>NC_141601.1:35095974-35417640 GCF_047967505.1 Dipteris shenzhenensis | reverse complement strand
CATCGTGTTGGTACATTATTGACTGATGAGAATAGACAAGAGGTCCCATGGTTTGCACAGCTATATGTTTATGACATAGATCATGAACTAGAACATCATTTGAATGGGATGCCTAGGTTGGTGGACTAGGGTATTTTGGAAGAGTTACAAAGAATGATGCATGCATGTAATCCATATGCCAATGCATTGGTAGCTGTAGGGGAAGTTTTGAGAAAAAATCCACATGCAAATGTAAAAATGGTGATCCGTGAGAGTCATACAACATCTAGGAAATACTTAGTTCCAAATGCTAGTGAAGTTGCTGCTATCATGCTAGGCCAAGGAGATGACTTTGATGTTGGAAATAGATACATTCAAATTTTAAGGCGCAATGGACATGTCAAAGAATATCTAATTTGCATGGATCATACATGCCACTTATGTATGTTCTTATGTTTTCTCAAGGGGAGGACCGTTGGCATGTAAACATGCCATATAGTGATGTTCCTAGCCACATGTCATTGCATGAGATATAGAGGCACAAGTCTATCACACAAAGACAATATTATGCATACCGTTGCAAGTGAGAACAGATACTAATGCATGCCTTCTGCATGGGAGAAGATTACACCAACAGTACATTGTTGATGCATATCGTAGCATGGAAAAATATAGGTTAATATGGATACACAACAATCAGCTGTCTTTGCATGCAGAGGTTTATCATGGATTAATGGACATGGTAAATTCAAATGATCATCTTTTATGGGAGGACCAAGCTCTATGTGCCAATTATATCAGGATGCAATGGCAATTGTAAGGAAAAGAGGAAAACCTGATTTATTTATTACATTTTATTGCAATCCGAAATGAGTTGAAATTTTAGAAGGAATTTTGACAAGAAGAGTGCATAAGACCGTGAGATTTGACAACACGTGTCTTCTACACAACGATATGATGCAATCAATTTTGAAGGATAATTCGTTTGGCATAGTAGCTGGATATGTTTGTGTGATAGAATTTCAGAAGAGAGGTTTGCCACACTCACATATACTATTGATTTTGGAAGGTGCATATAAACCTATAGAGGTTAGCCACTATGACTGCTTGGTATGTGCAGAGATACCTAATGTGACATTATTTTATGAGTTGCATGCAATTATCAAACAATGTAATGTTCATGGCCCATGTGACATTATTTTTTAAGTTGCATGCAATTATCAATGTGGTGCATTCAATGCCTCTGTTGCTTGCATGATTGACGGCAAATGCAATCGACATTACCCACATTCCTTCTCTCAATGTACTGTTGTGGGAAATGATGGTTATACTGTGTACATGCATAATAGAGATGATGGTAGAAAGATACATGTAAAAGAGGGTGTTGAAGACAATCATTGGATTGTGCCTTTCAATCCTTTCCTATCAATGCAGTACAAGGCACACCTCAATATTGAAGTTTGCTCCACTATCACAACTATAGTAAATATTTGTATGTACATAAAGGTCATGATAGGGCTACAATCAAGATGCAAATGGAAAACCCTGTAGAAGAACAATGTGAATCAAACAATCAAAATAATGGAATAATTGATGAGATTAGCATGTATTTAGATGCTTGTTATGTGTCAGCATTAGAAGCATGCTAGAGGATTTATGAGTATGAAATGCACGATGAAAAACCAGATGTCCAAAGATTGCAAGTTCATCTTCCAATGTTGAATAGTGTAATATTTTGAGATGATGATGATTTGCAAAATGTGGTGGATAGGGAACAAAATAGAAAAAATGCTCTTACAAAATGGTTCCAATGCAATGAATTGCAATACGAAGCAAACAATTTACTATGGTGACTTTCCAGGAAAATGGTTTTGGAATAAACCAAACAGGAAATGGACCAAAAGAAAATCAGGTAATAGTATTGGCCGGATGTACAATGTTTCACCATCCATTGGAGAGAAATGCTTCATGCATATGTTGCTAAAAAATACTTGCAAGGGTTGTAAGTCCTTTGATGATTTGCAAACTTTTGATGGATAGCTTCATCCTTCATTCAAGGCATCATGCTTAGCTAGAGGTCTATTGCAAGAGGCTTTGTTCTATCAAAATAGCATGCAATTAAGACATCTATTTGTCACAATTTTGGTCTTCTGTCAGCCTACGTCTCCATGGGACAAAGTACGATCATCAAATGCTACCAAAATATTTGTTCAACAAAATGCATATGAAAACAATGCAGACGATTCAGAATTCATCTACACTACAAATGTTGTATACAAGGAAGTTTTACAAGTGCAACCACTACACACTGTAAATATCTTTGTTGCCTTTCTATAATAAGTTTAAAAAAAACAATTTATAGTATGCAAGTACTTAAAAGATAATAGTAAAAAATATTAATTCTTAATAATAATAGTATATTGAACATATATAGGCATATCACATATAGTGGATAGCTCCAATGTTATTGATTGATCTACTCATTGGAGATCATTGGAGCTCAATAATTTAGCACTCATATTTCTTAAATCAAGGGTTTCAAAATCGGATGCAAACATCAATGAATTGAATGATCTCTTGAAAGAACATAGCAAATTCAATTCAACAATTGAATCTAGAAATTAAAAATTATTCAGGTAAAATTTCTTTTTTGAATTTGTGAATATAGATAATCAAATTATACAAAGTATTTTTTTTAATATCACTTCTTTGTTAAAAAATGGAAAAATTAAAATTTTAAAAAACCATTTCAAATTTATATTTTATAATAAAACTCATAGTAATTTAATTTTAACTTTAGGTTTTCATCATGATGTTCAAAGTGAACAAATCAAACATTGAGCAAAATATGGCAACATTATCTCAATTGCAGCAGCGATTGCTGATACCAACACAAAAGAAACTTATTTTTTTATTTTTGTTAGCGCATGCTCTTAAAACAATACATCATGATGATTCAATTTGCAATCTTGTTAGCATAGATGTCATCATACAATACAGTTAAATAGAAAAATTTCATACCACATCCATAACTACCCAAATTTTTTTGACTTACATGTAGTAAAGTCAAATTTTATTACCAAAAGGTTGGATGCATATTTCAAACAATATCGGTGTGACAAGCATCACCATCTTATACAAAAATAAATAGAAAATTATCTTTTCATTCAATTAATTTTTTTTCAAAATAATATTAGAAATAATTAAACTTTATTTAATCATATCAAAATTTTTATAAGAGAATCATCAATAGTTTAATTGATATAAATATCTAGATATTCAAGGTTTTCAATATATAATAATAATGTAAAAAGGATTGATTTTTTAATAGTTTCAATAATGGCACCAAGAAGACATTCTGATTCAAGAAGTTGCTCAAGTTCCATGACTGAGCTCCTACAAAATACAAACAAAATAGAAAAGAACAAGTTAAAGGGAAAGATTGTTGATAGTAGATAAATTGGGCTAAAGTCAAACACTGAGTTCCTTTTCAAATTCTTTTGCATTTTCATTAAACAAATAAAATGATGCAATGCCCTTCTCCATATATCTACAATTGAATCACCTTTGTGATTAATTAGGTGATGAATTAGAGATCCAATTCTATTTCTTGAAATTATGATTGAGTTGCATGTAGCATATATAAATGCAATAAGAACTCCATCTCATTTGTTGGCTTTTCACAATGTTCTTGTTTTATTGATTGTAACAATTCAAAATGTCTTTGTTGATTGGTTGTGAAGATTGAAATCCTGCTACTTGAAATTATGATTGAGTCATATGTAGCATATCTAAATGCAATAAGAACCCCATCTCATTTGTTGGCTTTTCACAATTTACTTGTTATTGATTGTAACAATTCAATTATCTTTACTGATGGGTTGTGAAGGTTGTAACAATTCAATAATCTTTGCTGATGGGTTGTGAAGGTTGTAACAATTCAATTATCTTTGCTGATGGGTTGTGAAGATTGCCTCCATAATTGTTGGATATCTTTTGCATGCTTGTTGATGAATACCTAAGTCACTGAGGCTTTTCATCTCCAAAAAATATTGCATTGTTGTCGGTGTTAAAACATAACTTTGGATGGCTTTTTGGCATTTGAATAGTTATTAAGTTTGTATTTGAAATATTGATCAAAGGTTGAAGTATCAAAATATGAAATTAGTGTCATTTGTGCATTTAGATCTTCATGATTTGAAGTTGAAAAATCTAACTAAATATTTTGACTTGGAGCCAAATGGGCCCAAGAAGGTTGTAAAAGAATGAGCAAAGAGAGTGGTATAAGGGGAATAGGGTTGGCCCTCCCTTCAAAAGGTGACATGTAAAAAAGGCCAAGTGGTTGACTTTGGTCTTCATTGTTGGATGCACAAGTTTGGAATACAAGCTCCCTCTTCTCTTCCAAGAGTATTTTTGGGTGTTCTCTTATTTCCTTTGTAGTGCCTTTGTGTTTTCCACTCCATCCCCACTCATTCTCCTCTTCTCCTCCCCTTCTCCCTCTCTTCTCCCATCTCTCCTTTCCCTCTTCCTCTCGTGGAAACACATTGCAACAATCCAGGAGCCGCTTGAGTGACACTTGCGGATGGCTCATGCTTTGCATTGCTCTCACAAGGAGTAGCTTGGAGTGGAGGCCCTATCAACATTCCTTCAAGATCCCCATGACACGTGAGTCACCGTCAACTCTCAAGACTACACATCTTTGGCGCCATTGCCGGGGAGTTCAAGGTATAGTTTTGCATTGCAGTTGCTTTCTTTCGTCATCTACCCATTACTCATTTCTTCAAGCTTAACTAGGGGGCTTGACATTTTGTGAGTAAGTTTTGTGAGTCTTTATTGAATTTTTTCTATAGCTCATGGCATGCCATTAAACATCGTATGGTGTAGAACTCTTACAACCACCTTGATCTCTAGCTATACAAGGATTGATTTGACTCAACTAGAATGCTTTTTTTAAATGGGAAAATTTAAGCAAAACTATGCATTTAGCATTGGGATAAATTTTAAATTAATGTTATATGCACAACTTGTATTCTTACATACAAGCAAACACACCTCCCACAAAACTAGAAATTACTGATGCTCAAATATTTGACCTATGGATGACCATTATTACTTTGCTCCATTGGAACAAGTTTCTTGGAATAAAATAGAACTTGAACTATGTTGTAAGAGGGGTATAAATTCCTTGGAACAAAACAAAACTTTTGATACATGCACAATTTGACCTCTTTGATACCAAATATGAGTGCAAAAGGCCCAAAACCCATGAAAACGACTGCAAACACGGGTACCTTTAGATGAAACCCCAAAATGCTATCTGGGAAAAAAGTTTTTGGCACCTTGTCTTTATAGCTCGCTGGCGAGCTATTGTTTCAAGCTATTTATGCTTGGCTTATGAATGCAAAAATGCAACAATGCTTGGCTTGCTTGCCTTTGTAGCTTAATGGTGAGCTATTGATTCAAGGTATTTATGATGAGATCTTGTTCTCTAATAGAACTAGCTCTGTGGTTTTCATTGAGTGTTTCCTATGTTTAAGAAATATATTGCCTGGGTTAATTATTATTTATACTTGCATGGTGATATGCAAGAATTATTAGCTATAAAATTCACACATAAAAATATTTAAAAAACTCGCAAACTCGCAAAAACATTCTCGCAAAATGTCAAAACCCCTTAACTAGAAGCATTGATAGGAGAGGAATTAGTGAAGTGTGAGTTTTGGGAAGAGAAAAGAAGGAGTTGTCATTTTCTATTGGAAAGCATTTAGGATCATTTAAAGCTTGTTGTTGATGTTTTTTAGTGTTTTGAATTGATAGGAAGATAGTTTGGAGGATTGTTAAGGTGTGTGTGATAGCAAACTCAAAAAAAAAACCCAAAAGTGATGCTTGAAGTGGCTTTGGAAGGAGAAACTGTCACTTTTTGCAAAACACCCCATTTGCCATTCAAATGGTATTCTTTTTTATTGTTTTTTGCATTAAGTAGGTAGACTAGTAGTTTAGCATCCCCCTATCACAAAAAAACATGAACAAAAACTTAAAAATCATCAAAAATCATAAAAAACTAGTTGGCAAAACTGTGAGTTCCTATCTCGCCGACCCGTCACCATAGCTCGATATCTTGCCAACCTGTCGCTATCCCGTTGACTAACACGTGTTTGCCAACTAACCCACCTACCAAATTTATAGTCTAACAAGAGGGTTGACCTGATGCTATAGTGGTATCCCTGCAACCGGTACCATATTGATCATCTCGTCGGGTCGGTGCTTTAACTCTATCCCATCGGGTCGGCACTTTAACTCTATCCTTCCGAGTTGGTGCTTTAACTCTATCTTGTCGGGTCGGCAGTGCCTTAACTCTATCCCACTGGGTCAATTCTTTAACTCTATCCCACTAGTCGGTGCCTTAGCTCTATCCTGTCAGTTGGTGCCTTAGCTCTATTTGCCAAATCGGTGCCTTAGCTCTATCCCCTATTGGGAGGGTTAGTCGCCCCCCCTTGACCCCCGTCGAGACAGACTCAACCTAGAATTTGGGCCTCAATTGTGCCAATGAACACATGATCTTGAGATCAATAAGAGTCCTACAAGTTCACCCTGATCTTGAGATAGTGCCTCAAATACCATCTTGTCGACCTCCATACCTAGCTTGGCATCCTCAGGGTTAGCAAGCTCAAAATTTGGTTCACTCCTTGCAAGAACCGCCACCAAGTGAATTATCCAGCTCGGCAGAGTCCATGGAGACATGGGTGAACACTCTAATGTTAGAAACTTAGTGGCTCTGAACTACATCCCCAATGATCTCCACTCTCCTAACCCATCTACAACAATAGCTAGATTAAGGGAAATCTTTTCCAATATCATGGAAAGGTTTGGATTAACAGATCTAGCAGAATTGCTAAACCCATTTGTTGGGAAATCTAGGGCAATGATAGAGCCTCAAATGCTAGACCAACCACCGATACTGCAAGCAATGCCTAGGGAACCTATGACAAAATATGAAGAGGGGAGAGGAGAAGAGTGGAGATGAGGAGAGAGGGCACAGCTAGAGATCACACCACAAATGACTAACTGTACACTAGATTTAGTTGAAAAAATAGAATATATACAAACCCCTTTAGGGTTAGGGTTAGGGGATCTAACCCTTTCCTTTATAGCACTCTATAAGGTTAGTGCTATGCACATATGATCACGTGATGGTGCTATGCACACATGATCACATGATGTTGAGCGTGAACTCTCAACACCTTCCCTCAAGATCAACATCATGAAGTAGGCCTTCCCTCAAGATGATGATTCTAGGGAATCGAAGAAGGACTGAGCACTACATTCCATCACACCCCTTTAATGGGAATGTCCTTCCTCTACGTCAAACCAAGAGCTAGTCGGTGTTTCTCGAATAGCTCTTTACCGCGAGTGGTTTGGTAAAGATGTCTGCAACATTCTCTTTGCTATCACAATGCTACAGTGTGATGTCACCAAGTAACACTCTTTCTCTGATAAATTGCTCTCTGACATCAATGTGCTTTGTCCTGGAGTGATATACTGGATTCTTGGCCAATGCTTGAGCCGATTGATTATCACAGTATATTGTTGTTGGCTTGACTCATCAAAGTAATCTGCTTCTGACAATAGTCTTCTGAACCATATAGCCTCACATGCACCTGTAGTGAGTGCCCTATATTTTGCTTCAGTTGAAGACAAAGAAACAGTTGGTTGTTTGTTTGACAACCATGATATAGCACCTTGACCAAGGAAAAATGCATATCCCTGTGTCGATCTTCTAGTCTCATGATCTTCGGCATAGTCACTGTCACAGTATCCATGCAACCGTGGATGACTTCCTCTGTATTCTATCCCAAACTGTCTTGTACCTCTGATGTATCTCAAGACTCTTTTGGCTACATTCCAGTGAGACTGTTTTGGATTTGCCATAAATTGTGCTAGTGAGCTTACTACATAACAAATATCTGGCCGTGTGATTGTCAAATATATAAGAGATCCGATGAGCTGCCTGTAGTATCTGTCATTGACTGTAGGCTTTTCTGAATCTTTAGTAAGTTTCAAACTCTATTCCATGGGAGTGGCTGCAATCTTGCAATCTGCCATATGAAACTTCTTCAAGAGACTGTCAACATACTTGAGCTGACTCATGAATGTGCTATCTGAATCTCTCCAGAACTTAATTCCAAGACAATAGTGCATAAGTCCAAGATCTTTCATGTTGAACTCTACAGATAAGTCTTGTTTCAGTTTTTTGATGAAGCTATCCTTGCTTCCCGTCACAATCAGATCATCTACGTATAAAAGTGCAATAGTAATGTCTTCCCCTTGAACTTTGTAGTAGAGAGTATGATCTGCATTGGATTTCATGTATCCCAGATCAGCAAAATACTTGTCAATTCTGCGGTACCAACTTTTGGGTGCTTGCTCTAAGCCGTAGAGACTTTTCTTGAGATGGCAAACCTTATTCTCCTTTCCTGGTTCAACATAACCTGCTGGTTGTTGCATGTAGACTTCCTCGTCTAAATAACCATTGAGAAATGCATTCTAGACATCAAGCTGATACACATTCCATTTGCTGAGTGTCGCTAGTGATATCAAGAACCGTATGGAATCCATCTTTGCTACTGGAGCATAAGTCTCATCATAGTCTTGACCATATTGTTGTGTAAATCCTTTTGCAACTAATCTGGCTTTGTATCTTTGAATACTTCCATTTGGATTGTACTTCACTTTGTATACCCATTTGTTTGCTATGGCCTTCTTTCCTGGTGGAAGGTCGCATAATTCCCAAGTATTATTCTTATACAAAGCATCCATTTCTTCATTCATAGTAGTTTGCCATTCTGGCTTGTCTACTGCGTCTTCAAAGTACACTGGCTCTTCTGTAGCCATGATGGTAGTCATAAGAGCATAGTTGGTGGTTTCCACCTGAATTGCTTTGCCTTTCTGAGCATATGTCAATCTGGCTGGTGGTCTACTTTCCCTAGTAGACCGTCTGAGCTGCTGTGGCTCTGCTTAGGGTGTTGTTGGCAATTCTTGCTCTTCTTCATCAACCTGTTCTGTAGATGACTGTGAAGTCAATGCTTCTATCTCCTGTGTAGGTGAAGTTTTCCATTCTGGTTCCTCATCAAAGATTACATCTCTAGAGATAATGACTTTGCAGTGGATGGGATCATACAATTTGTATGCTTTGCTTTCTTCAATGTAGCCAACCATGATGCATTTGTGTGACTTCGCATCCAATTTCCTACGATGATCATCATGTATGTGGGCATATGCTATGCAACCAAATATGCGAAGATGCCCAATGTTTGGCCTTTGTCCAGTGAATGCTTCATAAGGAGTCATACCCTGTATCAATTCAGTAGGAAGCCGATTAAGCAAGTAGTTTGTTGAAGCTATTGCTTCTGCCCAATACTGATTCGGAAGATGCTTTTCACTAAGCATTGCTCTAGCATTGTCTGCTAAAGTCCCATTCTTCCGTTTAGCTCTTGCATTCTGCTGAGGAGTATCTGCACATGTGAATTGTCTTCGTATGCCATGACTTCTGCAAAAGTTCATGAATGCTGAAGACATATATTCACCTCCTCTGTCTGATCTCATGACCTTAATCTTTCTGCCTGTTTGGTTTTCTACCATGGCTTTGAATTCTTGAAATCTGGAAAACACTTCAAATTTCTCTTTCAGGAAGTAGACCCAACAATATCTGCTATAGTCGTCGATGAAGGTCAAGTAATAAAGTGAACCATTGATGCTGCGGGTCTGGGCATAACCCCATACATCTGTATGTATCAAATCAAGAATACCTCATGCCTGAGGTACTTCTGACAAAGTTGGCTCGCTTTTGTTTGCCGAAGCAGCATGCTTCGCAAATCTTTCCAAGAAACTGTAGCTTCGGAATCCCAATTGGCATATTCTGATTCCTGAGATCTAACAAGTACCTGAAATTGACATGACCATATCTCTTGTGCCATTTTGCAGATAGTGGCATCTGTTGTGGTTGAGCTGACATGGCGTGCTTATCTGGTACTATAGCTAGCATTCTGTATAAGCATCCTTACTTGATACCTTTTGCTACTAGCTGACATCTTTTGGATTTCTCTCTGATAGTGCATTCATCACCGTCGAAGATGACTTTGTAATTGTGTTCCGTCATTTGACCTACTGACAAAAGGTTCTTGCTGAGATTCGAAACATAGAGCACATCTTTCACTAATCCTTTTGTACCAGTGAAATTGTTCATAGGGATAACACCTGTCCCTTGAACTGGATTCGGTGTATTGTCTGCTGTGTAGATGACATTTTTCTGTCCTTCTAATGGCTTCATTTCTGTGAACCATTCCTGATGATTTGTCATATGAGATGATGCACCATTGTCGATGTACCAAGGATCCTATTCCACTTGGTCGACTTGATAGCTGTAATCCTCCTTGGGATTGAAATCAATGTCTAGGTACACTGTATCAGTTTGATGCAATTCCTCGCTTGCAAGAAACATATTTCCATGTTCATTTGCAAAATGACTGTGACTAGAATGTCCACCACGATGATTTCCTCTGCCTCGGGAATTCCCTCGATTATTGCTGGATTGACCGCCTTGGTCGTACTGCTTCTTGCGGCAATCTCTTTCATAGTGTCCAAACTTGTGACAGTAGTTGCACTGAATGTTTGACACATTGGTGGATGCATTCCCTCGTCCTTGGAATCTTCCTCGATTGGAATGATTTCCTCTTTGCTGATTTTGATGTTGATGAGGATGATGCTGATGCTGACTTTGATTTTGTTGCTGATGATGACCACTTTTCTGATATGATCTACCTCTGCCTTTGCCTTTGCCTCTACTTGTGTCTGAAGCTGTGAATGCCTAATCATTAGAATGACCTTTGCGTGCTTGAATGGCCTGAGTCCTGAGTTCTTCACCAAGTAGGACTGACTGAAGTTCTTCCAGTGTTGGAATTTGCCATTGGATGGCAATACTCTGAACTAGATTCTCGTATCCCTCTCCTAGTCCATTCAGAATGACTTGAACCATTTCTGCAGGGTTCATAGTCTCTCCTGCTGCTGCAAGTTGATTGTTGTAGTCTTTTATGCGGAGTACATAAGCATGACTGATTTCACTGCTGTTGCAGAAACTCTAGTTGATCTGGTTTCTCAAGGTGAGAATCCTAGATGTGTTCTTGGTGGACTCATAGAGAGTTGCGAACATATCCCATGCTTCTTTTGATGTCTTGACTGTGTTGAGTTGTCCTAGCATGACATCTTGCACATTATGCTTGATCAGGTGATAGGCATACTTGTCTTTCTTATCCCATTCTGCCTGAGCTTGGGCAATGGCAGGATTTGCTACTAGTGCAAAAACTGTTTGTGTAGATGTAGATCCCGTTGTAGATCCCGTTGCTGGTAGAGCTACTGGTAGCTAGATTGTCCAATGGTCTAGGTGTAGACCCATCGACATACTCCCATTTGTCCTGAAGCACAAGAATGGTCTCCATTCGGTATTTCCATGTACCGTAATTGGAGTTGTCTAACTTAGCATATGCCTCTAGATTGAGGTTACTAGTCGACATGGTGCAAGAAATGTACTCAAAAAGTGTCGTGAAAATCTCTGTATGAATCAACTGCAAATACACTGTCTATGCCAAGTGAAATCTCTGAACCGTCGGTGAAGATAGAATTGCAGTATATAAAATATGATCTGTATTACAAGGCTTGTGGCAATGATGCCGGGAATAGCCAAGAGGCTTTACAAGGCTGAAATGATGTGCACGATGCCGTGAGATAGCCGAATAGGCTTTACAATGGTGGCATGTGTGTGAATCAAATGCTATCTGCCCACTGAAACAATCTACAATGCCTCTAAACTCTGAAGTCTGCTCACTGAATTGATGAACGTAAGGTTTCAGGTAATGTTATAATGTGAAACCGAATGTGAGCGTATGGACTGACTCCGAGTAGGTACTAGTCGGGAATTTCGGGCATGGCTTAGATTGGCAACTTGGGGAAATTCAAAGCGTCCCCTCTATGGCGATCTAGTCTACTCTGATCTAGATCTAAACCAACCGTCGATCGATGAAAGAACAGCAAATAATTCCTTTTCTTTTGTTCTTTTTAAGTGCTAGGTCAGATGCGTCAATGTAGAGGCAAATGTGCGTGAAGGAATTGGTTTTGTTGGCGAGGCTCAGATGTGAGTGTAACTTGCACCAAAATGTGTGTATGATGTGACGAGTGCGTAGAGCACAAAAAAACGAGCGACTTTTCTTTTTGGAGTACCCTCAAATTCTTCCTAGATCAAGAGATATGACTTGATCTAGGTGGAGGGGCAAAAGGAGTTCAAATGTGCTCAATGATGATGTGTCACTGTGAGTCACATGCAGTGATGATGTGGCACTGTGCCTAGCAAGAGGTGTGCCAGTGAAGCTCTGTGCTGAGGTGGCAGAAGTGGTGACATGCAGTGATTGTGAAGCACTATGTGTGCCTGTAGAGGTCAGTGCTGACTGGACAATTGAGGTGGCACAGATGATGATGTCAGTAGAGGACGTGGTAATGCTGATGTGGCTGATGACATGGCAAGATGACATGGATTACTGACGTGATAGATGATGTGTCTGTGCTGATGTGGCACAGGTGACGTGGTTGATGATGTGTCTTGCTAAGCTGGCAGGGGTGACGTGGCAGATAAGAAGATAAGGGTGCCACGTGGAAACCTGTTGATCACACCTTGGCTAACCTATACTGGGTTAGATAAACCGAGGTTAAACCTCACCTGGGGTTGGCTTGACCAACCCTATCTTCTATTAACCACTACGGTTACAGTTTGTGGACTGGATAGGGTGAGGTGGGGTGCCACGTGCCTCATCGTGGGCAATTGAAATCTTGTCAAAATTCTGACAGAATCTTAGAGATTCCGTCTCCTTCTTCATTAGAGCTCGTTGGATGGAGGAAACAGCCCATGGATGAGCTTGCAGGAGGGTCGTTACTGGAGGCGTAGGTCGGGCGGTAGCTCCTTAGAGGTTGTAGAAGCACTTGGTTGCAACCGCGTAGGAGAGCCTCCTGCGAGGGAGTCCGTGAGTATGGAGGCGCTAGATGGCCGCACAAGAGTTTTTTTTTGGAGATGGTGCTGCGCAAGGCGTTGGAGTAGGCTGGCCTTAGAGACTGGAGAGAACTTTGCTGAAGGAGTCCGCTGCTAAATGCATCGTTGGAGACTTAGAGATCCGGTCATTGCAGAGACTAGCTACTCTATGTAAGTATCGATTACCTAAGGGCGCAGTCCATCCTGAGCTTAGAGTTGCATGTTGTGAGCTTGGAGCTAATGATGGTGCGTTGCAACTACGAGATATGTCATCCATTGGAGAGCAGCCCTTGCTGTTGTGGCAGCTACTAGATAGAGGATTTGAGGCTTGGAAGACCTGTTGGAGGAGGCGATGCACTGGAGGGAGCCTTGGCTTAGGAGCTTATTGTGCATTGCCCGTTGAAGGTCGTTGGGCAATTCTATGTTGGGTCTTGTGAGCGCTGAAAGAGCTTGCTGCAGTGGTAATGTGGCATAGAGCTATTGCAGCTCGTGTGCTTGCATTTGGAGCTACTGTTGGTAGTCGAGCTTTGTTGCATCGCTTGGATCTGGACAGGGCAGCGTGTCTAAACCCAAAAAAGGCAACACATCGTTGGTGCAGAAGGGTATGTTGGAGCCTTTGAACTCTCTCCCTCTCACTCTCGGAATGCAATAGATCCAAAGTCTCTCTCTCTCACGAGAAGAATGAACGGAAGGAGGATTAACGGAAATCTCTCTCATAGAACTAGTTCTCTCACAATCTCAATGCTCACTCTTTCTCAAAAGGAGAGAAGAACACTCAAAGACTCTCTTTCTCACAAACACTCAAGAGAAGGAACTAAAATCTCTCAAGAATGAACGGAATTCCCTTTAGGAATGACGAAAATTTTCTCTCAAATGGACGGATGAAGATCTCTCACCGGAAGTGGACTCTCACAGAGAACACTCAAGAGAACTCTCAATCTCACAATCTCTCAATCTCTCAATCACTCTCAAGGATCGCAATGCCTCAGCGGAAGGCAAGGGAGCTCTGATACCACGACAAAATATGAAGAGGGGAGAGGAGAAGAGTGGAGATGAGGAGAGAGGGCACAGCTAGAGATCACACCACAAATGACTAACTGTACACTAGATTTAGTTGAAACAATAGAATATATACAAACCCCTTTTAGGGTTAGGGTTAGGGGATCTAACCCTTTCCTTTATAGCACTCTATAAGGTTAGTGCTATGCACATATGATCACGTGATCGTGCTATGCACACATGATCACATGATGTTGAGCATGAACTCTCAACAACCTATATCACAAATGGTCCTTACAGATGAAGCTATGAGAATCCGCAACAGCTTTTCCTGGAAGGGATACCAACCCCTCAAGGAGCAAGCCTGTCACAATCTCCAAGCTAATCACCAAGTTTGTAGGAGGAGACACAGTTTGTCATGTTGAGAGATTTGAACAAATCTGTGAGACCTTTGGTGATATCGGGGATCTAGACAAGTTCAATTCTTTTGGCTAGAGTCTTGATGGCAAGGCTGGACAATAGAAAATAAATTGGGACGCACTGCATAAATCTTTCATTGTGGGGTTCACCCCTAGCGGTCCCAAGTGGAGCCCGATTAACGAGCTTTATGAGGTGAGGCAAAAGGAGACCGAGTCCTTAAGAGACTATCTCACCAGGATTAAACATCTGAACTCACGATGTGAACCCCATGAGAGGATGAGTGATGTGCAGCTTCTACCATGCTTCCTCATAGTGCTAGGGGATGTTAAGGTGCATGATCATCCGTTTTCTATGAATCCCATATCGTTTGAGCTATGCAGCAAGGCGATGATACGCCTAGGGGATAACATGAGGGAGAAGCCCCAAAAGGATAAATCCTTAGCTTCCTTTGATATGTCCCAAACAGCAAAGGCTTCAACCTTAGAGGTAATTAAGGATGATAGCATGATGCCCAAGCTAGTAAACATGGAAGAGTTGGCCACCGAGCTATTGATGAATGAGTTGGGCTAGCAATGGAAGGCAAAAACATTGAAAGATGCTCCTATTCAAAAATTCGCTTGAAAAATGTCTTGTATGGTTCCAACATTATCTATTCACCTACAATGAGATTTTGTCCCTTGCATTAGTTCTATTGTCTAGCAAAAGGTTGGCCATGACTCCTCAATCAAATGTGTTGTGCTTTAAATCGAATTTCTCCACTCAAAAGTGACTACCATAAACCCACATTGCATTGAATGAACGGTACTATAGAGATAAAAAGCTCTAGATTAAAAGATTTGACATAAAGTGCTTGAGTATATGGTTGATATAATTATAAAATTTTAATCATATCACATTAATATAATTTAAAATATAACATCATAAGTCAATCCATTTGGCTGTTTTTACAAGAAATTTTGGTCTCCACAAGGGTAAATATTGTCTATGGAGAATATTGAGTAAATAGTTGTGATGTTTCCTATGTATGCTGTGATGATTTGGTTGTAGAATAAATTTATACTTTCCCTAGAGTGTGTGATGCTTTGGGTGCAGACTCAATCTCCTATACTTGAATTGTAGGCTGCTTTGCAATGGTAGCAATTAGGTCTTGAATGGTCTTAGCGATAAATGCATCTCTAGGTTATGCATGTTTGATTGTACGCTTTTTGTGCTTAAAAGCATGTACTAAAAAAACACTCTTTTAGCACTGTTCACATGTCCTTGGAAAATAGAACTTCGTGGGATTAAAAGACCATATGGATTGAACAGCTTGCATGTTTCAAATGTCTAGTTGGAGTGATACTTTCAAAACATGATGACCCAGTCCTTCACTTGTAATTGCCTCCTATGCATGACCTCCCTCTCACAAGCCCATTGTCTCTTAGCCAGTAACCCATGTCTTTCTCTACGCTTATTGTAGCTTGCTTTCTTGCTTTTCTTTGAGTTCCCTATGCTATAGCTTGCTTTCCTACTTTTTCCCGACTCCTTCCCACAATAGAATATTGTCCCTAAAATCAAAATTCCTCATTTGGTTCCCTTCTAAATGCACATTTCAAAAATCCAAACCCTAATTTAAAAGGACCCAGTAATTTCTTTGGGCTCATCTATCTCTATCCAGTATTGTATTTTGGTATTTGCCATCTATCTGAATATATGACATCCACATAATTTTTGGGTTATTATTGTCTCTTGAGTTTTTAATATTGAAATGTACATAGGACATTCCAAATTCTTAATGTTAAAATTTCCACACAATTTGTATGCATATTTGACTCTTAAAATAGACATAATTGTGCAATAACAGAACCCATTGCAGCAATCCACTTGACGTGAAGCAACAAGCAAATCCATTGGAGCAACCTACTCAAGATTTTGCAAGTTAATGTTGTGTGTGTGTGTGTAGAATTGGATTCATGCCATTCTATCATCTATCATAGCCTAAGGTTCTTGATGTGATACTAGATCATCCACCACGGAGTCTACATTTGCATGGGTGGCTCCTCACAAAATGGTTGCAACTCTTTGGACCCCTATCCCCTTACACTTTTTCAACGATCTTTCATTGCCTAAGATGTACTATACTCTTCTCTGCAAATTTTCCATCTCCACTTTCCACTGACTAACATCATAACATAATCCTATGCCTTTGCAGGATTTCAATCTCGTCCATGAGCCTGACCCTAGGATTCTAGATGTGCTATTTGATTAACCATCATAGCTTGAGATCCTTGATGTGCTACATTTGCATGGGTGGCTCCTCATAGATCGGCTGCAACTCTCTAAGCCCTTGGTCCCTTACACTTTTTGATAAGCTTTTGCTAATCTCCTAAGAAGGGCCCACTCATTCTTGTAATTGGACCCATGTAGTCTTCTCTGCAAATGTTACATCTCTACTTTCCATCAATGAACCTCGTCTCTTCTGGCCTCATCTCTTCTAGAGCCATGGTTTCTAGAAGAGAAAAACATAGACACATATCAACACAGTGTCTACAAAATTAATGGATACAGGGAGCAACATGTTCCACCATGGTCCATTCTCACGACTTCTTTAGTGCAACTTTTGACTCTAATTTAAACTTTGTATTTATTCCATTTTCATTCTTGTTAATGTATTATTTCATGAAATTGTATAGAGATGGAAAAACAAGTTGGTAAAACAATCGCAGATATAGAAGATGAGGAAAATTCGGTTTGGGAATGGTAAATTGAACCTTCAGATTGTTGTGTTTTGCCTAGTATTTGAGGGTTAAGCTTACAAGGGGTCCTATTTCTTTAGGGCCACAGCTGTAGCTTGCCATTGTTGTTGAAGGAAGGAAAGGTTGAGGTAAAAAATTATCCATCTCTTAGCTGTCCAATCCTTTTGACATGTACTAGTGCACCTCTGAAACAATCTGAGCTGATTACGAACTCTCAAAAGATAAAAAAGAGAGCCAAAATGTCTCTACGAAAAGTGTTTTAAGCAGCAGTACGTGAAGCATATGTAGAAGGTTTGTCCCTTTTGCTTGCGATCGTGATGTTTACTCATAGTCTTTTTGCTACTAAAGCCTCAAAATTTCATTATAATCAGTGCATATGTTGTGTTTAACTGTGAAGTTTCAATGTGTGCAACATATTACCATTCCAATAGTAGGCTTGTGACCTATTGTTGTAAATACAATGTATGCAGAGAAATTATATTGACTTTTGATGAATAATTTAGAGATTAGTCTCAAGTATTCTTGCAAATAATTAAGCAACATACAGTAACAATAGTGTTTGTCTGTGCATACATATTTTGTTTGTTTTGGGATAAAATGGTAATGCATACGCAGCACCATTTTAGCTTTCGTAGTTTGTGTTTCTTGTGCAATGCTTCAAGAATATGTTGATGCCATAGTTAATCCATGGAATTTAAGAAAAGGTTAAACTTTGATTAACTTCCTCAGTTTGCATTTTTTGCCATTTCAAGAAGATGTTGATGCCACAGTGGGCTTAACTTTGCCAAAGTTGCATTCAAAGGCATTTGTCCATGTGCCTAGTTCATGCCTTTTTTTCTCTACATTGTGATTGAGGAATGTGTCCATTTGTGCCTTTGCCAATCCATAGAGTGTGATTCTTTTAGTCGCCTTAACACTCCACCAAGCAAGCATTGTGAATTAGAGAAACACTATTACTTTGTTGCGAGAAGGGAGCAAGGATGCAACTCATCAATCCATACAATACAACTCATTTACTAGCATTCAACTCTACCGAGGATAAATTGTGAATTGGAGAGAGCGAGAGAGAGAGAGAGAGAGAGGGATTATTTTAGAAATAGTGTCAGTGTTAAAGTTTGTGATTTGGCATTTTGTTAATTCCCTCCCTAACATTACTTGGTTTTGTTGCATTACAATGTCACAGACATGATGTTGAAGAAATTTATTTTTGTCTATTTCGGTTACTTTGAACATGTTTTTGCTTTATGTTTTTATTTATAGTGTGCATGGCTAAAATATTACTAGAAATTGCATGTCATTTTAATAAACATTGAATCAAACCATGGACAATGAAAATCTACCATAAAGATTTGCAAGTAGCTTTTTTAAAAGCAGTATAGAGCATACAATTTATAGAAGGTTAGAGTTGCCATTCACTCTATTGAACATAGCATTGCAGCAAGTAGGAAGTAAGCTCTATAGAATGAGGCTTGCAATGATGTTAATGCATTTGGGGACACAACGAAGGAAATTTAATGGAGCTACCCGTAGAGTTTGTAGATCACAATGCATTGGTTCCAGCAATTGACAAGGCGATGGAAACACATTATCATTGCTTCCACCAATCAATTGGCTAATGTTATCAACTATTGGTTTGCCTTTAAAGGCAAACCACCGGTTAAATATGGCACCTACAAAGCCAAGAATGCAAGTTATGTAGTATGCCTTTGCATAGACTTCACTGATTGCCACAATTGTGAGACAATGTCCTATGTTGTCCCCAATGCATTTGTGCAACAGTACAAATGTACTCTCTCAAAAGCCTCCTTTGATAGGACCGAAGGCGCCTTTGCATGCAAGAAGGGAACAGGAGAAGGCGGGAGCTATCGTTACTGATGCAACTACCTTAATAGTCAAAGACAAACCGCTTGACGAGATATACAATTGTCGCAGTCTACCATAGCATGCTAAGCACCTTGTGCATCTACAATGATCAAACAAAGAAGTACACCATTTCAACTTTAAACATGACAATATCGTTGTTATTGTATTCTTGAATCAAGCATGTGAGAATGTTTTCGCGCATGTGAACAAATGATAACTGTGAAAACAGGTAAGAAACCACTAAGAATAGCACGGTATGGACAAGGGTTGAGAGTTCATGGAAGAGAACTAAAGTCGAGAGCACTTACAATAGCACGTTCTTCCTCACGAGGGCCATCAAGCACAATGATTTGATTGGAAGTGCCACTATCAGCGCCAACCTTTATCATGAGAAAGCTTATTATACTCATCATTCAAGAATGCTTCTTCCATGAGTGCGAAGACTCTTGGATTTTTGATTCACTATACTTGCAATGATTCCAACTGGTGGCAAAAGAGATGAGCTTCAAGAAGTGTTCGTGAGCTAAGTTTCCAATCTTGGCTACGGTCAAAGGGTAAATTCTATTCAAATATAGCATTGGTATTACTTTGCTAGTGCTGTCTAACTACAAAGTGGGTTGTTTTGTAGGTTTTTGGCATTCTCCACTTGATTAACCTCAACCTGCAGCTTGTGGAGTATCAGTGTAGCACATGCAATGCACAGAAGTTAGTTGCGACCCGACATACCCGTACTGCTACACATGCAATGCAGTTGATTTTGCAAGTGTTGTTGCTAAAGGGGGGGATCTTCCTTTGAGATGATTCTAAAGTCTCTGTTGAGATTCGTGGTGCACATGTTAACACTCTACTTGCCCGAGAGTCAGCTTTATTGGACTTGTATAGAGAGTGTGCTTTGTGTGCATTCCATGCTACTTGGTATTAAGCCAAGTGGCAAGTTCACTATTAATAGTTTAGGGTACTTGGTTGCGTTCGAGGAAAATGCATTGCTGTAATAGAGATGTAACTCCTCCTTTGTGATATGAATATGGAAATTGGCCTTTGTGTCTTTGCTGTCTACATTTCTAATGCTTTGTGAAATGTACAGTTAATAATAAAAAAAGGTATTTAAGAAATACTTTGAAAAAAAAAATCAGGATTCTATAGGAGATTCATCCAGGATTACGCTAGGATTGCAGTTCCGATGACACAGCAGCTTAAGGGGAAGGGAAGCACCTTCATATGGGATGAACCTCAAAGAGAAGTTTTAAAAAATAAAAGGTAGCTATAGCGGCAGATTCTGTCTTAAAAGTAGTGGATCCCAATAAACCATTCGTGGTTGAGACATATGCCAGTGCTTTTGCTGTTGGGGCCGTACTTATACAAAAAGGTCGACCATTGGCTTTTGAAAGCAAAAAGTTAGATCGTGCCCAACGAAATTACTCGACATATGAGAAGGAACTATATGCTATAGTCTATGCTTTAAAAAAGCGGAGGCACTACTTGTATGGTGCAAAATTTGAGATCATCTTTGACTAGGAGAGCATTAAGTGGATTTGTAATCAGCCAGAGTATAAAGGTAGAAAAGCTAGATGGGCTAAGTTAATGCAAGAGTTTGATATACAATTGACATATAGGAAAGGGAAGTTCAATGTGGTAGTAGACTCTCTTAGCTGAATGCCAATTGTTAATGAATTGAGTTTTACTTAGTTTCAGAATGATTTCCTAGAGTCCTTAAAGGGGAAATGTGAGTTTGATCCTCACTTCTCTGAAATATGGAAAGCATTTAAAAATAGGGATCCAACTAATCGAGAGGCTTTCACTAAAGAGTCGCATGGAAATGGCGACACACCACAGGTTGGTGATAAAGGACTCAAGTGAAAAAAGTATACTATTGAAGATGGCAACCTGCTCTACAAGGGTAGAGTATGTGTCCCAGATGATAATGACATTAGGCGCCAAATCCTTTTTGAATGTCATGATAGTTAGAGTGCTGGACACCCGGGAATTCAAAAGACATATGTGCTTCTGAAAAGACAATTCTTTTGGCCTGGAATAGGTAAGGACGTCCAAGATTATGTATTGAAGTGCCAAAAATGCCAGGTCAATAAGGCTGAGCGTCTTAAGGTAGGAGGTTTCCTACACCCATAGGAGATTCCATCTGGCAAATGGGAAAGCATCTCCATGGATTTCATTGTGGGATTACCTAGGACACGGAGGGGACACAACTCTGTGCGGATAATTGTGGATCGGTTGACCAAGATGGCTCATTTTATTCATGTCCCTGAAGATATTAAAACTCCAAAATTAGCTAGGCTATTTGTGGAGCATATCTATAGGCTGTATGAGCTACCAGCCGATATTGTTAGTGACCAAGATAGCAAATTTAATAGCCATTTTTGAAGGCTATGTTCAAGAGGTTGAAAACTTCATTGAATATGAGCACCACGGATCATCCACAGAGTGATGGTCAGACTGAAAGGGTCAATCAGATCATTAAGGATATGCTTCGAGCATATGTAAGTAAACGACAAACTAATTGAGAACAGTATCTGCCCATATTAGAATTTGCATATAACAGTGCTATACGTTCACCTACAGGTTTTAGTCCATTCATGATGATGTATGGATTTCAACCAAAAGCCCCAATGACAGTGGGACTCGAAAAAGAGAAGGCTGTATGGCAAGAATATTTGGTGAAGTGGAAAGATAGATCTGAAGAGAGTTCAACATGGAAAAGGGTAAGGAGTCTCTAGAGGTTTCCCAATTTTGTTTTCGAGGACGTAAACTATTTTTAAGGGGAAGGGAATGTTACGTCAACCAAAATCCCATCATTGTCTAGTGTGGATATGGAGAAGCGAAAAACGAGAGGGCTTGACAGTGCAACGGTGGCCACGCGAATTAATACCTAGGTGAAAGAGGCCTGGCATTATAGAAGAATGCAAGGAGTCAAAAGAGCAAGGTCCTTTGAAAGGACACTTGGCATAAAAGGGGTTCACATGGCATGCACTAGGTTCATTCAAGGGAGATTCTAGAGAGAGGCTCCACAATAGGAAGGAGAAGGGTTCACGGATGAAGGGAAGAGGAGCACTAGATGAATTGTGGGTGGGAGGAATGAGCAGAAAGCCCTCTTATTCAAGAGTTGTAATAAGTTGACTTCAAATCCGAATTGCTGCGTGATGTCAACAACGCTTTAGGATCCAATGTCAAGCTTGCTTCCTCAATGCCTTTTTCACTGTGCTCTATTTCCTTTGTTGAAGGAACTTCAACGGATCGTCAAGAGCCAAGAGAGAAGATATCTGCATAATTCTTCAGCGTCGCCACAGAGGGGACACAGTCAAAAAAAAGTATACTCCATTGATTAGCATTCATGAACACTTCAGGAACTTTGAGTACTGTCTGAAGAGGGACCAGAAACTCATTCTTCAGCTTGTCTCCGATCACAGATGAATATGCCTCACCTTGAAGGTCGGCGAGATCGAGGTACTTTTCCTTGGCAAAGATCCTATGAGAAACGGTATGATACGTACGCAATCACAGACCGTAGTTGTTCTGATCGGAGGGAGCCCATTGCTCCTGATCGCGAAGATGTGAGGCTGAATTGAATAATCAATACTCAGCCATGTTTACATACTGACCCCTGTTCATGCAGGTCTGGCTTGCTGCAGCAAGAGCTGTAGGCTCCGATGGATGAACTATCTGAAGCCAGATTTGAAGCGCGGCCAGTTCTCTACGGAAGAAATTAAGCTCATTGTGAACCTCCAAAAGAACCTTGGAAAAATTTGGTCGAAGATAGCAACATTCTATGTCAATTATACTGTGGGAAACCTTGCCTCTAAGGTTTTTAAGAATGGAGCTATGCAGGGGCAGAGATCAGCTCTTGGTGTCGAAGAGGTATGGCAAGGCAAGAAAGAAGATGCAGCAAAAGTGCAGCTCGAAACTCTTGAGCTTATGGGTGAGTTCCATCAACGTTGGCTCTGGTGACCTTGAGGAGCTCGGTGGAAGGGACAATTGAGGTGAAGTAGGGGCGAGGGCAGTGCCTTAAAATAGGAGGAAAAGGAGCGGGCCCAATTTCCAGCTCCTTTTCCAAAAGCAACAAGACAAGACAACTAAATAGCCAAATTTTCCAAAAGCCAAAACAACAAACACCACCACCAAAGAGCACAATCCACACTAAAATATAAAATATAAAACAGGCCATTAGATTGTTCAAAGATTAATGCCCAAGGTTGTGAAAAGTGGCTTAATGAGAGGTAAGAAAACCAAAACATGTTTCTAGTGTCGTAATCATAAAGTACAGAAGCCTTTTCTCAAAGCAAGCCTTAGAAGATTCTCCACCTTGTTTGAAAAAACACATTGGGAAAGGACGGCAGTTAAGGCTCCGGATTTCGGACTCCACTTTTTCGGCCTGCCCTTGATTTGCGGAGCAGTTGCGTGTTGAAACGGAGGGGGCGTACCCATCGATCTCCACGTGGGTGTTGAAAATGAGGGAGTTTACAGAACTACCGCACACGACTGTATATTGCGGTTTTCCACACGTTTACCGTGTCCCACTATTCAAGGTTGAAATCGTGCAATTAGATGATTGGGCAGAATAAGTGAATAATACGTAATGAACTGCACAATAGGCTCGATTATAAGATGTGAAACTGTCACACCATACATCGGACGAGAAAGAAGCAAATCAAACCATGGAGTACCTGATTGCTAGTTTTCAACAAATTGTTTCAAGGACTGGGTAGTTCCATTCAAATTTTGCAGCAAAACAAATCGATTGCCACTTTCTGGCCAGTGACATTCCTAGAGCTGACTCTTCCAAGAGTGTGCTGTATCGTACACTCAACTGTCTAATCTCATCGTAGCTACATCTATGGAGTGAGCCTTTCAGTTCAACCTCCGACTTCCTTGGCTCAGAGGAAGTGAATAGGATATAACTCTCTCTATCCTTTATGTTATCTAGCTTGGATAAATTGCCTGCAAATTCAAATTCGTGTGTGTGCATTGTGTGCATGGCTTAAGATAGTATGAAAGCAATATGAGAGCAAAACTGTTCAGCAGGCTTCAGCGTTTTCGGCAGTCCCAAGGTCTCACTTCATCGTACATATCCGCAGCTGCCAGCCTGATGGTAAGGCCGATATAAAGCTCCCTATGTATTAACTGTGAGACTTCAGCGTTTTTTTTCTGATTTGTATCATTTTCTCCAGCTCTTCTGCACCTCCGACCTCATCTTCCAACTCCTGCACCAGTGTGGAAAGTTGTAAATGAGACACGTACGAAATCAAGCATACAAGTATGCAACTGAAGGATAACTAACTGTACCTTAGGTCCGAGGAAAAGACCATATGGTACTCCCTTAAACTTGTCTGCATGATGAAGCTGCACAAAGAAAAAAATTAGGGCCATTATAAGTGAGACACATCCAATTGCTAACCAATTTCGTGCTCCGAACTGTGGTGAGAGGGGCAAGTTTCAACTGAAGTTCAAGTTGTTTAGTGTTCATGTAATCCGTTGCAAACAAGATTGACAGGACACCAAACACAACTGACTTTCAAGTTAGCTAGTGTTTATGATTATTATCCGTTACATACAAGACTGATAAGACAACAGACATAGACAAGTGCAATAACTAAGGTAAGAGGAAAGTGTTCTCCATGAGATGCTTGGTGGGTGTAAGTGCCTCAAACAGCAAAGCCAGCTCTCAAAACAAAACAAAACACGTGCACAACCGCTGAGCAGCCCTGAGCTTCATTGGCAATATATATGACTCCCCAAGTATTTTGGGAAAGCTTCGATCCTAAACCTACGAGTAGCTTAGATCCTCAGGAGAGACGGCAGAGCAAGCTTAGGACTGGTCAGACTCTAGACGAAATTCCCAAATCTGGAAAAAAGATGTGCGCAGTTTGTAGACAAACCCACTAGCCACTAGTTATGACCTGAGGAAATGATCCCAGATCTTCAATAGGGATGTCTGCCTTATAGGAGGCAATGAATGACCCGTTCTGAGAAAATAATCCCAAAGGTAAGTCATGGCTCAATTATTTAGTATGTACATGTACATGTACATGTGAGTATGTCTTATGTACTATGGCGCAAGCATCTTTCTTGTACCTGATGTGCAGCAGCGACTTTCTGAAAATAGGGAACATCAGCAATGGGTCCAACAGGAAACCTCCGCTGAACCAGGCCGTCATGCACGAACATGTAGGCGATACCAAAGACAGTAATGCCCAAACCCTGATAAACCAGATCGTAAAATTGACAAATCAGCCTTTCCCCAATCGCCCTAAGAACAGCTGAGCTAAAAACTTTTAAGTGGACAGACAAATTGGAACGACTGTTGAGGCGAGAGCAACTCACCGCTCCGAAGCATAGCCCGGGAACTAGGCCTTTATGGAAAAAACCAAATGCCATGAGAGCAATAGCAGGGACTGCGTTGATAATGGCAAAGATATCATTCAACTCGAAGGGGCCGTCCCTGGGCCGATGATGTGACTGCACAGAATTCACGGCCAAAGTTTGCACGAACAGCAACATCAAGCTTGATTTACAGACATTCAAAACACTTTGCTGAGAAAGGCTCCCGTAAAATCACCCAATGCCTGTGCGTGCGGTTAACAACAAGCCGCTTTTTCTTGCGCAGTGACATATTACAGCTATGCGATGCAACAACGCACCTCGTGCATACTCCAGAGAGAATCATGCCACAATGCTCGATGAGCCCAGCGAGCCCAAAACTCCATTCCAATCTGAGAGAGAAGTCACATTGAAAATTATCGTCTTTGCAATTATTGTGAGCGTTCGCCTTGCAAACTGCAGGGCAAACAATGCTTCCAATGGCATCGGAACAGGACAACCTACCGACGCACCGAGAGCCAGAGCGAAAGTCCCGAACATCTCCGAGATTGGGACTTCTGCACCCTGCAGAAAAGGCAGTGGGTTTCAACACAATTAACAAAGCCTGCATATATTCGATGCGGTGATGGAACAAGGCAGCATTGTGCGCCAGTGTGCTTATCACCCAACTTCGTCACTACTGCATACCTGCGTTTGCCACGCAAACCGGTAGTAAACAGCCCCAGCGGCGAGAAACGTGATGCCCACAGTTGATGCAATGGCAGCAAACAGATAGGTACTTCGCTCCCCATTCCTTTTGATTTGCCGTTCCAATCTACGTTTCTGCGCTTCGGATTGCACGGAATTAGCCACAGAATCCGCGAATAACGCTGCCGGGGCAGGGCTCGATGGATTGGAAGACAGATTCTCTGCTTCAGCAAAAACATCAGCATCACTGTGGGAGACGCCGGACGCAGAGCTATCACTGAGGACCATGCGAATGACCAATGCGCGAGGCGGCGAGGCAGTGATGGAGCAGATTCGAATGGGAAGGGGTGCAAAAGGGAGGGAAGCGGGGAGCGGGATTGCTGGGAGGGTACAAGGAGAAGGGGAAGAGGGGAGGGGGGAGGGGTGGAAGCTGGAGGAAAACCAGCTAGCAAAACCCATAACGTGGAAAAGAGCAAATCTGCAAAGTAAGATGAGAGAGAAGGAAGATAAGGGGAGGGCACAGAGACACAGAGACACAGACACAGACACAGAGAGAGAGAGAGAGAGAGAGAGAGAGAGAGAGAGAGACAAGGGGTGTGTTTGGAATCCAATACTGAGAAAGAGGCTACGTGGGTTCAATGGTAAGGAGACGTGTGAGAGAGAGAGAGAGAGACACACACACACACACAAGGAAGCAGAGCTTTTGCACACAAACAAGGTGTATGTGATTGGAAGAACTCTGTGTGAGAGAGACAGACAAGAACTGTAAATGTGTGTGTGTGCGAGAGAGAGAGATATATAGAAGGGAGCAGCTCAGCAGAACTCTATGTGTGTATGTGTGTGTGTGAGAGAGAGAGAGAGAGAGAGAGGAGCATGTTTATTATTAGTGGGCTTTTTGAATCATCTTGTTCATATCAAAATGTTCATCTTTTTCATAAAGCACCCCGCACATTCTATTCTATCTCCCCGCAATCCCCCCTTGCCTACGTGTCTCCCCCCCATCCCACCACCTCTCCCCTTCGTTGCTTCCCTCCCCACCACACACCCCATTCCATTGGCCGTCTCTCTATCCCCCCCGTCCTTTCTAGAAAGCCCCCGTCTATTCCACCCACGCTCCTCCCACCAAGGAAAAACCTTTTAATTACTCTGTTTGTGTTTTGGGGGAGGAGCTGGGTGAGACTAGTGGCTCCATGGCACAACACTTGTCCATAGTTGGGGAACTTTCTGGAGAGGCCTTAGCTCTGGTCTCACAACAAAGTAATAGTGTTTCTCTAATTCACAATGCTTGCTTGGTGGAGTATTAAGTCGACTAAAAGAATCACACTCTATGGACTGGCAAAGGCGCAAATGGACACATTCCTCAATCACAATGTAGAGAAAAAAAGGCATGGACTAGGCACATGGACAAATGCCTTTGAATGCAACTTTGGCAAAGTTAAGCCCATTGTGGCATCAACATCTTCTTGAAATGGCAAAAAATGCAAACTAAGGAAGTTAATCAAAGTTTAACTTTTTCTTAAATTCCATGGATTAAGTATGGCATCAACATATTCTTGAAGCATTGCGCAAGAAACACAAACTATGAAAGCTGAAATGGTGCTGCGTATGCAATACTATTTTATCCCAAAACAAACAAAATATGTATGCACAAATGAACACTATTGTTACTGTATGTTGCTTAATTATTCGCAAGAATACTTGAGACTAATCTCTAAATTATTCATCAAAAGTCAATATAATTTCTCTGCATACATTGTATTTACAACAATAGGTCACAAGCCTACTATTGGAATGGTAATATGTTGCACACATTGAAACTTCACAGTTAAACACAACATATGCACTGATTATAATGAAATTTTGAGGCTTTAGTAGCAAAAAGACTATGAGTAAACATCACGATAGCAAGCAAGAGGGACAAACCTTCTACATATGCTTCACGTACTGTTGCTTAAAACACTTTTCGTAGAGACATTTTGGCTCTCTTTTTTATCTTTTGAGAGTTCATAATCAGCTCGAATTGTTTCAGAGGTGCACTAGTACATGTCAAAAGGAGTGGACAGCTAAGAGATATATAATTTTTTACCTCAACCTTTCCTTCCTTCAACAACAATGGCAAGCTACAGCCGTGGCCCTAAAGAAATAGGACCCCCTGTAAGCTTAACCCTCAAATACTAGGCAAAACACAACAATCTGAAGGTTCAATTTACCATTCCCAAACCGAATTTTCCTCATCTTCTATATCTGCGATTGTTTTACCAACTTGTTTTTCCATCTTTGTACAATTTCATGAAATAATACATTAAAAAGAATGAAAATGGAATAAATACAAAGTTTAAATTAGAGTCAAAAGTTGCACTAAAGAAGTCGTGAGAATGGACCATGGTGGAACATGTTGCTCACTCTATCCATTAATTTTGTAGACACTGTGTTGATACGTGTCTATGTTTTTCTCTTCTAGAAACCATGGCTCTAGAAGAGATGAAGCCAAAATCCTACAAACTCATGGAATTATGGTACGAGGTTCATTGATGGAAAGTAGAGATGTAACACTTGTAGAGAAGACTACATGGGTCCAATTATAAGAATGAGTGGGCCCTTCTTAGGAGATTAGCAAAAGCTTATCAAAAAGTTTAAGGGACCAGGGGCTTAGAGAGTTGCAGCTGATCTATGAGGAGCCACTTGTGCAAATGTAGCACATTAAGGATCTCAAGCTATGATGGTTAATCGAATAGGACATCTAGAATCCTAGGGTCAGGCTCATGGACGAGATTGAAATCCTACAAAGGCACACAATTATGTTCAGTGGAAAGTGGAGATGGAAAATTTGCATAGAAGAGTATAGGGGACCAGTTGTAAGAATGCATAAGTACATCTTAGGCAATGAAAGATTGTTGAAAAAGTGTAAAGGGATAGGGGTCTAAAGAGTTGCAGCCATTTTGTGAGGAGCCACCCATGAAAATGTAGACTCCATGGTCGATGATTTAGTAGCACATCAAGAACCTTAGGCTTTGATAAATTATAGAATAGCATGAATCCAATTCTACACACACACACACACACACAACATTAACTTGCAAAATCTTGAGTAGGTTGCTCCAATGGATTTGCTTGTTGCTTCATAGGAACTCAAAGGAAAGCAAGAAAGCAAGCTACAATAAGCGTAGAGAAAGACAGGGGTTACTAGCTAAGAGACAAGGGCTTGTGAGAGGGAGGTCATGCATAGGAGGCGATTACAAGTGAAGGACTGGGTCATCATGTTTTGAAAGTATCACTCTAACTAGACATTTAAAACATGCAAGCTGTTCAATCCATATGGTCTTTTAATCCCAAGAAGATCTATTTTCCAAGAACATGTGAACAGTGCTAAAAGAGTGTTTTTTTAGTACATGCTTTTAAGCACAAAAAGCATACAATCAAACATGCATAACCCAGAGACGCATTTATCGCTAAGACCATTCAAGACCTAATTGCTACCATTGAGAAGCAGCCTACAATTCAAGTACAGGAGATTGAGTCTGCACCCAAAGCATCACACACTCTAGGGAAAGTATAAATTTATTCTACAACCAAATCATCACAGCATACATAGGAAACATCACAACTATTTACTCAATATTCTCCATAGACAATATTTACCCTTGTGGAGCATGTAGAAGCTAATTTTTGAATAGGAGCATCTTTCAATGTTTTTGCCTTCCATTGCTAGCCCAACTCATTCATCAATAGCTCGGTGGCCAACTCTTCCATGTTCAGTACCTTGGGCATCATGCTAGCATCCTTAATTACCTCTAAGGTTGAAGCCTTTACTGTTTGGGACATATCAAAGGAAGCTAAGGATTTATCCTTTTGGAGCTTCTCCCTCATGTTATCGCCTAGGCATATCACCACCTTGTTGCATAGCTCAAATGATATGGGATTCATAGAAAACAAATGATCATGCACCTTAACATCCCCTAGCACTATGAGGAAGCATGGTAGAAGCTGCACATCACTCATCCTCTCATGGGGTTCACATCATCAGTTTAGATGTTTAATCCTGGTGAGATAGTCTCTTAAGGACTCGGTCTCCTTTTGCCTCACCTCATAAAGCTGGTTAATCGGGCTCCACTTGGGACCGCTAGGGGCAAACCCCACAATGAAAGATTTATGCAATGCGTCCCAATTTATTTTCTATTGTCCAGCCTTGCCATCAAGACTCAAGCCAAAGAATTGAACTTGTCTAGGTCCCCGATATCACCAAAGGTCTCACAGATTTGTTCAAATCTCTCAACATGACAGACTGTGTCTCCTCCTCCTACAAACTTGGTGACTAGCTTGGAGATTGTGACAGGCTTGCTCCTTCAGGGGTTGGTATCCCTTCCAGAAAAAGCTATTGCGGTCATAGCTTCATCTGTAAGGACCGTTTGCGGTATAGGTTCCTTAGGCATTGCTTGTGATATCGATGGTTGGTCTCGCATTTGAGGCTCTATCGTTGCCCTAGATTTCCTAACAAATGGGTTTAGCAATTCTGGTAGATCTGTTAATCCAAAGCTTTCCATGATATTGGAAAAGGTTTCCCTTAATCTAGCTATTGTTGTAGATGGGTTAGGAGAGTGGAGATAATTGGGGATGTAGTTCAGAGCCACTAAGGTTCTAACATTAGAGGGTTCGCCCATGTCTCCATGGACTCTATTGAGCTGGATAATTCACTTGGCAGCGGTTCTTGCAAGGAGTGAACCAAATTTGGAGCTTGCTGACCCTGAGGATACCAAGCTAGGTATGGAGGTCGACAAGATGGTATTTGAGGCACTATCTCAAGATCAGGGTGAACTTGTAGGACTCTTATTGATCTCAAGATCATGTGTTCATTGGCACAATTGAGGCCCAAATTCTAGGTTGTGAGTCCGTCTCGACGGGGGTCAAGGGGCGGCTAACCCTCCGAACAGGGGATAGAGCTAAGGCACCGATCTGGCGAATAGAGCTAAGGCACCAACCGGCAGGATAGAGCTAAGGCACCGACTAGTGGGATAGAGTTAAAGAATTGACCCAGCGGGATAGAGTTAAGGCACTGCCGACCTAGCAAGATAGAGTTAAAGCACCAACTTGGCGGGATAGAGTTAAAGTGCCGACCCACCCGACGCGGGATAGAGTTAAAGCACCGACTCGGCGAGATGATCAGTATGGTACTGGTTGCAGGGATACCGCTATAGCATCGGGTCAACCCTCTTGTTAGACCATAAATTTGGTAGGTGGGTTAGTAGGTCAGCGGGATATGGACTAAGGCAACAAGTTGGTAGGATATCGAGCTATGGTGACGGGTCGGCGAGATAGGAACTCACAGTTTTGTTGACTAGTTTTTTATGATTTTTGATGATTTTTAAGTTTTTTTCATGTTTTTTGGTGACAGGGGGACGCTAAACTACTAGTCTACCTACTCAGTGCACAAAACAACAAAAAATAATACCATTTGAATGGCAAATGGGGTGTTTTGCAAAAAGTGACAGTTTCTCCTTCCAAAACCACTTCAAGCATCACTTTCAATTTTGTTTTTTTAGTTTGCTATCACACGCACCTTAACAATCCTCTAAACTATCTTCCTATCAATTCAAAACACAAAAAAACATCAACAACAAGCTTTAAATGATCCTTAATGCTTTCCAATAGAAAATGACAGCTGCTTCTTTTCTCTTCCCAAAACTCACACTTCTTCACTAATTCCTCTCCTATCAATGCTTCTAGTTAAGCGGTTTTGACATTTTGCAAGAATGTTTTTGCGAGTTTGCGAGTTTTTTAAATATTTTTATGTGTGAATTTTATAGCTAGTGGCTAGTTATAATTCTTGCATATCACCATGCAAGCATAAATAATAATTAACCCGGGCAATATATTTCTTAAACATAGGAAGCACTCAATAAAAACCACGGAGCTAGTTCTATTAGAGGACAAGATCTCATCATAAATACCTTGAATCAATAGCTCAACATTAAGCTACAAAGGCAAGCAAGCCAAGAATCATTGCATTTTTGCATCCATAAGCCAAGCATAAATAGCTTGAAACAATAGCTCACCAGCGAGCTATAAAGACAAGGTGCCAAAAACTTTTTTTCTAGATGGCATTTTGGGGTTTCATCTAAAGGTACCCATGTTTGCAGTCGTTTTCATGGGTTTTGGGCCTTTTGCACTCATATTTGGTATCAAAGAGGTCAAATTGTGCATGTATCAAAAGTTTTGTTTTGTTCCAAGGATTTATAACCCTCTTACAACAAAAAACTTGTACCAATGGAGCAAAGTAATGATGGTCAGCCATAGGTCAAATATTTGAGCATCAGTAATTTCTAGTTTTGTGGGAGATGTGTCTACTTGTATGTAAGAATACAAGTTGTGCATATAACATTATTTTAAATTTTTCCCAATGCTAAATGCATAGTTTTGCTTAAATTTTCCCATTTAAAAAATTCATTCTGGTTGAGTCAAATCAATCCTTGTATAGCTAGAGATCAAGGTGGTTGTAAGAGTTCCACACCATACGATGTTTAATGGCATGCCATGAGCTATAGAAAAAATTCAATAAAAACTCACAAAACTTACTCACAAAATGTAAAGCCCCTAGTTAAGCTTGAAGAAATGAGATGGGTAGATGACGAAAGAAAGCAAGTGCAATGCAAAAGTATACCTTGAAGTCCCCGGCAATGGTGCCAAAGATGTGTAGTCTCGAGAGTTGACGGTGACTCACATGTCATGGGGATCTTGAAGGAATGTTGATGGGGCCTCCACTCCAAGCTACTCCTTGTGAGAGCAATGCAAAGCACGAGCCATCCACAAGTGTCACTCAAGTGGCTCCTGGATTGTTGCAATGTGTTTCCACGAGAGGAAGAGGGAAAGGGGAGATGGGAGAAGAGAGGGAGAAGGGAAGGAGAAGAGGAGAATGAATGGGGATGGAGTGGAAAACACAAAGGCGCTACAAAGGAAATAAGAGAACACCCAAAAATACTCTTGGAAGAGAAGAGGGAGCTTGTATTCCAAACTTGTGCATCCAACAATGAAGACCAAAGTCAACCACTTGGCCTTTTTTACATGTCACCTGTTGAAGGGAGGGCCAACCCTAATTATTTTACAACCTTCTTGGACCCATTTGGCTCCAAGTCAATCCTAGCTCTATGGGCTTGACAATATCCACCACCAAATGACATCACTAAACACCGATGGCATATTGTTAACCAATCGGTTAACAGATGTAGTCTTCACCAATAGGTTTAGCCACCTAAGGTGGCATTTCTATATGGTTTTGAAATTTTTGAGCAACTTTACAAGTATTATTCAAAAGGCAACAATTCATCAACAAATTGGCAACATAGATGAGACCATTCATGAATTGAACAAAATCAACATCAAGGCGATTGCAAGAGAATGCAGTCTTCATCAACACACACCATCAACCCATTTCAAGTATATTTGAAAGGTTTTTGTGGTGAAGTACATCAATTCCAAAAATTGTTGCAATCTAATTAACCATTCAAGTCATTTCAAATAGTTTTACAATCAAGTGGCAACATTAGATCATGTTAGGTTTTTCACAATGGCACATTCAACAAAGAGTGAGCCAACATCAGCAAAAGCTTTTTACTTCATGCACATCTGATTAGGGAATACTCTATACGCACTTTCCAAAACCTATTAATCACTATTTTTTTCTAGTTCACATAAACTTTATGCACAATGTACGTACTTTTTGCAACATTAAGAGAAGTATTGCTCCAATATTAAGAGAAGTAGTATATTTCAAATAAAACTTAATAACTATTCAAATGCCAAAAAACCATCCAAAGTTATGTTTTAACACCGACGACGATGCAATATTTTTTGAAGATGAAAATCCTCAGTGACTTAGGTATTCATCAACAAGCATGCAAAAGATATCCAACAATTATGGAGGCAATCTTCACAACCCATCAGCAAAGATTATTGAATTGTTACAACCTTCACAACCCATTAGCAAAGATAATTGAATTGTTACAATCAATAACAAGAAATTTGTGAAAAGCCAACAAATGAGATGGGGTTCTTATTGCATTTAGATATGCTACATATGACTCAATCATAATTTCAGTAGCAAGATTTCAATCTTCACAACTAATCAGCAAAGACATTTTGAATTGTTACAATCAATAAAACAAGAACATTGTGAAAAGCCAACAAATGAGATGGAGTTCTTATTGCATTTATATATGCTACATGCAACTCAATCATAATTTCAAGCACTAGAATTGGATCTCTAATTCATCACCCAATTAATCACAAAGGTGATTCAAATGTAGATATATGGTGAAGGGCATTGCATCATTTTATTTGTTTAATGAAAAGGCAAAAGAATTTGAAAAGGAACTCAGTGTTTGACTTTAGCCCAATTTATCTACTATCAACAAACTGACAAAGAGCATTCCAATGCCATAACATTTTCTCAATTATCAATCAAGTGATTTGATACAATAGATCCAGCTAACACTCATTGTCAAATTCTTTCCACAACTAAAGACATTTTTAAATCTTCAATAGCTCCAATCCACTGCAATCACATCAATAATATAGTTATAGCCATCAATATATGTGACAACATAGGTAACAAAGACTTTAGAGATTATAACAATCCTTCTTTTAGCATGATCCACATTTGCAAGACAATCTTGATACATCATCATTCAATTATGGCCCTTTTACATCAATCTATGTAGTTTTACATTAATCTATGAGAAGGAACTTTATGCAAAAGAAGATGAGGGTAGTTTTGACAATTTAGCTTCTACAACTTGCAAGAAATGCACAACAATGTATATGATCGATACAACTCAATCAATGGGCTTGGACATTAGACCAAAAATGTCATCATCATCAACTTTCAAATATAGTTTGAAGAGATGAATAATTTAATCATCACTCTCATAGAATGTGCAAAGTTCAATCAAGACAAGGTAAAAGTTCAACAAGGTGCAAGCAAAGACAATAGTGAAATCAACTATAAGGAAGAGATTAGTATGTAGTCAACTTTTCACAAAGACAACTTGCCAATGTCGAAGGAAATTAACAGTTTTTGTTCTTATGTTTTGGATATTTCAGCAGTCTTGTCTCAAAGGCATAGAGAATCGACATATCATGGAGATAACCATACAATAGATCAATTTGCATCATTATTATTAGCAACAAGACTTATTTGCATGAAATCAACTGCAAATAGACAATATGACAAACAAATCCAACATCATATCAAATTTCACAAAGAAGATCATTCAAAGAAAGGTAGCAACAATCCCTTGGATATGTCAAAAATCTTTCAGCCACCAACAAAATATTTTGTGGCTTATCTTCTTTTTCAAGATCATCTTTATGGACAACTCTAGAACAATCCTCATTACTACATGCTCTATTTCTATGGTGATCCACTCATATATGATGACATGATATGTGGTCACATAGTAGTAGTCTCATATATGATCACATAATATGTGATCACATAGTAGTAGTCTCATATGGCACTGACTCAACCAAGCCAATAGACTATTCATGGGCACCTTTCCATTTTCAAGTCCCCAAGACATAACTTCAACTCAAAAGAGTTCAACCAATGCTTTTAATCAAATGTAGTTTAAGAAACTTTCGATGTGTAGTCACATACTAATTTGATATTTTCAATTTCAATTTTCATTTCAAAAAATCCAAAAAGATCTTGTGATGCACTCTCCATGTGTATAGATTCTCATTTTTCAATAGAGTTGGGCATTGTAGGCTTCTATGGTGCACTCACTCACTCACTCTCTCTCCCTCTCTATTCACTTTATAGAGATAACTATCAATATTGTGTACCATGCCCCATGTGTCTTGCTTGAATATGTACAATGCCCTCTTGATTCCACACATCAAATGTTCATATCATGTTTCAATTATCTTTATTAATACACCCTTATGGATTCCTCTTGTTTACTTCTCAAACAACCCTATACACTCTACTAAAGCATGATTCTTCTATTTTATCAAATCATTATGTTTGTGAGTTTTAGGCAAGGAAATATCTTTGTAGATATCCCAATCTTTGCAAAATCAATGATTGGCATTGAGCTATACTTTCCCTCATTTTCAGATCAAAGAAATGTGATAAGTATCTTGCCCTGATATGTGGAGTTAAGTGTTGTCCATAACTTTGATGCTTTTAACAAATGCATAACATTGGCAAATATTATAATCTTTAGGCACACTATGAACTTGTTGTTTAATTCATAATACAAGTACTCAGACCCATCCACGACGGGTTTGTTCCCAATTTCATAATGTTGCAAGCCTGCAATCCAAACCTTTGATATGGCAATGCTTGTATTTTATATTTTATTATGGCCAAGTAAGTTTGTTTTTAAACTTTGCCATGTGGCATTGTTGTGTATGAAGAATTGATGATAAGAGATGACTTAAAAATATAATTTTTATATTTTTAAATCTAATTATATTTAAATCTTAATATAATTTCTATAATTAAGAAAATATAGAAAATTAATGGGTTGCATATTTTATAACTTTGTTCAAGCCCATAGAAATATACGATATCATTTTATTTTCTATAGATTTTCAATATTAAAGATTGAGAATGATATTTTATTAAGTAATAGAAGAAGAACCGAATTGTTTTTAAAAAATTACTTTAATTTCCCAAAAGAATAATTTTGAAGTACCTCTACATATTTTTTTGCAATATCTTGAATTAATTTTTTTATTTATGTATTTCTTTTTCCAATGGTATTTAAGAAAGGCATAACAATTCATTATGCAAATTTATGGGAAAAATAAAATTTATATTTTTTGTAGCATTTTAAATTTGAAGTTCTATTTGCCTTATTATTTTAATATTTTCTTAATCCACATAATAGGAAAGATAGATGCATTATTTTTCAACATAATTTTATTTAATTAAAATTAAATATTTTAAGAGATTATTTCAAGTACATTTTCATTTATAATGATGTTATTTTTTGAAGCAAATAATATTTTATATTATAATATTTTAAAATAAATCCTATGATGCATATTATGAATTAGTCAATCATATATTTGCTATGGTTAATTATAGTTTTATTTCCTTGAATGAAGTCCTTGTAGTCATTAGGATGTTTCATCAAATTATGAATTTATTTATTTTATCCAAGATTAAAAAATATAAACTTAATCTATTTCTCAAAATGTTAATTTTATATAATGTTTTGATGGAAGTTTGATTAAAGATCTTGAACCTTGCTTTCAAGATCACTTATTTGACAATTTTGATATGCTATTAATTATGTATAACTTAGTAATTTATTTTCCTACTTTTTAATGCCTTGCCTATTTTTTTTGCTTCCAATTTTAAATATGCATGTTGCACATATAGGTTCCTTTCAATTTCTCGAAGTTCATTGATTTCCTTCTTTCCCTTTAACTTGTTCTTTTCTATTTTGTTTGTATTTTGTAGGAGCTCGGTCACGGAACTTGAGCAACTTCTTGAATCAGAATGTCTTCTTGGTGCCATCATTGAAACTGTTAGAAAATGAATCCTTTTTACATCATTATTATATATTGAAAACCTTGAATATCTAGATATTTACATCAATTAAACTATTGATGATTCTCTTATAAAAATTTTGATATGATTAAATAAAGTTTAATTATTTCTAATATTATTTTTTAAAAAAATAATTGAATGAAAAGATAATTTTCTATTCATTTTGGTATAACATGGTGATGCTTGTCACACCGATATTGTTTGAAATATGCATCCAACCTTTTGGTAATAAAATTTGACTTTACTACATGTACGTCAATAAATTTTGAGTACTTATGGATGTGGTATGAAATTTTTCTATTTAACTGTATTGTATGATGACATATATGCTAACATGATTGCAAATTGAATCATCATGATGTATTGTTTTAATGGCATGCTCTAATAAAAATCGAAAAATAAGTCTCTTTTGTGTTGGTATCAGCAATCACTGTTGCAATTGAGATAATGTTGCCATATTTTGCTCAATGTTTGATTTGTTCACTTTGAACATCATGATGAAAACCGAAAGTTAAAATTAAATTACTATGAGTTTTATTATAAAATATAAATTTAAAATAGTTTTATAAAATTTTAATTTTTCCATTTTTTAACAAAGAAGTGATATTTAAAAAAATACTTTGTATAATAATAGCAAATATTTGATTATCTATATTGACAAATTAAAAAAAGAAATTTTAGCTAAATAATTTTTAATTTCTGAATTCAATTGTTGAATTGAATTTGCTATGTTCTTTCAACAGATCATTCAATTCATTGATGTTTGCATCCGATTTTGAAACACTTGATTTAAGAAATATGAGTACTAAACTATTGAGCTCCAATGATCTCCAATGAGTAGATCAATCAATAATTTAGCGCTCATTGGAGCTATCCACTATATGTGATATGCCTATATATGTTGAATATACTATTATTATTAAGAATTAATATTTTTTACTATTATCTTTTAAGTACTTGCATACTATAAATTGTTTTTTTTTAACTTATTATAGAAAGGCAACAAAGATACTCACAGTGTGTAGTGATTGCACTTATAAAACTTCCTTGTATACAACATTTGTAGTGTAGATGAATTCTGAATCCTCTGCATTGGTTTTGTATGCATTTTGTTGAACAAATATTTTGGTAGCATTTGATGATCGTACTTTGTCCCATGGAGATGTAGGCTGACAAAAGACCAAAATTGTGACAAATAGATGTCTTAATTACATGCTATTTTGATAGAACAAAGCCTCTTGCAATAGACCTCTAGCTAAGCATGATGCCTTGAATGAAGGATGAAGCTGTCCATCAAAAGTTCGCAAATCATCAAAGGACTTACAACCCTTGCAAGTATTTTTTAGCCACATATGCATGAAGTATTTCTCTCCAATGGATGGTGAAACATTGTACATCCGGCCAATACTATTACCTAATTTTCTTTGGTCCATTTCTTGTTTGGTTTATTCCAAAACCATTTTCTTGGAAAGTCACCATATAGTAAATTGTTTGCTTTGTATTGCAATTCATTGCATTGGAACCATTTTGTAAGAGCATTTTTTCTATTTTGTTCCCTATCCACCACATTTTGCAAATCATCATCATCTCAAAATATTACACTATTCAACATTGGAAGATGAACTTGCAATCTTTGGACATCTGGTTTTTCATTGTGCATTTCATACTCATAAATCCTCTAGCATGCTTCTGATGCTGACACATAACATGCATCTAAATACATGCTAATCTCATCAATTATTCCATTATTTTGATTGTTTGATTCACATTATTCTTCTATAGGGTTTTCCATTTGAATCTTGATTGTAGCCCTATCATGACCTTTATGTACATACAAATATTTACTATAGCTGTGATAGTGGAGCAAACTTCAATATTGATGTGTGCCTTATATTGTATTGATAGGAAACGATTGAAAGGCACAATCCAACGATTGTCTTCAACACCTCTTTTACCTGTATCTTTCTACCATCATCTCTATGCATGTACACAGTATAACCATCATTCCCCATGACAGTACATTGAGAGAAGGAATGTGGGTAATGTCGATTGCATTTGCCGTCAATCATGCAAGCAACAGAGGCATTGAATCCACCACATGGGACATGAAGATTACATTGCTTGATAATTGCATGCAACTCAAAAAATAATGTCACATGGGCCATGAACATTACATTGTTTGATAATTGCATGCAACTCAGAAAATAATGTCACATCAGGTATCTCTGCACATACCAAGTGGTCATAGTGGCTAACCTCTATAGGTTTATATGCACCTTCCAAAAACAGTATATGTGAGTGTGGCAAACCTCTCTTTTGAAATTCTATCACACAAACATATCCAACTACTTTGCCAAACAAATTATCCTTTAAAATTGATTGCATCATATCCTTGTGCTTTTGATAGAAGACACGTGTTGTCAAATCTCATGGTCTTGTGCACTCTTCCCTGTCAAAATTCCTTCTAAATTTTCAACTCATTTCGGATTGCAATTAAATGTAATAAATAAATCAAGTTTTCCTCTTTTCCTTACAATTGACATTGCATCCTCATATAATTGGCACATAGAGCTTGGTCCTCCTGTAAAACATGATGGCAACACAACTCTACGTCCTACAGCATTTCCCAATAAATTAATTGCCCCATCATTTGAATTTATCATGTCCATTAATCCTTGATAAAACTCTGCATGCAAAGATGGCTAATTGTTGTGTATCCATATTAACCTATATTCTTCCATGCTACTATATGCATCAACAATGTATTGTTGGTGTAATCTTCCCCCTTGCAGAAGGCATGCATTAGTATCTATTCTCACTTGCAACGGTATGCATAATATTGTCTTTGTGCGACACACTTGTGCCTCTATATCTCATGCAATGATATGTGGCTAGGAACATCACTATATGGCATGTTTACATGCCAACGGTCCTCCCCTTGAGAAAACATAAGAACATACATAAGTGGCATGTATGATCCATGCAAATTAGATATTCTTGGACATGTCCATTGCGCCTTAAAATTTGAATGTATCTATTTCCAACATCAAAGTCATCTCCTTGGCCTAGCATGATAGCAGCAACTTCACTAGCATTTGGAACTAAGTATTTCCTGGATGTTGTATGACTCTTATGGATCACCATTTTTACATTTGCATGTGGATTTGTTCTCAAAACTTCCCCTACAGCTACCGATGCACTAGCATATGGATTGCATGCATGCATCATTCTTTGTAACTCTTCCAAAATGCCCTGGTCCAAACTAGGCATCCCATTCAAATGATGTTCCAGTTCATGATCTATGTCATAAACATATAGTTGTGGAAACCGTGGGACATGTTGTCTATTCTCATCAGTCAATAATGTACCAACACGATGATATACATTGCCATGAACTTGAAAATTATGTATACCTCTATTTCCTGAAAACTTTTCATAAATTTGAGCACCTAGGGAGACAAAATTCATCACACTATTGTAAGCCCTTATGTTTTCTTAAATGCTTTGCTTCTAGAGTCATTGCAATGTAATAAAGCTTTTAAGATTTTTGGTGGATCTTGTAATGGTAATAAGTTTACACAACTAACTTTACAGCAATGCTCTCCCACAACTTGATGTGTGTTTTGTCCTTGTCTCTTGCTTCCATAATTTAGCATTTAAGAAACTGCAAAATTGATTCATAGGTCCCAGTGACTTAATTGTAGGAGCACAAAACACCAATGGATATAGAGATGGGTGTTGTATATCATCTTTTAAAGGAAATCAAAAGAGGATAGAGAGACACTCATATTTATTTGAAATGGTACCCATGTTTTTGGCAATGCGTCCTCTTGCTATTGATTGTCTAGAGGACCTAGTTGCAAGCATAGATATACTTCTACTTGTGATTGGATTCTCTATTGCATTTCTTTCTAGAAATTTATATTCTTGCAAATTCATTACTCCATTAGAGAAATATTCCACATTTGTCATTACCTTTGTAGTAGCATTTAATTTGAAGATTGTTCTTTATCTAGCAAGATGCCAGCTTCATTTTGAGAAACCAAACAGTTCTATAAATATGACTACAGTGTCTGACTCAAACCCATCCAGTATGACGTGCTTTACATGTCAATTGCAAAATTCTTCTCCTATGAAGATGTAATGATTGTGGTTCCACCATCTCCGGAAAACAAACAGTACTATATATTTTTATATCTCTCTTGATGTTATACAATTTGTTGCACTTTTGTAGATAATATTGAGCTATGTCTAATTTTTGTTATTGCAAATGAATCATGCCAAAAGGATCTAAGTATGAGTTAGTTAAGAGAATTTTGCTTATAATAGAAATTCAAAACAGACCTACCAATGTAAAATCATTAATCATGGCTTGCACCATGGTATAGCTTATGACTCATTATTGTCATAATAGCTGTCATCCGATTTAAAATAATTAGTGGAGTGTTTTGTTATATAAGTGTAAGTCTATGTTCTTCCCAAAGACATTGTTGTTTAGCTATGTAATAAAATAGTTTTTAAATGTTTTAATACTCCACTATTTCAATTATGGCATTGATAATTAGCTTACTAAAAGTAGTAAACATTTCACTATAGATGGATATGTATATGATAATTATTATATTATTTCTTAATTGTGAGGGACACCTAAAGAAGTCTTATGTTCTAGAGAGTTTATTTTTTTTATGGGTTCTATAAACATATCGACTCCATGACGATTTGCAGTTAAATCTTCTTGTTATAGTAATTTATGAAAACTTATCAAGACTAAGAGGATTCAATATATGCTAGCGTGGAGTTTGTAAAAATTTTATGCTCATGTCATCCTTTGAAAAGTTCCAAGGAATTATATAATAAGAGCACTAAATTGCTCTTACAAATTATGTTTCAATTTAATAGATAATATTGAGCATCTACAAATTGTTGTCATTGCTAATGAAAATTAAGCAATCTAAAATTCTAAAAGAAAAAAATTTAGATTGCTCAAATTCTAAATATAAATGTATTTAGTAAGAGATGCATTAAGCTCATCATCATACTAAATGATCTTATGATTAGTAAGCTAAGAAAATTAATGGAATGTTCTTATGTCAAATTCAATATCAATCAAGGCATTCCAAGGTAAGTTCAAATGCCATTTGTTGCACCTTGTTCCAGCTTACGACTCATTTTCATCATAATTGCTATCATTTGGTTCAAGCTAGCTATAAATGTTGACACCTCAGTGCATAACATTTAGCTTGTTCCTTTAAGATGTTGAGTTTAGCCTACATCCATTCTCACACATGACAGAACCATCCTCACTTCTCCCTAGAAGATATTGCATGTGGTCGTCTATTGCCTTCACGCTATCTTCAATGAGGAAAATCCTTTCATTTATATTTTCAAATGATTTCCCCATGCTCTCTCTTATTGCTATATCATCATCTAAATTTATTTTGCTCCATAAGGAGTTCAAATATTTTGAATTGATTGAATTAACACGTTCATTGCACTCACACATATCTTGAATGGACTTTAACTTGTTTTCAAAGACCATTGTTTTGTCTTGAAAATTAAGGGAGCCTAGTGGATTGTTTTGTTGTATATGTGTAATTCTTCGAAATTCTCAATCGTCTCATATTATGCAGATGTTCTCGTTTACCTATGGACTTTAGAGGTTGTGCGATGTCAAATCTGCTTTTGCTAGAAGATGACATGCACTTATGTGTTTTTTTGTTTTCACATGTGGAAGACATTTGCCTTGGGATTCTTTTCAAATTTTAAAGACTTTGTCTTTCAGGGATGGATGACATGATGATATCATCAATGTCCTCTTCATTGTTTCGAATAATGATATATTTTTCAAAGAGAATTAAATCAAATTGATGGGTTCATAGCTACATATTATCATTATTTTTTAGTTTATTAGTATAGATATATTATATACATGACACCTAGATTGATGTATTAAAAAAATAAAGGATAGGCATAAATAGATTTCTCAATATTAACATATTTAGATTGGATGTAAATCATTCAAGTGGCATCATTACAAAATTATTTACTTTTTTAAATGAATCTTTAAATACATTTAATTTTTTCCAAAACCCTTTTTTTAATAAATGAGATACATGTAGAAAGGAGAGAGAGAGAGAGAGAGAGGCACACATGCATTTTTTGTGTTTGTGTGTGTTTTTTTGTTAAAGAAAGCCTTATAACCCAAAAAGAAAAAGAAATAAAAGTGAAGAACCTGATGTAATGAATGAGGCAATAGGAGATAATGGTTTGTTGAGGCTCATGATCCACTGATGATGATTATACGAGATTACTACATTTATAAGATGCAGATGATGTGGTGTCTAAAAATGTAAACACTCAATCAAAGGAAAATTTTAATAATCCCCATTTGCAATGACATCATTGCCGAGTATGTTGCTTAAGTCCTCATCATTTCTCATTGCAAGATGGATATGGCAAGGAATTATCCTATTCTATATACATGTAATGGTATTGATTAACCATTATGAAAATAATACAAACATAAATACTTGAGAAAGCTATTGTATTTATATCATTCAATTTGCCATACAAACATTACATTTCAACTAAAATTCATCACATATGAAAATTTCATTATTTTTTAATGAGAAATAAATCAAATTTATTTGCTCGTATAGCTGTATTTTTATTGTCAATTGCAATTCATTCAGCCTTTTTGATCAAGTAAGGCTATAATTTTTATATCATTAAATTTTGTATACACAAATCATTTGAAATTACATTTCAACTGGAATTACTCATGCATGATTCTTTGAAGAATTCTTCAAAGAGAAAGGGTCATTGTTTGCTTGGGTATAGCCATTTTTGGTGAGGTTTAAGGACTTTTCTGTATATGGGTATCTTGCATAACCCATAACTTATGCATTGCTCAACAAAATTTGGCAAACTTTGTCTTCAAGTTGTAGTACACATTCCAAACTTAAACATGAGAGCAAAAAATTATGGAATAAGGATCTGGAACAAGACCGTTAAAGCATTATAAGTGCTATGTTGCATGTGAAGCATGCATCCTAAAGACTATAGGAGAAATTTGTTCAAAAACATCAAAATTTTATTCTATACATACATGCAACCAAGTAATCATTCTAAAGTACACTACATGAGCTTCTCCTCAACCCAAGGACACACCTAAATGAGATCATTATGCATGGTTTAATGGGTCTCCAACGTTGTGCTAAAGTGATGCATACCCATTTGAGGGCACACTCCATAACTTTTTTTTGATTTGTTGAAAACCAAAACGGATTGAAATTTTGGAATCTAAACTATTGGGACTAGTACATGGTGGTCTTAAAACATTGATAGTTGTTGGTATTGGTATCTAGATTCACCCTAAAATGGAAGAAGTTGAAAAAGTATAATTTGTGCATGTGCAAAGATATTTTAATAAATCCAACACTATTTACAATTTTGAATTGTTTCTTTTTCCATGCACTAGTTTGCTATATGGCTCATAAGCATGCCAAAGGTCATTGCATTTAATAATACATAGCATCAAACCCGATAGCGTGCCCTTTGGCCTATTTGTGTTTTGAAGCATTTTAGCCCACATTGCACTTGTTTGGGATATCCAATTCTGCTGATGTGTATCATCGGAGGGGGAAAAATCGATGCTTAAAATTTTGCTACTCCCGCAAATTTTAAATTTTCCCACCTCCCGCCCATCGAATCTAGGAAGATTTAAGTAGCTGCAACCTGTCCCCACCCTGCAATGCCCTACAACCCACACGCACCTTGACGTGACCTTGCACAGACTTTGGTTTGCCATTGTCTTCTTTCGGATAAGTTGTCTTCTATTCTTCGCTAGCCTCACCAGAGCTAGCTTCTCTAGGTGTATTCTGGACTAATCGTGGGCATGGCATCAATGGCAACATCATGCAACTGTAGGTTGGATTAGCTCAATCGCCAGTGATATGATTGTCCTGAACCAGCATGGTTGAACAAACATTAGTTGTTGTCCAGCTCGATGGCATGGTTGAGCAAAAATTAATAGCAATATATTTTTATTTTACTAAACTAGCCCGGTGGTTGGAACATCATGCAACCGTGGCTGCTTCATCTCAATCACTAGCTATGTGATTGTCCTGAACCAGCGTGGTTGAATAGACATTAGTTAATTGACCAACCCAGTGTTTGAAATTATAGTGTTTCTTAGTACTTAAATTTGTTAAATTTAATTTTCTGCTATTCGGGTTATATACCACTGTTAAATTATGGAATTTAGAAATGAAAAGCAATATATTGTTATTTTCTAATGGTGAAATTCAGAAATGAAAAGCAATATACTTCTTATTGTCTAATGTGTGAAGTTGAGACCATTAGGATAAACCATCCTGGTGGTTGAAACTGTGACAGTGTCCTAAACCATCCCGGTGGTTGAAATTGTGACTGTCCTAAACGTGTCCTAAACCAGCCCAATGATTGAAATTATGGCTGTTCTAAACCAGCATGGTGGTTGAAATTTGTTTTTCTTCATTATATACTTTAATTAGACTGTGTTTTGTATTCTTTTAGTAGTAGCAAAAAGGGGGCTCATTGTTTTGTTGTTCTCACATATTGGGTCAGCAGATGGAGTTGTATCTCAAGTTTATGGATCAGAATATAGACATTTCAATTGGGCAGAGGAGCTTTGAGCATTGTAAGCCCTGGTACATCAGGAAACTCAAAGACAAGAATGTTTGTTGTTGCAAAACACACATAGACTTTGGCCTGGTGGCAAGCTATGAATGACTTGAGATCTAGTCATGTTGGAGCATTGCTCCATGGGGATCGATGCCCATGCCTCCCCAATGAATGCGCAGTCTGTAGGCCACTTGGATCCTCATCATGTGTTGTAAGGGAGGGCAGGTTTTGTAGCCTGGGGTCTCTATGGGAGCTAGTGGTTTGTCCAAAGGGAGACCGTGAGTGGCACAGGATTGAATGCATTCACGACACATGCAAGCATTGCAGTTTGAAGCTAAAGAAGAAGACATTCAATGTCTGTCCTAATGAAATGAGGGAAGACAACCATGTTGCTCTAAAATGGAGAAGACTTGAAAATGTCAATGTTGAAGGATCTGATAAAAAGAAATACTGTCATATAAGAGCACCTAGCCAAGGGAGTTTGTAGGTCATGTGGTTCAATCCATCCCAAAATATGTGCTTCACAATTTGACAACCAACTAGCAGGATAAGCAGTTCAGGATGTGCCTTGCCAATTTTCCCCATGACACTATTTTATCTGTCATAGATTTTGCAAAAAATTATTCTTTTAAAGAACAAGATGAGATGCAAATTGCTCACTGGTACAACAAGCAGATAACAATTCTTGTGGATATCACATACAGTCATTTGCTTGACTCTTCCACACATGATGCCAATCTACTTGCTGACTCATAGGAGTCCATGTCAGTGCAACACACTTACCATTTCTACATTTCAGATGATAGGGAACATGACACCCTATTTTTGCAGCATTTTCTACTACATTGAAAATGGCTAAAAAAGAAAATTTCCCATGCTAAAAATATAAAACAACATTGGATGTGGTCAAATGGTGCTCCTACTCAATTTAAATTAGCACGTGGATTCTACTTCATCTCAAGGTTCAAATCCCTGATAGATCTAGACATGATGTGGAATTTCTTTGAGTCTAGCCATGGCAAGGGTAAACATGATGGATGTGGTACTGTTATTAAGCAAGCTCTGTTTAAACACCAATTAGCGTGCCCTCAAGAAAAACTCAATGATGCCCATGATGCTGTAACATGGCTTACAGTCCAGTCAACCTCTCCATAAGCGCACATTCACCATATAATAAACAAAGCCTTAAGAATAGTGTAGTACGCAGAGTGTTCCATGAAGTGAAAGTGGATGAAGTGCAAAGGAGAAGCCGGCACGATTGCGAGAAAATTAAAGGAGCTCATGGTCTGCAGAGCATATGGGGCTTTTCAAACAACCAATTGATGAAAATGAGAAAACTTTCTTGTTTCCGTAGTGCGTGCATCATAGGGGATCATGACGATTGTGAGAACATTGCAACTGCGAAACATGGGAGCAAGTTCAAGTTTTTCGTCTACATTCAGATGGAGTCACAAACAATGGAGAGACAAACGACTCACCACAGTTTGGGGAGAGTTTCAATGACCTCACTAACTGTTTGAAAGAGGAGGATAACTTTGCAGTTGACGTAGATTTCGGGGAACAAGGAAAATGACCCATACTTTTTGTTATAGTTCACAAAACCTAAGTACAAGGTTGAGGAAATATCTAAGGATAATTGGGGAACAACCTATACAAGACAGTAAGGAATTAGAACAACTGAAAGATAGTAAAAAATAAGCGAATTAAATCAAGGATAAATTTTAAAAATAAATTAAGGGGAGAGATTTAAGAGGGGCGTGGAAACCAAAGGTCATGAATCAAAGGGGGGGAAGAGGGGGGTAAATAAAAATTTAAGGGGAAATTTAAATTTTAAGGGGGTTAGGTTGGTGGGATAGGAATTAGTTTAGGGTAGTCAGGGAAAGTTAAAGGGAGAGTTGATTAGGGAGAGAAGGGGGGTTTAGTTAGTGAGAGGGAAGATAGGAAATATTAGAGAAAAAATGAAAAACTAAAAATTAAGGGAGTATTAGTAAGATAGATAATGAGTTTTGGAAGGAAAATGAAGAGATATGAGGTTTGGGAGAGAAATCAAGAGACAATATATATATATAGAGAGAGAGAGAGACAGAGAGAAATGAGGTTAGGTAGAGAAGTAAAAAGACGAGAGAGAGAGAGAGAGAGATCGTAGAGAGAGATAGGGAGAGGGTAGAGAGAGAGAGAGAAAGAGAGAGAGAGAGATTGAGAAAAAAAATACAGAGAAAATTAGAGACAAATTAAGGGGAGAATAAGGGAATTTGAGGGAAAAGAAATTAGGATAATTAAGGGGAACAAGTGGCCAAACCAATGGAGGAAGGGATAGTAAGTGTGTGTGTTTTACTTATCAATTCCATATCCTTTTCTACTATTTTTCTTTTCTCCTTTTTTTTCTATTTTTCTACTCCTCCTTTCCCAATCCCACTGTGATCATATGCACCCAATTCCCCTTCCTTTTTTTTATTGCTTGTACCAAGCTTCTGGAAAAGTAGTAGCAATAGTCTATGGTATTTCTACCTTCATAGCTTCCCTATTCTTTGTGTGTGATACTTATCTTAACACTAGGGTTAGCAGTATGGGGAAGTTCCTTCCTTGTTCATTTTAGCTTCTTTTCTTTTCCAATCATGGGTAGAACTTTGACGGGGTTAGGGTTCTAATTAACTTCCGATTATGAATATGATGTCACCCCACCTATATAATAATCATTATGGTTATAACAGGTTTTTCCAGAAACTTTTCAAGCTCAAGGTCAATCCATCCAACATCCTGATATAATTCCTAAAGAAATATGGAGTCTTCAGTTTTTTACAAAATGTTTTTTCAAAAAAACTTGTCAAAGCTATACTAAAATTTCAGAAAGCAAGTGTCTTCTGGAGAAGATTCTGTTACTGCTTCCCCATAAAGTTCTGGTATGGGGCAGCAGCAGATAAAGCCATCCATGTGGCTCCAAGAAGAGTGGTTTTTCAATGTCATATGTTGTCAGTGGAGTGTCCCCATTATCTCCGCATCTGTCAAAAGGCTGGGAAAGGTGGCCAAACTCACTTGCGTCAATCAAGGTAAAGCAATAGTTAGAACCATTGTCTGACGCTTGTAACTGCAGGCTTCAATGCCCAGCCACGGTTGTTATCCCTGTCATTCCCAATATTTCAATAAAATAGAGGAGTTTGCACGACAAGTACCATACAAAAAATAAAGAATAGTATATTTGACTTCCAAAGGATATTTTCAATTTCTTCATGTACTTTTAATAGAAAACTAGTTACCGGTCCCTTGTCTCAAATTTCATAAGATTTCAATGATATATTGCTTTTGTAGTCTCTCTCTGCATACTAAATATGCATCTGCTTTAGTAGTCTCTGTAAATTAATCAAATCTCATTTTTCAATAGAGTGTAAGATATTAGTAAACTTAAACTAGTTTGTTGTAATATAAGTTCCTAAAATACGTAACATGCATCGTTAAGATGAGACCCTTGTATGGAGTATACTGATTACAGTATAAGCGAGCATTGCTCATTATCCTCCTGCCCAGTAGCTGGTCCATCATCAAGAGGGGTTAAACTTAATAGACATATACATATTGTTGTCATGTGAATAAAGCCGATGTCATCGGCTGTATAGGGTCGTTATAAAAGTTAGAAGGAGCTATATTGATCGAACTATTTATCATCAGCTCACTCTTAGATTTTAATACCGTAGTTCAAGTATAACCTAAGGCTAAGAAGCAAAATCTGCGCACTATTCACAACAAAGTCCAGCTACTCGATTTTTAGAAGCCCCACTTTTATCAATCACTAGTACGATATGTAGAGCTAAATCCGCCGAGTATTGTGGAGTGTGGAGACTTTAGTAAACAAAGCGACTCAGTGGATTCGAGGTAAAAAAGAGCTCAAAGGGCGCCTATTTTATAGAAGGTCACGACTTACAGCAACCTCTGTGGAGAAAGCTCATGGACAACAATCCTGAACGGGAACTTGTGATGAGCTGTGGCAAACAGTTTCGCACAAGAGATCCAAAAAGCTCAGGGAGAGCCAAAATGGTGAGTCATGAAGCCTGGGTGAGCTCAAGAGGACTCATGCCTATGTTTGGGTCTTCTTTACTCAGGGGGAGCTTCCTAGAGGTAGAGAGCGCTTGGGAGGACGAGATCTCAAAGGTGGTCGTGAGGTGCACTCTCAAGTAAGAAAAACTCTAGTCAAGATCAAACCAAGTCGACGAGACTAGTGGGCTGAGAGTTTGAGTGGCATCAAGAGTTGTAAAGCGACAGGCAAGGCTTTCTATGTGCATGACTCGTGAACCCCTGTTATATTCTCCTTTTGGTGGAGCTTGCGTGACCAAGCACGTAAACGACCGTGAACTAGGCATCTCGCAAAGGCTCCATGAGTGCTTCATACAACAAATATGGAGGTCCAAACCCGAAAAGTTAAAACATGCAGCTTCTCATAGCATCTCGGCCAGCCTTATCGATCGTTTCTTCCCTGCATATGTAAATTAAGCGAGTTCATTGGCCATCAAACATAGACTGTGTCAAGCATCGACGGGTCTAGTCTATACCGCTTCGTATGCCTCGACTAATGCTTGCTAAAGCATCTTGGCGTCTATCTTCCATCTACTATGGATGCCAGTACCTAGTAATATAGAGTATGCAATCTCATTGCGTAGTTCCTTCATCGCATACCGCCGGAGATCTGTAGACCCCATTGTCACATAACCAGTAAAAGGGCACACGAAATCCACAGTCGATCATTGACTATTGCCCATCACACTTAAACCCGTGGGGTGTCTGTGTGGGAGTTCCTTGTGAGATTTGGTTGCGGCCAAATAGCAAGCCATCTCATCTATGTGCCTCCTGCTCACCATCTCGAGGCTCAAGCAGTCATATACGATCACGTAAACTACAATACAGCCGAAAAGAGGAGCGAAAAGCGTCTTGGCTGTAGAAGCCTTGCTGGAGCATACGAAGTCCACCGTCGGCCGCTGAGCATTGCCCATCACATTTGAGCCCTCAAAGCCATTCTACTTGCTGCGCTATCGTCACCTTGCTCCTTTTAATACGCATGTCTATCCTATCATGTTTTTGCTTCTTGTCTTCAGCTTCCCAGAGCGCATATGGGCTCTCAGCCTTCCTTAGACAAGGTCGGCGACCTACCAACGGAGCTACCAACGGGTGGACAGAGGGGAGGGTGAAACAAGGTATCCATCAAGGGCCATTTGGCGTTTTAGAGGTCGCCATTCTCCTCGTGTCTTCTCGAGCTCTCAAACGGTCCATATTGCATAGGAGGGGAAGGGTGGCGTTGTGCAAAATATTCACAGGGTCATCGAGGTTTCTACGTTTCCATAGGCGCTCAATCCTCTCGACTTGGTACTTCGTAGCAAGAGAGCAGAAATGCTCAGCACTCTATACAAAGACTGGTGCTCTAGTCGTAGGGGTTTTCAGATGAACCAACCAATAGGCTCGCCATATGCTGAGCATCTCGTTGTTGGCAGGTTGTGGCGTGGAGGTAGGTGTATGTCAGGGATTTTTCGCCTCGTGCTCCGCACCGTGGGCTGGCCTTCAACTCTCCAAGTCGTTGCCTTGTGGTTTCTGCAGTCAAGGAGCCCTTGCTGCTTTGTTGCAGTCGAGGTTTTTGTCTCTCCTTGATTGCTTCTAGCAACCTGGGGTCTGGTGCCCTTGCAAAAGGAGCTGTGGATACTCTGGTGTACTATGGTTCCATCTCTTTCCTTCTCCGCACGCGGGGGGCGGGAAAATAGTGATTAATATGCACATCTCCCCATAGTGGAGTACTAGGCGCTTTAGCGGAGGTTTATATCTTCCACGATCCTTGGTTTCAAATCCATCCGTTGGTGTATTTCCAAATATACGTATATTTTTGCATTGCAAGGCATTTCAATCCACAAGTTCTTGTACGTATGCTCAAGTGCATATATCTATGGTGTATCCTGTTCCTGGTTTTCCCTTTTTTTTTTTAAGAAGAAACAAAAGGGGGCATATAGGTTCCAAACTTTTGTGCCTTACTACCAAGGTGGCTTAGTGGCTCAATCCTTCCTTTTTAATGCCTACCAGCCCTATGGTAGTCCTACTTATTGCTTTCATGGGACCTTTCATTTTGCTTATCATCGATGGTGTTTATCATCCAATCTCTTTGTGCTCCCTTCTTGTAAGGATGGGCTCATGCCATTCGAGTTGGTCATGTCCCTTGGGGAGGCAAAAGAGAGAGTGTGTGTGTGTGTGTGTGTGTGTGTGTGTGTGCGCGTATGTGTGTGTGAGTGAGTGTGTGTTGTGTGCAGCATTCTAATCAAGTGCCAATTGGCAAGATATCAAGTTTTATAAAGAAAAAGCATTTAGTTAGAGCTATTTCAATTGAGAACTTCTATATACATGTAATGGTATTTGTTGGCCATTATGAAAATATTAAAAACATAAATAAGGATCGCAACCAACATGGTGGTAGTACAGCATAAGTGGTCTCATAATTTAGGATCGCAACCAGCAAGGTGGTAGTACAGGATAAGTGTGTCACCAACATGGTGGTTGGTTGCATATGATATATGGCCTCCCTCTAGGGGGAAGGGTCATATCGACATGCCCTATATGTCCACTGGCATGCCAATATGGCCCTTGCCCCTAAAGGAGACCCCTCAAGGGCCATATAAACAATTGCATTTATACAAGTTGTTTTAGGATCACAACTTGCACAATGGTTGGTTGCACATGATACATCATCTAGGACTAATTGCCACCAACATGGTGGTCTACTCAAAATTTAGTACAAGATAAATGTGATCCCCAGCCTGATGGTTTTACAAGATAGGTGGCATACCTTTTTTATATATATACTTTTGTAAGAGTAGAATACATCCAATCATTTGGGATTACTAAAAAGCATGGTGGGTTTGGGATTTACTATAAAAACCAAGCGCAATGGATGTAAAACAAGCACGATGTGGATTTAATATTTGGGATTTACATAAAACAAGTACAGTGGTTAAACAAGCATGGTGGGTTTGGGATTTTTTCATTTTTCTAGGACAAGTGGAATGCATTTTCTTGTACCGTCATAGTTGTCCACTACTCCAAGAGACCCCATGATGTGCTCATGCATGTCTAAATCATTTGAAGATACTCTTGCCCTTCTTTTGTCTAGGAATAGTTTGCAACTAGAATTTAATAGCTCTTACTGAATGAGAGTACACAAATGTTTGCGGACTCTTATGTAACAGTTTGTAATTGTGGCCTCTCTTGGATGTTTTTTTGTACCAAATGGCTCCAACTACTACATCTCACTTTTCATAGCTTGTTCCCCAATGATCCTTAAATGCTTCCATAACCTTGTGCTTGGGTTTGGTACACTGCCACACAAAGTATGGGTCATCTTCCTCATTCTCCCCAGAGTTAGCGACAACTACCAAGTTATCCCCAACTTCCAGGCAATCAGTGAGGTCATTAAAAGACTTTCAAAACTATGATGACTCATCGTTGTCTCTCCATTTTTTGTCACTCCATCTTCACGTAGAGGGAAAACGTGAACTATCTCCCATCTCTTCATAGTTGCAATTGTCATTATCCCTCCTCACAATCATCATGATTCATGATCCCTCCTCACAATTGTCGCCATCCCTCCTCACAATTGTCATTATCCCTCCTTACAATTGTCATGATCCCCTGTGATGCACACACTGCAAAAACAATAAAGTTTTCTTGTTTGAGCACGTTGTTGTTTGAAAAGCCCCATATGTTGTGCAAACTACAGATTTCTTTAATCGCTCTTTACATCCACTTTCACTTCATGGAACACTTTGCACTCGACGCTATTCCAGAGGCTTTGTTTATTGTATCTCGATTGTGGAGAGGTTGGTTGTGAGCCATGTTACAGCATCATGGGCATCATTGAGCTTTTGTCGAGGGCATGTTAGTTGGTGTTTGAACAAATCTCACTTAATAGCAGCACCACATCCATCATGTTCTCCCTTGCCATGGCTAGACCCAAAGAATTTCCATGTCATGTTTAGACTGGTTAGGGATTTAAATGTTGAGACAAAGTAGAATCCACACGCTAATGAAAACTAAGAGGAAGCACCATCTGACCACACCCAATGATGTTTTATATTTTCTTGTACATGGGGATCATCATTTTTTAGCCATTCTAGATGCAATAGAAAAGCATGCTGCACAAATAAGGTGTCACGTTCCCTATCATCCAAAATGTAGAAACCGTATGTGTATTGCACTATCCTGGCCTCTAAGTCAGCAAGCAAATTGGCATCAGTCGTACAAGAAACAAGCAAATCACTATACATGATATGCACTAGAATTGATATCTACTTGTTGTACCAATGAGCACTTTTTATCTCATCTTCTTCTTGAAATGAGTAAATTTTGCTAAAATCTATGGCTGAGACAATAGTGTCATGGAGGAAAATTGGCAAGGCACTTCTTGAACTACTTATCTCTATGAAATTGTGAAGCATGTATTTTGGGATGGATTGAACCAAGTGCTCTACAAGCTCCCTCGGCCTAATGCTCTTATATGATAGTAGCCATCTCTTTTCCTATGATCCTTCAACATTAACATGTTCAAATCTCCTCCATTTTAGAGCAACAACGTTGTCTTCCTCACTTCATTTGGACATACATCATATTGCCTAATCTCTAGACTACAATTCGTACATGTGCCATGAATGCATTCAATGCGGTGCCACTCAAAGTCTCCCTTTTTGGATAGACTACTGGTTCCCATAGAGACCTTAAGCTACAAAACTTGGTCTCCCTCACAACACATGATGAGGATTTGGTCATTCAAAGCATGTCATAGTCTGTGTGTGCTTATAATCTCCCAAAAGTTTCGGAAGAAGGCCGGAGTCAATCCATCCTCACCAGGACACTTCTAGGTTGGGAGAGCCTTGAGGGCTTCCCAGAGCTCCTCATTCATGAAAGGCTCAGAATCCTATTGCTCCTGTCTGAGGGGGCGCAAGACTCTAGTCTGTTGGCTCTATCGACTCTGTGGGCGAGGGGGGGAGGCACTCGAGGGTGGCCATGGGGGTAATCTCTAGCGAGGTGACCCATCTGTCTTCATCGAAGGCACTGGCTTGGTAGCCCAAAAATCTCCACACGCTGGCAAAGTGTGCCCCCTTCAAGGGTCTCAACTCTAGGAGGACTCTGGGCTCTCAACCACCAGTTTAATCTTGGGGACCCCATCATCTGCTACAATTGAGGCAGCAAACTCTGGCGGGGACTCGAGCACAGTGCCAAATGCTCGACCAATGGAGGGTAGGATGGCTCGATACTCCTTAGGAAGCCTTGGGAAGCGGAACGAAATCAGAAAGAACATGGTGTGTTGTCCTCCACTATAAACCCATGATACCAAGGAAAGAGGTAAACTAGATGTAGGCCAAGGAGGATGGGGCTCTGCTCCACGAGTGTTGAGGTAGTGTCAGGGGAGCTCGGCTGGATGAGGAAAATGCCTCTTCCATAGATGGTGACCTCCTGGATGTGGTTGCCTTCTAATGTCAAGCTCGCCTAGATCCACTCTTGCACCTATCTCTATGTAGGCATGATGTCCACAATTTTGCCCACAAGCGCCTTGTCTTGGAGGGACTGAATTGTTTGCTGTACCTGTTGCTTGTCAGTTGGGGAAAGAAGAACCTTAATGGATGTGGGAGTCAAGGCTGCTACCATAGAGCCCCTCTGGCCAGACCAAGGGTCACCACCAAGATTTTCTATCACCTTAACAAGCACAAATGCTCCCACTGTAGGGAGGAAGATGAGAAAAAAGGGGAAGAGGAAAGAGGGCATCCGAGGGGGAGGTGGAGGCGAGGCGAAGAGGCAGAGGAGAGATGTGGAGAGGGTAGAAGGGAAGGTGGAAGGGAGAAGGAGAAGGAAAGAAGAAGGAGAGGAGAAGGAGAGGAGAAGGGAGTGAAGGAGTGAAAGGAAGGCGGGGGAGGAGAGGCTTCGAGTGGAGGAAGAGGGACGGAGAAGGCGAGAGAGGCAGAGGAAGCGGAAGACCACCGCAGTGGCATTCACTCTACTTAAGCCTCCATTATTCCATTTCATTTACCATTCTTGACTTCTTTCACTATTTTGTCTAATTACTCCTTTGCCAATTCTGACCATTCTCTCTCCAACCTGTCTTTGTTGTACTCTTCCTACAACTCTATCCCCTCTCACAATGGATCCCCTCCCAAACATGTCATCCTACTCCTCCATCTTTGCATAATATGAGAGTTTCTCACACAATCTTTCCTCCCCCAATTCCTCCCCTAATCTTGAAATTGTGACATAAGAGAGCTCCTCACAGAGTCTTTGATAGCCCGATTTGGATTCTCTCTCCAACTTCACCAAGTTCATAGGTGAACTGAACATGAAGGATGGATACATTGTCTGTCAAAGTTAGAAGATTAGCATCAATGAAAGCATGATTGAAAAGACATAGACATTCTTGGAGGAGATTTGCAGCACAATTCTTGGAAAAATCGTGGAAGAGATCAGATATTTTAGATTTATACCTAAACACTCAGATTAGTGCAGATGGTGGAGTCAAGGTTTCGAGCTTGGCAACTGATGTTGAGAATGTATTAAAATAGACAAGTCAATACTTTCCTGATGTGAAGTTCTAGCATGCTCAAGCAAGAGTAGAGAAATTAAGTGGACATAGGTCTCTTTTTCAAAGGCGATCTCCAAAAGCATGATGACAAACTGGAAGAATTACAAAGGATGGCAAATCCAAATTATCATCTTAGTCAAAAAAAATTGATATGCACCTAATGGGGACTTCTCCCAAATCAATTTTTGAGCAATATGATAAGAAGATGAATTTTCTACATATGAAAGCCACCAATATAGTAAAAGACAAAACAAATGAGAGAATGCTCAGGGAGGGCATAGAAGCCAAGGTAGAGGAGGCAGAAGTGAAGGCCCTGCAGGCACTAGAGCAAGCTAAGGCCATTGAAAAAGTGACCGAGATGGAAAAGCATAGAAGAGAAGAGCTAGAGAAGCGCATCAAGCCACTACATTAGTAACTTGATGAAGTTAGAATGGACAAGGAAAAAGCAGAACAAGAGCTAGCAGGGGTGGAAAAAGTTATTGAAGATTAGAGAGCCAGCAAGGAGGCTCTTTACTAGCTCTAGAAAACGTAGAACACATTGGACATCAAATGATAGAGCAACTGAAAAGGGAGAATGCAAAAACCAGAGCATTGATGCAGGAGCTTCGAGAGAGTTTCAAGTCAAGGAAGGACGCACGTTGGGCAAAGAGTAGTGTGCAATTTTGACGGCTATGAACAACTCCATGAAATCGGATTATAGTAGGGCTGTGCAAGAGCTTGCCATGGCTCTTGAAAGTTTTGGCAAGCGGTCCTCTATCTTGTCTAAAAATCAACATAAAGTGGATCTCTTGGAACATGCCTATAAAGAAGCTGCTACACAATTTCACTAGGTTCACTAGCAGCAGTAGCTAATAGAATCAAATAGAGCTACAGCAAGTGAGCATCGAGTGGAGGTGCTGCAGGAGAACATCCACACCCTTAGTATGAGGTAGGAAGGAATCAAGAAATAGCTTACTAATGCATATGGTTAGAACATGGTATTGGAATCCACAATAGTTAAAGTGGATGCCTATCCTCTTGAGATATGATAGGGTCAAAAGTGCATTGTATGTCGTTTACACATCATAGATGAGTGCATGATCTGACAGCCCACATCATTGAAACATCAATTGTGCTATGTACTGCATCTATCCATAGCAAAAGACGAGATGCTACAGTAGAAGCTGCCAGGTGGGTCTACCAGGAAAAAAGAAAGGGCCTTGAAGGGAAGAACCAGGCCCCTAAAAGAAGGGAGCCTGAATCAAAGAAGTCCAAGCTCAAGCCTAGGGAAGAAGGGCCAATCCCCTCAAGAAGGGAACGTGAAGGGAAGAAGTCCAAAGTTGAGCCTCTGGAAGCAGGGCTGAACCCCCCAAGAAGGTAACTTGAAAGGAAGAAGTCCAATCTCGAGCCTCAGGAAGAAAGGCTAATCCCCCCTTTAGGGCCGATCCTCCCATCAGGGACATAGACCAAAGAGCTCGAAGCAACCTAATAAAGGGAGCTCAAAGTAGAAAGTAAAATGTGGAACCAACCCCCTAAATGAAAGGAGCAAGAAGGACCCATCCTCTAAGCGATCGGATGAAGCTAAAGGAAATCCAACTGATAGGATGTAACCAAAAAATCTCAACGTATGAGATGGATCTGTGCAATTATTAATGAAACCATTTTTTAATTATTGTCAAAGTTGTTGTATCTGAGAAAGCTACAGTTTTTATACCATTCAATTTTCCATACACACATCATTTGAAAATGATACACCTCCGAGGGCTTCTCTTGTTCACCACCCAACCACGACTTCATAGAGTGCTCCCTCATTCATACTCTGTAAACTCCCTTGTCCTGAGTTCCTTCTTCTCTTTCTTTCCTTGTGGAGCCTTCTTTGGAAGTCTCCCCTAAACCCAGTGCTTGCCATGTGGACCCCTTTTATGCCGAGTGTCCTTTCAAAGGACCTTACTCTTTTGACCCCTCTTGGCATCCTTCTATAATGCTAGGTCTATTTTGCCTAGGCATTATTTCATTTGGTGTCCACCATTGCACTGTCAAGCCCTCTTGGTCTCTCAGCTCACCATAACCATGCCTCAGACTTGCGCAATTATGGCTGATGTAACATTCCCTTCCCTTCAGAATGGTTTACGTCCTCGAAAACAAAATTAGAGAGAGAGAGAGACAGAGAGAGACAGAGAGAGACAGAGACAGAGAGAGAGACAGAGAGACACAGAGAGAGAGAGAAAGAGAGGCACACATGCATTTTGTGTGTGTTTGTGTGTGTGTTTAAGAAAACCTTATAACCAAAAAGAAAAAGAAATAAAAGTGACCAACTTGATGTAATGAATGAGGCAATAGGAGATAATGTTTTGTTGAGTCTCATGATCCACCGATGATGATTATACAGGAGTACCTACATTTAAAACCATGCAAATGATGTTGTGCCAAAAAACGTAAACACTCTGTCCAAGGAAATTTTTATTCTTTGAAATCAACCCTTCCCTCTTGGCCATCGTAGGCTAGGTAATAGTATTTGCATTTAATTTTTTGTACTAATCCCCATTTGCAATGACATCATTGCCGATTATGTTGCTTAAGTCATCATCATTTCTCATTGAAAGATTTATATTGCGAGGAACAATCCTATTCTTCTTGTTGTGTGTGTAGCATTCCGAGCAAGCCATTAGGAAAAGAGGGAGCTCATTTTGGGGCTTTTTAGCCTTATCAATTGAGAATATTCTCTCAAAAAGGAGGGCATGGAAAATATTTTGCAAATTGTCTCAAAACTTGTCGGACTTTGCATTTTTAGAACCTACTCATTATGTGAAATATTCTCTTATAAGAAAGGAATCTTCCTTGTATATTTCCATCCCCTTCTCCAAACCCATCATGGTATTCAATGATCATTGGAAACCTCTCATGCCCCCCTTTTTTGAGAGAATATTCTTAAGTAGATTTCTCCCAAGGCCCCAAAATGAGCCCGAAATTTCCCTAATGGCCAATCGGCAAGATCTCATGTTTTATTAAGAAAAGCATATAGTTTGAGCAAGTTGGATCTGAAACTTCTATATACATGTAATGTTATTTATTGACCATTATGAAAATAATAAAAACGTAAATATGTGAGAAAGCTATAGTTTTAATATCATTCAATTTGCCATACAAACACCATTTGAAGGTACATTTCAACCGAAATTCCTCACGTATGATAATTTTAAGTATTTCAATGAGAAATAAATCAAATTGATTTGCTCATAGCTATATTTTAATCGACAATTGTTTAACCTTTTTAATCAATTAAGGCTATCTTTTTCATATCATTAAATTTTGTATACACACATCATTTGAAAGTACATTTCAAATGAAATTACTCGATCATTATTCTTTAAAGTATTTTTGAAATAGAAATAAATCAAATAAATGTCGTAAACATGTTATTTTAAAATATATGGTCCCCTATGATGTGACTTACATAACATCTAATTCTTTAGCATAGGTAACTAGCCATCCAACGTAGTTTTTATATCATTCAATTTGCCATTGTTTCTAAAAAATATATGGTCCCTTATGATGCGCTTTACATAACATCAAATTCTTAGCACATGTATTTAGCCATCAAAACTCTAACTCAATTAACATTTTGGTTGACAAAATCCATTACAAACATTAAAGTCAATTGTTTGGGACTTGTAAAATAGTTGTATGCTATAGCGATTGTTTTGTTTTAGGTATCTCTATGAATAATAGTATAGCCTTGTTAATGTGTGTGTGTGTGTGTGTGTGTGAGAGAGAGAGAGAGAGAGAGAGATTGTTTGTAAGAAAACCGTAGCTACAATGAAAAACTGATAAAGTTGGAGTTGCATATAGCCATGTTTTTTAAAAATATATGGTCCCCTATGATGCGACTTACATAACATCAAATTCTTGAGCATGTGTATTTAGCCATCAAAAGTATAACTCAATTAACATTTTGGTTGATGAAATCCATTGCAAACATGATAGGCAATTGTTTGGGACTCGTAAAATAGTTGTACGCTATAGAGATTTATTTTTTTCGGACGTGATACTTTCTTCCCCTCCCCAATCCTCGTCCCCACAATTCTATTTGCTTTCCGTAGGTTCTACCCCTTTCCACCCTATGATCCTTCTTTCTTTCCATAGCATCTCCCTAACCGTAGCACTCTCTTTGCCCCTCTCTTTGTAGTGCGAAGACCTATGTTCTTTTGCTTTTCCGCTTCTTTATATATCTTTTACTCCATTTGTGGAATTTCTTTCTTTGTCAATTTCTATGTTTCTATTGCTTTCCATTTCTCTCTCATCCTTATCTCTATCTCTATGACCTCTTTCGGACGTATGGCTTTCTCGCTCTCCCTGTTCGACAGTATGTACCTGAAAAATCTCTCGAATTCAAGTGGTAGAAAGATTGTTGAAGAGCAATTCATCCCATCTGTGAGCTTTTGAAGGCTCATGTGGAAATCTGAGTCTATTTGCGTCCTGACGAAAGCAATGCCCCAACTAAGAAATTGTCAAAGTGCTCGACAGCAGGTGTCCGTTCACATTTTCGTATATGTGATCGTAAATGTTCGTAGAATCTTCTCCTCATTCCCCAACGCAACTACTGCCATGGCAACACTAGCGTATGTCCACGCCTAGTTGGTTGATTTTGAGAGATGGCATTCCTCTTGGTAGCGCTATCAAATGCTACTTTATTGGTGGTGTTGATAGCCACCATGATCTATGCCTACACAGGAAATCTATTCCTAGACAACTTGTTGCTATCGTTGGAAGATGGCAATAACCCACGAAGGTAATTCAAGTTTCCTCATCCACATATCACGCCTTCTATCCTCCCCTCCCACCTCAGGTAGAGTAATTTCTTCCTCTCCTTTCCCAATATTTTAATTCACTTCATCATCCTTTCCCTATATTTTAATTTGCTTCAAATGAGATAACTATCCCATAAATCTCCCCAATTGTTTCAAAGTTTTGGGTGCAGAGGCTTTTGTAATTACCTATATCTTTTTGGGATCAATGGCCATACCTTCCTACGATATGATGTATCCCAACAAGGCTCCTCTTTTGACTCCAAAAACACATTTCTTAGAGTTTAGCTCGACCTAGCTATCCACTTTTTCAAAATAGAGCTTTAAATGCTATGTTTTTCCTTTTTACTATACACTGAAATCATCTAGAAGTACTCACATAAAAACAGTCACAACAAGCTCAAATACATCTTGAATCCATTTCTAAAAAGATTTTTAAGGCAACAAGCAAAGGCATCTTCTATCTTAAGGAGCCATCAAAATTTGATTGTATCCACTAAATCCGTCCAAGAAGCCATATATTTCATGATTTGCAATTACATCCAACATAGCATCACAAATGGAAGCGAAAAAGGGTCTATAATTGTAGCAACATTCAATTTCCTATAATCCAAAGAGCAAATTACAACTCTTCTGAGATACAATTCAAGCCTTGTCTTGCATTCACACCTCGACAGAGAGAAAAACGATAGCCATGTGTTGTAAGAGAGATTCCTTTCTTCTTGTTACAAGCTATTGCGCCACTTTTGTGTAAGAACTTTATTTGAAGAACGAGATAAACCCTATATTTAGCCACTCACTATGTTTCATATACTCTTGATGGTAGAGAGACATGTGCGTCTAATGAGTTTCACACCAATGAATTTTGCAATTGCCTATATAAGAAAATACGAGTTGCCAACTCTACATATAAGTCAAACAACACAATCATTTGATCCAACTAGCACATATATCCAACGTTGGATACTTGCAAGCCAATCAAGTAGATTACTAGAGTTTGAAACCAGATTTGTGGTATGTAGGACCTCAAATGGACGACAAGGCTGAAACGCTCCTCAATGTTGCAATTTACCTATCACCACCCTTCTGAGTAGAGGCAACAATCAACCAAATAGTAACATGCCCTAGCATTTAGGTGGTGAGAAAGAAAAGACCATTAAGATCTCACAATTCACTTCAGTGTCCCTTATCTCACAATTCACTTCAGTGTCCCTTAATTCATTATGCATAAGACTTAAACCGATTATTGACAATGTATTTGAATCCAAAATGTGCTACGTGCCCCAAAAAAAAATGTTCCTAACATTTATAAAATAAACATATTGGAAAAAAATACCTTCATCAACACATAAGCGTCACACCAAAAACTTGACCATGCATCGCAAGAATACATCTTTACGTCTCCATCATCCAAAAGTCGATGTAATATTTCTGGTAGTTTTCAACTTTTCATATCAATAAACATGCTAATTTTGCATTCATATCCAAAGGCCAAAACCAAGCTGAACCGTGATAATGGCTTAACATGCAAAAACATAATTAGATAGCCACCATAAAAGAGAGAATAATGAGCTAGCAACTTCAAGTTGGGGAAAATTTCAAGATGCTCATCTTGTCTTCACTCAAACATGTGCCCTTCATTTCGTATTAGTCCATTTGACTTTCAAAAAAATGGCCTACAACATACATCTAAGGCCTAGGACAGCCATTACTCCAGTAAATATGAATAGGTTTTTCTATTATCAACATGTGCCTTAAATAACAATTTATGAATATCAACCTTTACATATTGAGAATACATCTCTAGTTATGGGCATGAAATCCCCTTTACAACAAAGGCTGGGCCAGGAAGTGGATGCCTCCAAAACCTCATATTTTGCGACTTTGCTCTCCTGTGTAAGACTCCAATCTTCATCCTCTGCCACAAATAGCCTTTTCAGGAACGAAACATTTTTGTTTCGACGAGTACTACAGGGTCTTACTAAATGGCACAGCAAAAACCATCCCTTAAGAAGTTTGAAAAGATGCCAAAAAAAATTTAACAGAGGTTCCATACAGGCGAAAGGCATCACCTAATCTCTTGACTGACATTGAAAGCAATACCAGGTGTACTTATCCTCTATGGCATCAAAGCCAATAAAGCCTTTTGTTTATCATCAATTTGTTGCAATATGAACAAGGGAATTTTACATCCAATTCGGTTTCTCACGTGAACTTAAGCTACCCGGAAATAAAATAAACGAAAGCTGCTTGGCTCAAGCAAGACCACAGAGAAGGATTCGGCCTCCCATTTTGCAGCTAAAATTAAACTCCAAATAGAGCAATGATGTCAAGGGGACCCTGTTGCTCAACAATGCCTATCCTATTCAGACAGGTATCGAAGAACCTGTGAGGTTGTGCATCCATACAATCACAGACGAGCATAACTTAGCAGGTATCAATTTACCCTTCATGTGAATGCATATATACAGTCTGTAATATCGCTTCATGACCAGGCCACCAGGCCCTAAATCACATCATCCTTCTGATGCCTTCAGCTTCCGAGATCGCTTACTGCTTGGTGGTGACGGCGGACCTTCAGCAAACCTTGCAGGCACCTAATCAGCAGGTAAATGTGTGGTTAGATTATATGTTGAGTATAGCTTTCCTTTTTGCTTGCTCTATTCAAAATACACATCATCATATTGGCTAGTAGGCCAAGGTTTGCATACCCAACCTAATGCTATCTTACCTTTCGTTTGTGCTCCCGTTTGCCAGCCCTTTCCCCTGCAAAGTATTTCAGATCTCAAGAATATGTGTAAGTCAAAAATTTGAGGATGCTATTCAGCATGGAGTTGTGTTAAGAGAGAAATGAAGATGAATACAGATTCACAAGCAGCAAACAGTGCACAAGCCAGAGTACAGCATCGAAATTAATCTCACCGGGGAAACTATCAATATCACCTCCAACTGCTGTTGCCCGTGTAGAGATACGATCATGATCACCCCCACGGTGAGACCTCTGCAAACTCTCTGGATTACTACAAATATGAAGCCTTGGATTAAAAAGGGGGGGCAACAAGAAAACCTTTTCCAGTTTTGACATACCTTTGGTGTACTCGGTGTAGGTGGGATATCTACATAAGGATTGTCCCTTAATACTGACACCTCCGTTCCCCTCCATTGCAACTGCTCATAGAAAAACAATCACGTGAAGAGAACAGTAGGGCTACTACAGTTGGACAGGACAGAAGGGTGCATAAAAGGCCAATGTAGATCCCTCTCATATCTATAGATCCCATTTACTCAGTAGATATTACAATTACATTTGCCTGCTTAAAGTAACAGATCTGATCATCAACAGAAACATAATTTGCTCAAGAAGGTTGCATAAAAGGCCAATGTAGACCTCTCTTATCAAATTACCAACTAGATTTGCCTGCTGAAAAAACAGAACTAATCTAACAGAAATTTTGGCTCCAAAAAGTTGTGCTTTAGATAACCAAATAGACATTTCACACTCGTGAGCCAAGAACAACAGACTGGAAATCAATAAGGGTTTGAGGAAATGAGACTACAAGGCTTTCAGAAATCATACTATAAAAATTAATTCGTTCAAGAAAGCATTCGTGGCATTTGAAAAAAACCCCGGATCCCAGATTTAATGGAACAAGGAATCCGTACCTGCTTCTTTAGATTTAACATCAAAAGCACATCCTTGCGAAGTTCCAAGTGTTCGGCACAAACTGCCTGTGTAGGGACCTTGGGCTTCGTCTGAACCTGTTGCAGCAGTCTCATTCTCGTGTTATATATGTACTTTAACTCATCCATACAGTATTATCACAATCTACATGTCTGACACAAAGAGATCTTTATAAAACCAGGAAGAAAAAGTAACTAGGAGGTCCCACACAAAATTATCCAAAGGAATAAATGTGCTCTCCAACAATATTGTTCATAGAACAAAAAAGGGGAAATACCCCAAGTTCTTCCAGTGTTTGTTCAATACGCTTAGCTAGCCGTGCTCCACCTGCTGGAACCATTGCATGCACTGTTTGTGCCAGCATTGCAGCCCTCATATAAACACGCGGCTGAAACACAAAGCGAACAGTTATTAACCAACTCCAACCGGTCATCAAAGATGGAATCTAAAATGGCCTGTATTAGCAGTGTCATTTTAAAGAGTAATATTAAAGAAGAAACAGGTCACAGGAAACCTCAAAAGATTTCAATTGACCAGTCACCAAATGCTCAGATTTTATCAGGAAGGATTGGGTAACCGTACAGCATTTCTGCATCTTATACACTCAAGGCTTTATTATGGATAGCAAATTAACTGAATGAGTTTATTGTTGTCTGATTCAGGTCTATGGAGATGCCATACCTGAGGCTAATCACATGAGAAGACTTTAAACAAGGTACTGCCAAGGCTGGTCAGTTGAAAACACACGTACACTTGCATGTCGCGCAGCATAGCTAAAACAACATCTAGATAGAACAATGTCCTCGCAATTGCAAGACATCTAGTGCAGAAGATATGCCATGGACTGCCCATGGTACAACACCCAATCATCTCGCTTCAAGATTTGCACAGATACAAGAAGATCAGAGAGAGAATATGCAGATGGACAGCCAAAATCGATCTCATCTATAGATATGGAAATCTGTACTCCCAACACGTGCAGCAAACATCTGCTTGAGATATGGCGCCAACACGAGCTCTGTTTGCTGAACCCTCTACAGTAGAACCCCTTCTGGATCACCACATGCCTCTCATAGGCTTCAGTAGCTTGCCCAAGGGTGCCCACATGCTGCTCCCTCCTGCACTCACATGTACTCTCCTACAGCCTGTAGGTATGTACGCTGTGGAGCCCAATACTGGCTGAGACTGCAAAACTGAAGTAAGGACTGCCCCCTCAACAGCCTTTTATAGGTTAGGAAGCCTTCCAGACTGGCCGGCCAGATATATAGGTCCAACTGACTGGGCCGCACCAGTCTGCGTATATTGACTGCAGTTCCTGCCACGGACAGTCTGCCACTGGTCTGATCCTGTCTCTCCTCTGCCCACCTGCCGACCTGCAACCAGGCTGTTCCAGGCTGCTGCCGACCTGTCAGGTCCATTCCAGGACCTGTGTAGGATTTGCTATGTAGCTGCCTCTTTGCTGGATCTGTACCAGCTCTTCTGCACTCTGAGTGGGCCCATGGCTGGGCTTCTTTCATACCCACAGCCAGCCTTAAAGATAGGCCCCTAATGAAGAACTGTAGCCAGGGTGGCTGCCCTAGGAAGACATATGATTGCTGCCCCTGTCTGCTTCCCACGTGGCAGCCTCTCTCGATCCCCAGCATGTGCCAATGTGGCACAGTCTACACCCAACTCCTATAGATGTCAAACCCCATTGCTCTATCTATTGGAGGCTCACGAGTGGTGCATTGACCCTAGATTCCCAACACCCCCTCTCAATGACCAATACCCACTCTATTCAGGAGCTGTTTCATCAGCTTCCATGCAGAAGCTTTCAGGAACAAGTGGAGGATGTCTTCATCATCTGGTCCACAAACCCTCCAATATCTCCAGATCTTCCAAAATTGGGAACAAGCATACGAGTCACCATGGTTACTTCTGTAGATTCTATCACCTTTGCACTCGCAGCTCACTGAAAACCTCCCTCGATCAATGCACGCCTACTAATTTAAAGTCATGTTTAATTTTAGGAGCAAGGGCCTCCACCTTCAATCGTCTTCAAAGCAGATATTTACCACCGACTCTTGGCCACGATTGGAGTCTCTTTTCCAGTTGGTCACAAGGGTTCCCCCTCTCCCTGGTTTGCCTTCTTCTGCAACAGAGGCAGTCAGGGCTGACAGGGTACCGACAGTTAGCTGACCCTAACATCTCCCATGACCACATTATGCTTTAGCAACCAGATGGCTCTCTTTTACAGTAGAGAGTTTAGATTCAGGATAAGTGTCAGATTTGTAGACTCTTTGGGCACTTCGCTAGAGACTGCCCAAACAAGAAGAAAAGACCCAAGAAGTTTTCAGGCGGCATCTCCTCAAATTCAGTTCCAGCAAATCCAGAGACCCCTCCGCCGGATCTTGGCCCCCATCTCCCCATCAGCAACCCCTCTCCACTTCAGCTCAGCAGGTCCTCCTTGGACCTAGAGTGGCCTCCAACTCCCTCATCACCGTCTCCGCAAGCAGGGACTCCCAAAGGTTTGCAACCACTTTAGAGGTTGGTGGCAATGGGCAATCTAAACCACTATACCTTTGACCACCTTGTCATTGCAAGAAGAGCAAAGCAGTGCAAATCAGAATGCCTCTATCAATGGTGATCAAGCATTTGCTACCCATCATAAGGGTACTGGAAAGACAACAAAGACTCGTGGGAAATTCTGGTAACAATTCTTATTCTAGTAAAAATGCAGACAACAAAAGAAAAGATGCAGCAGCTGCAGAAAGCCAAGACATGACATATCTGAATGCAAAAAGCACATTGAATCAAAAAAGAAGAAGCAATCTAGCCTTCAGTGACTGATGCTTCACCTTCACATGAAAGATGAATCAACATATTGTCCATCATGATTGGGCTTTTATTGTCACATACCAGTATAATGCTTCGGTTCATGATTCATGCATGGCTGTCACTGATACATTTACTACTTGGTACTTTGATGGTGGTGCTTCCAAGCACATAACTTCATGCAAAAAGTCGTTTCTTTCATTGAATGATTCGGAATACCTGTGGGGGACACTTTGACTAATGCCAATAATGCTTCTTATGCCATGAAAAGTATTGGCCGAGTTCAGCTCACTTCAGCATCTGGTGTCTCTTCAAGATGTTTGATATGTTCCAAGATAAAAAAGAATCTCATATCGGTTTCAGCTATTGCTATAGAGTTATTTCTATGGTTACTATTTTTCGATCAATGATTTGCAGCAACATCATCGTCCTTACAAGAACATTGACTAAGGATCTTTACAGACTTGATGCCTATGAGAGAGAGAGACTGTCATAAAAGCACTTGCAGTCGAGGATTCAATCATTACAGACACTCAGTAGTGGCACAAGCATTTTGGACATCTTAGCTATGGCAGTTTGGTGGGTTACATTCACAAAATATGGTTGTTTATATCCACAAGATGCATTATCCAAACATGTTTGTAAGCAATGCTTACTTGGAAAAATGCATCGGTTTTCTTTCCCTAAAGATGGAAGTGTTAATGCATCCCGCAAGTTGCATTTAGTTCACAGTGATGCTCTTGGGGCTTTTTCATACTTAATACAAGTCTTTTTCCCCAGGGTAGGGAAAAAAAGAAACTCGTAACATTCTCCTTTGAAAAAAACCAGGTCTGACCAGTCACCCACAAACTTAAAAACCATAGAACTGATTGGCCAAGATGTCATCCCCATTGAATAAACTCATAACATTATCCTTTGAAAGAAACCAGTTCTGACCAGTCACCCACAAACTTAAAAACCAAATAACTGATTGGCCAAGATGGCATCCCCATTGAGGCAATTAACACCCGGTGGTAAATGCAGAACATGTATAAATATCCACACAGCCAGAGACAGACAAGAGAATGCATTGTGAACCATACAAAGAGTACAACCAGATACAACTTCAAGATAGATAAATGCTTGAAAAGTGTTAATTTAGAGCAAAGGAACTGTTGTCTGACAAGGAGAAAAAGGTTGTAAAGTTAGGAATAACCAGTCGGAGTCCATTGGATGTTGTTGCATTAGCTGAAGGTAACGCAGGTGCAGCAGTGGCAGCAGAAGGACGAGGAGGATGCACTGGAGAAGGAGATCCTGGCCTAGCAGGAGTGGAAGGTGCTTTTTCTGCCACATCTCCATCTGCAGTAGCTCCAAATACAGAGCCAGACATATCTGCTTCGTTGCCACCCTGTTTTTAAGCACAGGGCCAATTCTTTATTTAGAACCGCCAACAAACTTGAAAAGATTCATTTGACAGAAAGAAACCACATGAACTTACCTTAGCAAGACGAGCTTCTGAAATGCGCTTAGACTCAGCTAGTACCTGCTATAGACAGAAGGGGAAACTCAACGTCACAAATAATATACTTTAATGGCCCATAAATGAAAATCCAAGATGAGATTAGTTCAAGCTGAAAACCATTAAATTGACATTCAAATGTCAAATCCAAACAGATTGCATTTTTTTGTCAGTCTAATGCTGATCCTTTCTACAGTCTTCAACAGTGATGGAAGAGAGACCTCAACATCGTCACGTTCTTGCTGGCGCGATTGAGACATGACAACCCCTAGAGCACGCTTACGCTCTATTTCATGTGCTGTGTTGTATGAATCCTACAAGAAGCTGAGAGATTAGAAAAAATAGCACAGTTGTAGCATATGCCGTTTGTCATTCAAAGTTCCCCACCCCACACCCAACCCCCCAATTTTTTTTATTAACAACTAATTTCAAAGCAAAAATAACAGCCAAAGGACATGAAACACAGACACCACACACTAGTCAAAAGCATCATTTCGTTTTCGTGAATTGCTGTGTCCGCTTCAAATCTCTGCCTATGGCAAAACAAGACAGGACATTTATGATAAAGGAATGGAAAAGAACAGGGAAGGGGGGGGGGGGGATTGTCAATGGTTTCACAGCGTGATACCTATACCTAATTACAGCCCAAGCATGGCTAGCAGCTAGCTTTAGATCTGAATGAAACAGCCATCCCACCGTTGCACCAGTGTGAAGAAAATCACTAAACAAATATCTATGAGAGCCTATCTCCACCCCTAGAGCGGACCCCCCAATTCAAAATATGTATATATACACAGATGTCCTTTTGGGTAAACTAATTGTGCCCGGTAGCTTTAAATTTTAACATGAACTATAAGCAAATAGTTCCACCATTGAGAAAATCACAGAAAACTTAAAACACCCATACCAGATCTAGCAACCAACAACCCTAGTACGTGTCCTATTCATAGTTAGGGGAAACGGAAACGGGGAAACGGGGAACGGAAACGGAAACGGAAACGTTTCGGGATTTCTGGGAGGGCTGAAACGGGGAAACGCCACGTCAGCAAGGGAGGGGAGTAGATGATGATGGAGGGCTGAAGCAGGCTGCAGGAGAGAAAGGAGAGGAAAGGAGTGAATGGGGCTGAAGGAGGGCTGGAAAACCTTGAGGATGGAGAGAGTATGAGGCTGAAGGAGTGGAAGGAGCCTGGAGACCAAAATCAAAAGCAAAAAGACAAAAAATGTGATTTTGGAGACCTAGCAGCCTGTGTTGTCTGAAACGGCACGTTTCAAGGCTCTGAAACGCGTTTCAGACTGGCTGAAACGTTTCAGCCAGCCGTTTCAGGGTCCTGAAACGTTTCAAGACCCTGAAACGCGTTTCAGGAAACGGCGCTTCTCTGAAACGGCGTTTCAGGCCTGGCTGGGCTCTGAAACGCGTTTCAGCGTAACTGTGGTCCTATTGTGCAAATGCTGCATTTATTGATCTGCATTGTTTATTTTCAAATCCCTTTGTCTGTTGATCACCTTAAAATGAGAACATAAATTAGGATGCCTAACATCTTCTTGTTCAAGTATAAATTTTCGTAGTTAACTATCAAAATGGAAGGGATCAGAGTCCATAGACCATCACACACTGATAGCCTACATTTGTTCACAGACGTAGCATCAAAGCAAAATAAAAAGGTGCAATCCTGACTTCACAGAAATCCACAAGCAAACTTCCAGCTATTCATTCTGATATGCACACCATCCTCAATGTCTGACTAAGAGCAGCCAACGTGCACGAACATATCCCCAATTTTCTTCTCATACGTTTGTACAGAGGCCAAGGTACGATCTCTCTAAATCTTGCAGCTAAGCTATTAAAATGCACTCCTTACAATATCATTAGATCATTAGCCTTTAAGGAAGGTAATTAGCTAGAATGGTAAGGTCTTCAGACTATGATTCTTCAATGACTCTCCCTGAAGAGACATGGGTTCATGTGTTCCACTGAAACATGTGATGCCAATACTTTGATCTGGACTGGAAAAGTATGCCATACATTATAACTTGAAGAGGATCTCGCTTTCCTTTTACTTGTTGGGACAAATCACCTCCACATCAAAGAAAAGATTTTCCCTATGGGGAGACTAGACACTATTGATGCCCTCAAAAAAATGCTAAATGAATACAAACAGGGCTATGTAGACTATGAAGGCAAATGAACTTGAATTTCAAAAAACCAAGCAAGTGCAAGACAAGGATAGTACATCTCACGACTCAAACGCTGATAAGGTCACGCACAGGAAGACTCTATTTCTAAAGAAAAGCATTGATGAGCTGACACAAAAAAGGATGCACACACAAAGGAGAGATCTTCATGGGTGGAAGTAGCCCAAACAAAAGCCAGAAAATGGAGGCTAAGCTTGACATAAACATGGCTAAATACACGAAGGAGGGATCTTCATGGGTGGAAGTAGTCCAAACAAAAGCCAAACATATGACTCAAAAGACCTTCAAAGAAGGAAAGTGGACGCAAGGCAAAGCTTTGATCTCAAAATAGCGAGCACATGGACATAACCAGCCCACTAGACACCATAAGAAAGCTAAGGAAAGACAATTTTGGGATTCAGGAGATTTAAGTTGGAAAAGCATTCATGGATCCAACCCTTCACGAAATCAAGGTCAGGATTGGATGCTCTATGCCTTACCTTCTAACCTCTCTGCGCACTCATCCGACATCAAGCTTATGAGTAGAGCTGGAGGACCTAGTTTGGCAATCACTTATATAGTCAGATCTTCAAACATTGCAATTACTAGAGTGGATGCCTCATTTTCTTCTTTGGCTGCCCCAATTCAAGCCGCGATCTTCAGGACTCCAGCTCCCTTTCAACTCATGCTAACCAATGCATTTACTCCTTTGGCTGATTGCGGAGACTTTCTGAGTTCTTGCCTTCCACTTTTATTGATACTCCAACATTTTTGGAGAAGGCATTGAACCCCACTAGTACAAGACAAATGCTATCATGCTCTCCCCAGCAGACTTCCCACCCCTCAATTATGCCAAGAGAGGTTCAAAGAGAGCAACAGACACTCCTCCACCAGATAGGGGAATTAGTTCCAAAGCTTCTTCCACCCACCAATGAGGATCATTAGTTGGAACATTTAGAGTCTTGGTGGTGTTCCCTCACCATCACCAAAGACAATTGATTCATAATCAGTTGCACCTTGGGGTTTGAAGGTATCAATGGGCACAAGCTAGATCTTAGGGATTGCAGTAACTCAAGTAAGTTACTTTCAAGTCATACTTTTTAGTCTATTGCACTTGGCACCATGGGAGGAACCTGTATTTCTATTTCAAACACCGTTCTCCCCCTTGTGGTTGGCCATGGTATCAGCTTTCCATCTAGGAGTCGGTGGATTATTTTGTTGATAGATGGATGTAAGATCAACTTCCTCACAAATAATAGAGGAGAAAGAGTTATTTTTTGTAAGGAGCTTCTTTCTTGGGCCCATATTGCTAATTCCTCGGTAATTGGAGGTGATTTCAACATGGTAGAGTTGCCTAGAGATAAAATAGAGAGACAAGGAGTCTCGAGGGATGCTTTCCTTTTTTAGTTTAGAGACAGACACATGCTTTGCCTTACTCGCTCCTATTTTCCTGCTCAAATACATTTAGTACTATTTAGGTCCTATGGTCATATTCTCTTAGATGTTAAGCACCACTGTCATTATGCTACTTAGTACTATTTAGTACAATTCAAGTACCACTATCATATGCTACTTAATACTATTTAGTGCTACTTAGGTATAGTGTCATACTCTCATATGATAAATACCACTATAATATGCTACTTAGTACTATTTAGGTACTACTGTCACACTCTCAGATGCAAAGTATAGTTACCACTGTCATATGCTACTTAATACTATTTAGGTACTACTGTCATACTCTCAGATGCTCAGTACCACTGTCATATGCTACTTAGTACTATTTAGCACTATTTAGGTACCACATTATATTTAGTACTATTTAGGTACAATTGTCAAACTCTTAGTACTATTTAGTACTATTGAAGTAATCCTATCAGACTCTTCTAGGTACTATTGTCATACACTATTTAGTACTTAGTACTATTTAGATACTACTGTCATACTCTTAGCACTACTTTTTAGTACTATTTAGGTACTACTGTCATACTCTGTCAAATGCTAAGTACAATTGCCATATCCAAGGCGTTTGCTTGCGATGCACATTGGCCTTTAATAAAATTATAAATATTTCCCAATACAAGAAAACCACATTCAATGTAACAAGAATCAAGATCACGATGAAAAGAAGAATTTCAAAGAAATTTTTTATCTCCACATTGTAATGGGTGATATCTATAATTTTATGAAATGCCAATGCAATCCAAGCGATTTTGCCTCTAAATATGTATCTCTATAGTTTTTTTAGTAGTACTAAATAGCTACTCAGTAGAACTAAATTAATGCTTGGTGTTATTCTAAATATCCAGCAATAGCAGTACTAAATAACTACTACTTTTTATAAATAGTACTATTTAAGAGTCATAAATAGTTGTCCACTGCACTAACCCTTTCTCGATGATTGAATGTACGATGTTTGAATATACAAGCGAAATTCTTCATGAATTTCAGGAAGTTTCAGCCGGAGGTAAACATTGGCTTCTATGCATTTGGGAATCTTAAGCCATGCTATGTTAAAAGACTAAAAGAAAAGGATACTTGCTGCTGTGTTTATCATACAAGGATAGATTTGTTGCGACTAGTAGTGAATTTCATGAGACAAGATATATCGTCATTGCATAGGGCTATGTGTGACTGCCTATGTAAGATTCGTTGCCAACACTAGCACCTACTCTTCTGTGTCTGAGATGTAGAGGTTAGTGATATGTCTAAAAGAAGAATATGCTGAATGGTCAGCAGTATGTCTTAAATAAAAATATGCTGAATGGAAAATCTTGACTGCTTATGTCGCAAAGGCAAGCAATGTCCAAACCCCATCTTGTGCCCACGCGAGCTGAATGATGCAAATGATGCATTGATACGGTGGAAGACTCACTGAGAATCAAAAGAAGAGAATCAAACTTGTATACAATGAAACAACCCCATCCACCATCATCCCACAATTCTCGCACCACTTTCAAGTTTTTATCACCCACAACTTTTGTAGTTATTACTCTCAATTTAAAGAATGTATCGACAATTTTCCAAAGGATGTAGTGGTGTCAGTAGTTGATTTTACATAGAACTATACTTTTAAAACGCAAAATGAAATCCAATCAATGCATTGGCATAATGACCAATGTACCATCATGGCTCATATTAGATATTATTGGGAGATGGGAGAGATACAAAAGCAATCCATCTTTTACATTTCAGATGACAAGTAGCATGACACACTATTCATGCAGCATTGCTTTGTGCTCTACTACCAATGGCTAGGATCTAAAGGCCTGAAGTTCAAAAGACATTGGGTTTGATCAATAATATTACTTCTGCTCTATAAAGCATTTGGGACTCCAATGTTATGCCTACTTCATTTATTGAAGGTCTCATCCATTTGAAAAATTAGTGGAGGTCGATCACACTTTTGGGCACTACATATAAAATTCTAGCGAAGGAAAACGTGTTAGATCAGAGAGGTTTCATATTTCTTGATTGGTCCACCAAGGATGCCCTCTTGCCCCTTTGTTATATTTGTTCATGGCAAAGGCTATGAGCTTTTTCTTTAGATTTTCGGCAAACATCCTTGGTTTGAGACTCCCCCTCTGACTGAATAAGGAGCCTTTAGACAATGAGCTTGCAAATGACAACAATGCTCTCATACCTTGGACCCAGAGAGGGCTTTCAGTTAAGTATCTGGACTGTCAGGTTGGCATAGGAGTTTCTTCTTCTAAGGAGTTTGCTCCCATGCTAGAGAATACCAGGAGGAAACTCCTCTTTGGAGTTGGCTGGATCTAACCTCAAGAATGGCATTGTTAACCAAGTTTTGTTGACCACTACTTGGTTTCTTTGTTCATGTTGGTATCACTCTAGGGGCTACATTTCTCAGCTTAAGAGACCTATTAGAAACTTTCTTTGGAGTGGACTAGGTTGGTCCTCAGATAGGAGAGCCAGAGTTTCTTGGGAGACCTTGGTTGTTTCGACCCAAGAGCGAGAATTGAGCATTATTAACCCTGATTTTCAATGTAGAGCTTTGCTTTGCAACTTTGTTGTCAAGGGACTTACGCTGGGTCAAAGCCTTAGAAAAATCTCTTTCTTCAATGTATTGGGTCTCGCACTCCCTCTTCCAGCGGCGGTGATTGGACTTTTTCTATAGACATCAAGATGCCTCCTTCACCTCTTATGGCTATTACTATTGAAAAAGCTTGGCGGCGTTTAAGAATTCATTACAAAGGTTTCCCGTTGCAAAGGATGAGATTGACAGATAGCTCGTTCTGTGGAATGGCTCTATTTTGGATAAGAGTGGCAGACCTCTTGGTGCCTCAAAATATGTTTGCAAGAGTCTAGGTGGGAGAGAGGTCTTGCTTCTTCTTTGGGTTCCTAGAAGGTTTTCAAGTAGCTTGCTTAAGATAATAGACTTCAACTAATCAGTCATCTTAGAAGAAATGGTAGGAGACTGTTCAGATAGATGCTAGAGTGGCCCTCTAATATAGGGGAAAGCATAGGCATATCAGATGGATTTTCAGGCACAAGCATTCCTCTTCAGGTCATAGAAAGTTTCTTCAATGGGATCTGGGCAAGCGGGAGTAGATTGTAGCAGACAACCATGCACACAGTCTTCCCTTTTTTAAATTTATAAAAAGTAACACCAGGAATTTTCAAATTGCTGCCAAAAGGTTCGAGACTTTCCAGAGCTCATTATTGGGAGATCTTTCAGATCACCTTGGGGACTCTCGTGTTCCCTCAAGAATAGAAAAGTTACTTTTGTCCTCAATCCTCTTCAACTTCTGAGGCTATGCACTGCCTTTGGAAGTGTGACAGGCCAGGATCATTTGGACTGGGATTGCAGATCTGCTGCACAGATTTTTCCTCCTCTTACATTATAAACTGTACAACTGGGACTGGGAAGGACTAGTAGATTGGTTACAAGATTTCAGGCTTAACTTACAGCATACAGGTCTATCTCGCCTCATAGTAAATGCCTTAGAAATACTCCTAGAAGTCATTGTTCTAAGTTTCTTGATATAACACTATCTAAATATTTTTAACCCACCCACACAGCCAAATAAGAATATAAGTTAGGAAAAGTGGATCCCCAAACACTTACCTTAACAAGCGTGTGATCAGCTACATCTTCAGGTGTTGCAGCTCTTGCAAGGATGATTGCCTTTGCAGCTGTCAGTAAAAAGTATGGATCTCAGGTAAGAAGACGTAGGCGTGCTTGACACCAAAAATTGCAAAGAAAAGAAATCCTTGATAAGCTTTATTCAGAATACATAAATTTAGAACTCCATGCACCTCCCTCATACAGAACAAATAATTATACAATTCAAAAGCAAATTTCAGTACCATGGCAAATTTAATACAGTTTATGGAGTTTATCTTAAGTTACACGGTCTTCCCCAAGTCATTATGAGGGAAAGAGACGCCAAGTTTATGGGGAACTTTCAGCAGGATCTCTTTGTCATCATAGGTCCTTAATGCACATGCATTAATTCTTGAAGCTAGAGGACCCTATCTGATGACGGTCTGAACTGGTCCAACAAACCACTAGAATTAGGTTGATTGCTATGTCTTCCACGAAACGATGAGCTAGAATTTTGAAATTTTACCAAGATGATATCTTTCAATACTTCCCTGCTGATCCAGGTAGTAGATATATGAGATCTAGCATCTTTTGTTCACGAGTCCTGCATACTTGTCCCTGCTAGGTTTCATAAATTCATATGATTGATTGACCTCTACACTGTTGTAACTTATCACAAGAGGAATCATTGCTCTCATAGTCCATAGGCATTTACCCTGTCACATTTTTATCTCCCTTAATCTTCTAAAGCACCTGCGCTACTCCCCTCATCTCATTCCTGATGTTACCTGAAATCCACCAACAACTACAGTCAATCTCATCACTTCATCAATTGAACACCTTCAAGGTCAGATTAGGAGTGATTGGAGGTGAAGCTATGGATGCAATATCTAAGATGGTAAGAGCGGAACGAGTGTAAACTTGAGATCAACCTTAGGATTGAATATGGCCCGAATTACTTAGGGGTCGAGAAGACACCCTATGAACAGGCAAGGAGTGATTACTATGAGATCTTGACAGTGAGTGGTGGCTATGAACTGGCGAAGGGGGTAAAGAATGATAATGAAGATGGGTAGGCACCTCCTCGTTAGGCTGTGCAGATTATAAAATTGGACCCATTCGTAGTAATCCAATGCACCGTGGCAAGTTCCTGATGGAAATTTTTCATGCTGTGAGGCCACAACCTGAGAATGTCCAGCTGCATCCTGAATCTGTTCCTGCTGCTCCTTGTTCCAATGCTTATGTCCTCTTTGTCTTCCCATTTTTTAGGGAAAAGCACTACTAGTCCAAAAACAGATAAAACAATAAAATCAACACTCTTGTAGCTAATTTTTAAGAAAATTGTAAACACAATCGACTATGCAATCACAGTAAATCTTTAGTGTTGTCTTGTAAAAACAGTTCCAGCACTTCGATAATTAGCCTTTTCTGCAAGAATGTCTGAACTAAACACCACCAAAGAGCTAGTAAACCTCAAATAACATGAAAGAAGAGTGATGTAGCAGTCTGCAGTGACTCTGCCCCAATACTTTCAGAATTTCGTCAGTTGAGTGACCTCAGGTCCTGAAACAGGATCAAACTTGGTAAGAATGTATATCAGACTTGGGAGAAATCTCTGATACGCTGAAATCTGAATTTGGAGCTGAATTCCCTCATTGGTTTCATCATGCTAGCAGGATAAGCAGTGATTCTGCATTTCAATCATTCTTTTGGGAGATAGTCTGCGGAGATCTCAGAGGCTAAGGATCCAAGGGAACCAGTCACAGATGGTAATTGATTCTCAAGGTTCCAAAGCAAAGAGTGTGGACATTCAGGGGGGGTATTGGAGGTCAGTGCTCCACCCTCTGTTATCCTTCACTTTTTTTTTTTTTGCACAAAAAGTAGTGCTAGTTATATTGCTTGAAAACGGATACAGCCCGTGGTAACAAAATACTAATTACAAGCCTCTCAGGGCATAATCATTGGAGTGTGGACAAACAGCCACGGTGGGGGGGAGTAATGCCACTGAAGACTCTGAGCAGAGTGCTGGAAGAACAGCTCTCGATGGTCCCAGTCGTGAAGGAAGCGCCGTCTCCTCCTTCCCTGCCCGAGACTCCCCCTGAATCTGATCCCACTGACCCTTGAGCGTGTGAATGATCGTGCTCCAAATGTCCGCTAGGGTCTGGGTAGCAGAAGAAGCCTAATCTCCTAAGGTCTACGCGCATCTCGAAGTCCAGATATGCCAGCCTGCAATACTCCCTATGATCTCCCAAACTGGGTGCCGAGTCATCACTCCTGCATCTGTCTCTGTCAGATGCCAAGGGAAGCTGTCCATGTATGCCCAGGTGGCCTGCGTGATGAAGAAAACTGGATCCTGCCTAGAGAACTCATAAGCCAAGTGATGTCCCATCTCGGTGCTGCACCAGCAAACGGCTCCCCAAGTGACCAGTCCTAGCTCAGGTGCAGCCCTCGCTAAGATCCCCATGACTCCCTTCCACACTGTCTGAGCATGCGAGCAGCTCCAAAGGCAGTGCTTCAGGGACAACTCCTCTTGAAAACACATCTGGCAGTGCCCCTCCTGCCCCATCTGCCTCAGCCACCTGCCAACTGGTAGCCCCTTGTGGGCCACCATCCAAATAAAGTAAGAGATCTTCCTCAGCCGCCAGCTTGCCCAAAGAGTCTTCCAGAATGTGCGAAGAAAGACCAGAGATATCCCTTAGGCATACCAACTATGTGCCTGTGTGGGTAGCCTGCGCTGGAGAGCCCCAAGAGAACGCCTACCAGTACGCGCACTGTATGAGAAGAAGGGGGTAGGGTTCTCTGAGGTCTCCAGTGGTGGCCAACGCCACTCCCCTGGGTCCCACTCCACCTCTGTCAAGGAGTGGCCCTCCCGAATCCAGAGTCTCCAGTCCTGGTCCTGCATAATCAAGGGGTCTATATGCCACGTTTTCCCTTGCAGCCCTATGATGCGAAGGCACTGCCAGGGAAGCTGGGGGTCGATCACGGCCTCTCTGCTCTAGAGACAGCTATCATCGGCGACGGAGAAGAAGTGAATCGAGGAGTCCGAGAAAAGGCCGGCAACCACCAAAGGAATGCCACGGGGTGTGAATTGCCCTAGCCACCTCTCATCTCCCGGGAGGAGCTGTCTGGTGATCATGGGAATCCTCCAACCTGCACGAATGGCAGCATCGATCTCCGCTCGCCGAGCCTGGATCCCACGTGCCGTACCTACTACTGCTGCCAGCTCGCCTGGGCTCAGCTGGCTATAGACGTCCCTCCAAGCCCGGAGCAAGCGCGCGGGCCCACGCGCCCAGAGCGCCCAAGGGATATGGGATCTCTCTCCAAGCTGGCGACCTGTATCATCTGTCACCTGGCTGCTCCAGATCAGGGGCTATCTGTCTATCTCCTCTCGGCAGCTAGGGGGAACCTGAGAGAGGCTGTGTCGCAACTTCCTCCAGACCGAGACAAGGCTACGGAGGAAGGGGGAACGGGGCTGCGTCAGTGGGGCAGAAGTGAAAATCCACCGGATAGACGGCTGCCAATCACCCCCTCTCTGGGAGGTACACGCACTGAGACCATGCTGAAGCAAGAGCTTCCACGTCTGCCCTCCTGGGGTCAGACCGCGGATGACTAACTTGCCAAGTAATGCCTGACTCTGTAGTTCTGGATCTATGATGCCAAGACCGCCCTCTGTCTGGGGGAGAATGACCATCTGCCAGGCGACCCGGGCTCTAGTGGTGCCGAAACCATCTGAGCCAGACCAAAGAAAGTTCCACACCAGTCTCCTCAGCTGGGCTACACACGATCTCGAGAAACACCAGCAAGATGCCACGTACCAAGCGCTGGCAAGAAGGACCTCGTTGACCACAAGGGCCCTGCCTGCCAAGGATAGCCGAGCCGTGCTCCAGAAGGCTAGCTTCCGTCGTATGGAGACTAGGACCGGTAAGAAATGCTGAGCCGGCGTGATATCCAGGCCTACCTGGAATCCCAGTTAACGTGTCATCTGTCCTCTAGGGATCCAACGAAACCCCAGGAAAATACCCCACTGTGAGCTGGCTCCCGGATCCGTAAGATAACCAACTGACTTATGCCAGTTGATTTTCGCCCCAGCGGCTAGGCAAAAAACCTCTAAAGACAGTCTCACTTGCTCCAATGACTCGATATCATCCTGCACATACAAGGCTGTGTCGTCTGCATACTCGGAGTCCAGAAGTTCTGCATCGTCCCGAATAGGGAGGTGCATCCCTCGAAGACCAATGGTACGGACTCGTAGGAAGTGAGTCATGGCCTCCGTAAAAAATAGAAAGAGGTAGGGCGCAAGCGGGCAGCCCTGACGCACCGAGCGCTCAAGGGTGAATCTCTCCCCCATCTTGCCGCTGATGATAACCCGACTGGAGGCCTTGTAGAGGCTAGCAATACCTCTGATCCACTCGTCTGGGAAACCGAACCGAGAGAGTGTACCTTCCAAGAAGGACCAGTCTCCCTGTCATACACCTTCTCAAAGTCAAGAAGGAGTATGGCAAGGTGCTGGCCACTGTGCTGGGCCCACTCCGTCACCTCTGAGAATGTGAAAATGTTGTCCAAAATGCTGCGATCTTGGACAAAGCCAGTCTGGGTGTCATGGATCAAGTCATGTAGCAGGGGGCGGATGCGGCTACTGATCATCTTGGCAAGGATTTTGTAGGCAATCGAGAGGAGGGTGATAGGACGCCACTGTCTGATCTCCTGACGGTCCCCCCCTTTGGGGATGAGGCAGATCAAGCCTGTCGCAAGGCTCTCTGGCATCTGTCCGCAGGAGAAGATATGCTGGAAGGCTGCGAGCAAGGGCTCGTGGACCTGCTCCCAGAAGGTGGTGAGGAAAGCTCTAGAGAGCCCATCCTCACCTGGGCATTTCTACCCATCAATAGCACTCACTGCATCCTGCATCTCTGCCACAGTGAAAGGGGCAAGAAGGGTTTCACTCATGCTAGGCTGCACGAGCAACGGTGTATACCTCCACACCTCCTCCCTGCAACGACGGGCACGAGGGTCTGGGGGCTCCTGCTGGAACAGGGATCTGTAGAAATCTGTCGCCAAGTCCCGAACCTCATCTGGATCTGTCCTGACACTACCATCCTGCACTCTAAGAGACCGGAGCTGTTCCCCTGCTGACCTCTGGCCATGAGTCCTGAGGAACTCTCTGCACATCATGTCGCCTTTCCTAGCCCAAAAGGACTTGGAAGCATGAATCGAGAACTCTGAGCGTGGATGGGTGATCTCCTCTAGCATGGCTCGGGCTCTAACCTCCTGCCGTCTGAGCTCCTCAAAGCCTGGAGAAGACTGCTGCATCCGCTGTATCGAGGCAAGATCTCGTCTCAGACCCCTCTCCTTCGCCCACCACTGCTGCCTGACCTGAATCGCCTCCTACTAACAGATGAGACTAGACTCGGCAAGAGCCTGAGCTACCTGAGCTGCCATATCCCCCATGGGGTCCCAATCCTGCTCCCACAGGTCCACTATCTCGCTGCGAACCGCTGCTCTGGAGTAGATGGAGTCTGGGATCCGGCACGAGCGTGGAGGTAAGGAGTGAGAGGCTGAGTCCAGGACTAGGATGACTGGGGCATGGTCAGAGAGGGTCGTCCCTGGAACCACTCCTGACTCTCCACCTCTGCCTAGCGCCCAATCGCTGACATAGAAACGGTCCAACCGCTCCAGAAGTCTGCCTCCCTCCCTCCTATAACCCCAAGAGAAGTCCAGACTCCTTGTCCATCTGCAAAAGGAAGGCTCCCTCCAGCTGTCCCGACCTCCCACAGCGAACAAGAAGGAGCCCCAATCTGCCTATTCTGCCTGAGCTATACCGAGGAACTCTAAGCCCCGTCCCTGCTGATCCTCTAAGGTCTCAAGGTTATTCAAGTCCCCTCCTACAATCCAAGAATCCATCTCTGGCAATAAGTCTGTCAAAGAGCTCCAGAAAGCGGCTCTCCATCTGAGGTTGGTCACGGCATAGATATTGAGGATGCCGATGCGGGATCCCTCAATATTCAAGCCCACCCAAAGCGCTCGTCTTGGGATCAGGGTGCCAAAACCACACACATGCTGAACTAGAGAAGCGTCGATGGAGGTACAGACACCCCCGCTCCTCCCCTGCTCGCCAATCGAAGGTTCCCAGCAGGTGTGATAGCATCCTGTGAGGACCTTCCCACAATTACTAGTCTGAGAAGCCGAAAGCTTGTGTTCCTGCAATAGGAGCACATCTACCCTTCCCACCAAGGCTGGCTAGAGCTCCTGTCTGAGCACCATCTTCCTGGGGCCGCGGGTTCCTGATGAGTGGAACCCGTTGACATTCCAAGAGATAATGCGTATACTCATGAAGAGGGGAGATGGGCCACAAACAAATGTCTGCTTGCGGTCGATGTCGAGGTGGTCGGAGGATGTTCAGTGTGCAAACGAAGGCGCTTCTGTGAGGGTTTCGAAGGAGAGGCCGGATCATCGGATCCATCCTCTAAAACCTTCAACAGAGGGGAGAGGCCCTTCGTCCCATGGTGGTAAGCTCTCTCTAACCAACTCAACGCCTCCGCCAGGAAAATACTGTAGAAGCCCGCTACCTCTGAGGTCCTCCACGGGCGGAGCCCTTCTGTGTAGATCCACTCCAGAGGCGGTCGAATAATGACCAAAAGGCGGAATCATTTGGCGCTGTGGCGCCATCTCAGACGAACGTCACCCTCCTTCCACTGCTGCTGAAGAAGCTCCGCTGCTCTGCTACCGATCCAGTCCTGCACCTACTCCTGGGACTGATCTCGAATCATCTCCCAAACATTTTCATTCGTCCATTGCTCATTCCTGTCACTGGTGATAGTGAAGGAATAGCTAGGACCATCGTGGGGGGGAAGGACAGACACCTTACCCTCCGCCCCCTTTCGGAGGAAGAAGAGGTTGATGTCTAGGCATGCAGGGAAGGAGCCAATACCTGCTGCATCCAAATAATCCCAAGGTCCTGCTCCAAAGGTAGAGCTCTAGGAGCTGCCCTTGGATGTGGGGACGAGGATGAGGAGTCTAAACCAAAAAGAGGGGTGCTGGCTGTCGAACAAGCTGGAGTGGTGCTGGCCATCTGCGGGGAAGGGCCTCTCCCCTCCGCCGGGCCAAGAGGGATAGGCGTGGGGGAGGTCTGTGCTGGCTTCGAGGCCGCAGGCGGAGGGGGGGGTTCCCTCGGGATCATGCTCGAGGGAGAGAGGGGGGCTGAAACCAAAGGTGCTGGAGGGGATCCTGGAGTGGGGGGAGGTAGGGGGACCAAGGAGGAGGGGGGAGGGGGGGGGGGGGGGTGAAGGATGACGGGGAGGCTGGCTGATCTTCTCCTTCCCCTTACCGGGCTGCTCCTGATTGGTGACCACAGGGGGCTCTTGCTGTAGATGGGAAGGCTTTTTTGGCCCTGTTTTGTTTCCTTTCCGTTTTCTTTTGACCTCAGTCCAGCCTTCCCCTTCGGAAGGGGGTGTCGATGCCTAGCGGGGGGGATCTTGAGTTGCCTGGATGGGGGCCATCTGAGGTTGTGTCCTAGTGAAGCGAGGGCGATGCCCGAAGCCGTGGCATCTCAGACACTAATCTGGGCGACCATTGACCATAATGCGCTGCGTCACCACACCTGTGTCCGTCTCAATCTTGAACTCCGAGGGGATACTATGCGGATCTAGGACTACCACTAAGACACGTGGCACCCCTTGGGCTGCTACCGCATCAACGAAGGTGTCCTGCATGAGCCAGCCAAAGTGCGCCCCCAGGTCCTTGATGATCAGGCGAAGCTCGCTTGCGAGGCTTGGGAAAATGAGGGTAACTGGATGGCGAGGAATGCGGAAGCGGGCATCGAACTCCGCTACACTGAAACCCCTATACCATGGGACCATAAGGATGATCTTCCCACCCACAGAAGTAGGGGACCGTCTGACCATATCGCTCACAGCCTGTGCTGAGGAGAGCTTGAGCCAGAAGATACCACGTCCCATGAGTGCAACCTCCTCAATGTGGCCGTCCTCAAGGTAGAGGGTGGACTGCAACCAGTCCCTGATGTCTACTCGTGAAGGGGCGTAGCCAATGACTCTCCCATAAACGGATGTCTGGGAGAAGTCCGTGGCGGCCTGCTTCACCAAGGAGACCTAATGCTCTGTCAGTGTTATGCGGTAGGCTGATGGAGGGGTCCGTTTGGGCCACCGGTTCCGGGCTCACGGCCACCATACCGCACCGACAAACTGTGAACGCTCCAAAAGGCGGGGGAAGGAAATGGCGAAGACGAGGGAGGGGAGAGTGGGACGGAGGCGGGGGAGGAAAGAGGGAGGGATGGAGAAGTATGGGAAAGCGGGGGGGGGAGAGGTGGTGGAGAGGGAGCGAGTGGCGGAGGGGGAAGGAAAGGAGGAGGGAGGGGGGGGGGGGGGGGGGGGGGGGCAGCGCAACGCAGGGCGGGGAAGAGGAGGAAGGAAGGGGGGGAGTGTGGCAGCGGAGGGCGAGAGGGGGCGGGGAGGAAGGAGGGGAAGGGGGGGGGGGGCAGCGCAGCGCAGCAGCGGGGAGGGGGAGGAAGGGGCGGGGGGTGGTAGCGCAACGCGAGGGGGGGGAGGCGGGGAGAGGACAGAGGGGCGGAGAAGGGAGGAGAGGGGGGGGGATGGCGGGCGGAGAAGGAAGAGAGGGGGACGGAGGGGCGCGGCGGGAGGCAGCGGAGAGAGAGGAGGGGGAGGGGAGAGGGGGCCGCGCAGCACGAGGGGGGGTAGACGGGAGCGGGGGAGGGGAGGGGGCATTCGCAGGAGCTGATCCTTCACTATAGCTTCATTGCTCACTTGTAAGGGCCCCATATGAGGAGAAGTCATGAGCATGATAGAAGAGGTGAAGAAACATCATTCAGCAGCCATCCATTACCATGATGAGAGGGGCTACATGTTGAGGAAAGCTCTTTGCTGTCCAGGCCAACTTTAGGCTATCCATGAGGGTGATGTGGCACACAGCCACATAGGCACCACCCGAAGTCATGACATGACACACAGCCGACGTGTATAATACGACCACTGACATGCCAGCCCCGGCAACTTGTTGATGTGGCAAACTGGCCACATGTGCTGCAGGCAAGCCAACATGGCAGTAACCAAACATCAGGTGCTGGGGAAGGTCAGTAGATGAAGTAGCAGATGTTGGCACATGATGTGGCAAGGTCGACCAATGATGTGGCACAAATGCCACATGGCAAATTAGCTACAGGTCAGCTTGGGGACCGGTTTCAGTCCAGGGTTGGTCGGTCAAACCGCAGCCGTTGTGTGGGCTATATATATGTGGAGTTTGCATCTCCACTCTCCATCACACTCTCTCTCCACCTTGTGTCTCAAGACCTGTGCAAGAGTGTTCCAGCATTGTATAGTGTGGCACATTATTCCTTCACCTCCCATCTCAAGAATTGTGCAAGGGAGGCTACAGAAGTCCAGTAGAGGAGAGCATGGTTTCCAGCGGTGGAGTGTCAGTGTTCAGCCTGATTGGCTGTGTATAAACAGATCTAAATTGTCTCTTCTATATCTCTCTATTCTGAGCATTACATGCATGGTGAAATCTCTCTCCAAGGTTGAAACCGGCCTCTAATCACTCAGAGGGCAGTGGAACTAAACCTTTAATCACTTCAGCACTTATTTACAGCTCACAAAGCATATATCACAACCATTAACCATTGCATGATCACCATTTGGCATTTACCCATTTGTTCACAAACAAAACCACTGAAAAAGGGATGGAGGCTAGAATGCCCCTGCTCAACAGACATAGACAAGTGCACCCGATTGGCCCCAAACACCGTGGCGCCCCTTTCGGTATTTCTTTATATTTCACAGTGAAATGATTACAAGTTGCATCTGGGAGACCTTCCCTGCAACTGAGCACGCAGCCCCAATTCACTAAGCCTTCGCAAGGCTTTCAAGCATAGAACACCATCACATAAGTGCACTTAACCCATAGGCTCAACCCAAAGGCATTCTCTTTTCCGAGTGCAATTCCATTGGCTGTCCAGATGCAATCACACTGCACCCCAGCTGCACTCTCTTTGAGTGGTTTCCAAATGGCATTCACAAAGCTTTTCAAAGCTCCAAAATAAAATCAACAAAGTACCCAACCAAAGAATGACTCATATAGCACTGCCTGGGCACCTGTGAGCCAAGAAAGAGGCGGCACACGCACACGAGGCCAACCAATAGCTTATGGCAAAAAGAAATTGCAGTAGCAAAATCACAACTCACCAAGCCCTGAAGACTCGAACCAAGTCCTCAATCGCCAAAAGGACATAGTAGCCAATGCCCAATTGCATTCTCAGCCAAAGAGGAGTGCAAAGGCATGAAGAAAGAGCATTTACAAGAGCCGACCAGCAAGAATTCCACTGAAAAATGCGAAAAGAAGCACTTCTGTCGCGAAGAAGTGGGACTTCTTGGGCTCAAAAGAAGCGTGCTTCAGAGAGGAATGCATTGAGAAGGTTTTGGAGAAGTTTCATTGCCGGAAAGTCCTCCAAAACTAAGAAAAACCAGTCAACCAGCGCGTCGGACCACTCGAAATTCAACAGAAAGCTGTAGCTTTGCAAAAGGAGAGGCCCAGGAGGCGGTAGAAGAAAAAAGGTCCAGAAAAAGCCACTTTTGCAAATTCGACCAGCAAAAGAAGTGCTCAGCTCTGCCCGTTCTACCAAACACACGGAGGGAAAAGCATATCACTACGAAGGGGAAGCAGAGGGGAAGCCATCGGGCCAAACGGAAGTCGAGGAATCCAAACAGGTGAGGAGTTATGAAGAAAAACGGAATTCAGCTGGAGGAGGCTGAAAAACCAGTCCAAAATCTCAACAAAGGAAGAAGATGAGAGAGAAAACCACACATGTGAAGTTAGAAGGCCCAGGAAGGTCCAGGAATGGCAAAGGAGCATGTAGAAGGCACTAGAGCCACCTGGAACTCTAGGGGGGCCACTGAAGGTACATGGCCCTCTAGGGGGCCCATTAAAAATGCCACATCATCATTTCCCAACAACCACTCTTTTAATTCCTTGGAATGCCTTTGGGCCTAGGGATTAATTACGCTTATGTGCTAGGCACCATGCCGCGTTTAATTACACATTATTAAGCACACGCTTGGACTTTTAAAACCAAAGTTGTCACGGTCTTGTAGTACATTAAAGTACCTAGAATTTCACGCCCCCATGACATACCCCTCTCGTCGAGGAATCCAAACGGGTGAGGAGTTATGAAGAAAAACGGAATTCAGTTGGAGGAGGCTGAAAAACCAGTCCAAAATCTCAACAAAGGAAGAAGATGAGAGAGAAAACCACACATGTGAAGTTTAGAAGGCCCAGGAAGGTCCAGGAATAGCAAAGGAGCATGTAGAAGGCACTAGAGCCACCTGGAACTCTAGGGGGGCCACTGAAGGTACATGGCCCTCTAGGGGGCCCATTAAAAATGCCACATCATCATTTCCCAACAACCACTCTTTTAATTCCTTGGAATGCCTTTGGGCCTAGGGATTAATTACGCTTATGTGCTAGGCACCATGCCGCGTTTAATTACACATTATTAAGCCCACGCTTGGACTTTTAAAACCAAAGTTGTCACGGTCTTGTAGTACATTAAAGTACCTAGAATTTCACGCCCCCATGACATACCCTCTCTTGAAACAGCAAACCACAGTTTGCTGCCCCAAAACACAAGAGCGAGCATGAAATATAGCATAACAGAGTATACAAGAAAGCCGCAGCTATAGTATACAGAGATAGTGAAAATATGGCTAGGAGAGGCATGCATCCATCCATATATACTGCTCAAAATCTATGTGATCCTCGGCGATCAATAGTCAAGATGCATCAATATCATGAAGTCTCACAGCAGAAATACTGTCAGCTCAGTATCTCGGATGAAACATACAGTGTCATCAAGCGACCTCATGAAATCACAGTGACCCCGTCTGTACTGAGGGAGTGGAGGTGCTACCCCCCTCTCGAACATCAGGTAATGCTCCAGACGCTCGCTCTGCTGAACTACCTGTAGGAGCCCGGGCCGCAGTCGGCTCTAATTGGAAAGCATCAAGGTAAAGCTGCAATATCCCAGGTGAATCTGCCAGTTCACCTTCCTCCATCCATTTCGCATCAAGTGATGGGTAATTTTGAAATTTTACCAAGTAGCGACGGATAACTTTACCCTTGAGCTTTCTATCTCTGTGTGCCAGAATCTGCTCTGGGACCAGAAGTTCATCCTGTTCTTCCACTTCAGGCTGTACGTCATCAGATACATCCTCGGGAATATCTCCATGATATTGCTTAATAAGCTCACATGAAAGGCATTATGTATCTTCCAATGCGGAGGCAACTTCAGCCCTGTAAGCTACCTCGTTTATCTTTTCAGAAACCTGGAAAGGACCATAGTAACGCATGTTCAGCTTTGTGTACAACCTTTCCTTGCCTTTCTTATTTTTCAGCCTTGCCTTTTGAAAACGCAGCAAAACCCAATCACCTTCTGTGAATACCAATTCCCTGCGGTGCTTATCTGCTGCTCTTTTCTGCTTGTCTTGACTTCTTTGCAAGGCATATTTGATCTTCTTGTAAGCCTCTTCAAGGCTTTCCACAAAACGATCAGCTTCGAAGATTTTCTCTTTTGTATGCAAAATGGGAGGTATCTTCCTGGCGCCTTCCACTATTTCAAAAGGTGCTTTACCTGTGGATATGTGCACCGTATTATTGTAAGCATATTCCAGCAAAGGCAAATAATGCTCCCATTTGCTTTTGTGGTCTGAGACATAGCATTTAAACATATCCAAGATGCTAGAGTTTTCCTGCTCCGATTGTCCATCAGACTGAGGGTGAAAAGATGACGAAAAATTCAGCGTAGTGCCCATATTTTCAAACAGTCCTCTCCAAAAGAGGCGGTCATCCTCGGATCTCTATCACTGATTATGGATTCAGGCATCCCATGATACTTGAAGACATGCTGCAAAAACAATTTGGCCATTTGATCTGCTGTAATTTTCTTTCTTACTGGCACAAAGTGGGCTTGTTTGCTAAACCTGCAAATTATTGTCCACAATCCATCATGTCCAGTGGGAGTACGTGGAAGATCAAACACAAAATCCATAGCTATGCTTTGCCATGGTCTATCCGGAATTGGCAAAGGGTGTAACAACCCAGGTGCCTTCTGCCTGTCAAACTTTACTTTCTGACAAACCATGCATGTTCTCACATATTCTTCCACATCTTTCCTCAAAGATGGCCAATAAAAGTATTGCTCCACTGCTGTAATTGTTGCTGTAATTCCCCTATGTCCTGCATATGGAGGAGCATGACTTTCCATTATGACTTTCTGTCGCATCTGATCAGTGACACAGAGTCGTCCATGCATCAAAATGAAACCCTCTTTCAACATATAGTGATCATGCCTTTGACCATCAGAAAGCTGTTCATAAATAGTTGAAAAATCAGCATCATTAACATACTGATCTTTCATCACATCTAACACATTGTTGTAAGCAATGCTCACTAAGCCCTGAGACTCGAACCAAGTCCTCAATCGCCAAGAGGACATAGTAGCCAATGCCCAATTGCATTCTCAGCCAAAGAGGAGTGCAAAGGCATGAAGAAAGAGCATTTACAAGAGCCGACCAGCAAGAATTCCACTGAAAAATGCGAAAAGAAGCACTTCTGTCGCGAAGAAGTGGGAGTTCTTGGGCTCAAAAGAAGCGTGCTTCAGAGAGGAATGCATTGAGAAGGTTTTGGAGAAGTTTCATCGCCGGAAAGTCCTCCAAAACTAAGAAAAACCAGTCAACCAGCGCGTCGGACCACTCGAAATTCAACAGAAAGCTGTAGCTTTGCAAGAGGAGAGGCCCAGGAGGCGGTAGAATAAAAAAGGTCCAGAAAAAGCCACTTTTGCAAATTCGACCAGCAAAAGAAGTGCTCAGCTCTGCCCGTTCTACCAAACGCACGGAGGGAAAAGCATATCACTACGAAGGGGAGGCAGAGGGGAAGCCATCGGGCCAAACGGGTGAGGAGTTATGAAGAAAAACGGAATTCAGCTGGAGGAGGCTGAAAAACCAGTCCAAAATCTCAACAAAGGAAGAAGATGAGAGAGAAAACCACACATGTGAAGTTTAGAAGGCCCAGGAAGGTCCAGGAATGACAAAGGAGCATGTAGAAGGCACTAGAGCCACCTGGAACTCTAGGGGGGCCACTGAAGGTACATGGCCCTCTAGGGGGCCCATTAAAAATGCCACATCATCATTTCCCAACAACCACTCTTTTAATTCCTTGGAATGCCTTTGGGCCTAGGGATTAATTACGCTTATGTGCTAGGCACCATGCCGCGTTTAATTACACATTATTAAGCACACGCTTGGACTTTTAAAACCAAAGTTGTCACGGTCTTGTAGTACATTAAAGTACCTAGAATTTCACGCCCCCGTGACAAAGGTAGTGCGTGCTTCAGAGAATTGGTGAGCTTACGTACAAGTCCACCTTACTAGAACAATGTTTCTCTCTTCTATCTCTCTCTCATGTGTGAACTATTCTGAGCATTACATGCATGGTGAGATCTCTATCCAAGGTATTGTGTGCTTCAGAGAATTGGTGAGCTTACTTACAAGTTCACCTTACTAGAACGATGTAGAGTGCATCCAATTGGCAATGTTATGTTTGTCGTTAAAGAAACGACTACTTGAAGGTGATTATCTGGAAGAAGAGGAGACTATCATAGACTTGTATGAACCTTCACTGCTTCCACATGATGTTAAAGAAAGGCGTATGCGCCATACAACTATTTAAGAATAGTACAGTCGAAACATGGTTGGAAGAGAATACTTTCTATGAAAGTGTAAACAAACTCAAAAAAAGCAATTTTATAATATTGTTGTCAGGGGCGTCTGGCATTACCCCTAGGGAGGTGTCTCGGGTTACAAACTAGGAAGTAACGCAATGGTCAAATAGTTAGGCCTACGTGGCCTAAGAGCCCAATTAGGACAGTTTGTACATTTAGTACTAACTAGAAATCCTAAGTGTCCTAGGAGCCCTAATTATACTAGGTAGTTCATACATTTAGTACTGGCTAGCAGTACAAAGTGTCCTAGGAGCCCTAATTATACTAGGACACATTTGGAAAGTGGCTAAAACTGAAGTTGTTGACACTATGCTTCCTTGCAGTTCCTAGCAACTGCTCGTACTCTAAATATGGGATCCACTATTTTGGCGCTCCACACCACATCTCCAACTCTGATCTCCTTCCTTTGTTGTGTCACTTTATTTCAAGGCTTCTCTTCCACATTGCTACTGTTGCTTTCCTACTGCTGGTATTAAATGCTTTGCAATGTTATTCCTGGGCTACTCTCTTAAAACCACAGTCGCAACAGACCGTTTCAAAAATTTCCTTGTTTTTGGCATTTGGAAGTTCTGTTCCCCCAGAAGTGGTTTACAGTTAAGGTTTTGTGGGACAAACATTGTTGGTGTCTTAAAACAGGTGGATACTTGCCTACTAGTGATTGGATCCCAAAGCTTCCAATCAAATTATTCCTCTACGTTATAGAGGGATTTATTTTGGGGGCACATAGAATCGAGTTGGTGCCAAGCTATAGAAAATCTGTCTTTGCTCTTCCATTGGTCACCTTGTAGAGATGCGAGAGCAAGTCTCCGAAGAAGTGAGCCTTCCAAGGATGGCACGAGTACTGCTTTAAATGAACCGTCAAAAACAACAAGCAGGCTCCATACAGGATCGAACAATATTGAAATAGATTGCAGTTTTGTAGGATACACTACATGGATATTGCATATGCAAACCTTTACGAACATCAATATAAAAGGACAGCATACGGTCATGATAAGAGGCATTCTGATGAAACCTTTACCTGAATAATAGCGGCTTTTAAGCTCTTCCACACTTCGAGGAGGATAAAATCTGTCCGCGATCACTATGAAACGCAGATCAAATTGTTCGCAGAGATCAAAAAGCTGATCAGTCTCTTGCTTGCTCCAGTTCTAACCAAAACAGCATTTGAGGAATTAGGATCTTAAACAAGACACAAAAGAAAATTAGCTTTGTTAGTAATACCTCCCTGTAGAAGGATGTAATTAGAGCACCATTAGTCTACATTTCCATGGATGTGTCTCACATACAAAGATGAGGTAGGTAAGGGTTGAAATAATAGGGGCAGCGCCTGCCTGTGAGCCCCATCAGGGGACATCAGGCCTGCCCAGCACAGGTTTCATGAGGAGCTATTATGCCCTCATTTGGGAAAGGGCAGGAAAAGGGGAAAGGCAGGCGCACCCGGGGGGGGGGGGGGGGGGGGGGGGGGGGTTCCTTTTTGTACTTTGTTTGAGACGGTGTCAGCCCTGTTTGTTTCTATGGTAAGTGTATACCTCAGCATAATTGCCATGCAGCATTGCCTACATACAATTATAAAGTTTCCAACTTCACCAAGAAAAAGGTGGTATTATAGTTGATTGCAAGCTGTACACGCATACGTTCAGCCACAAGTGCATGCCAGACTCAAGTCCAAACTCCATTGCATGTTTTGTGGGCGTGTGTTGACCATGTATATCAATGCATTTTAATATCAAGCATGTGTACACATATGGTCGCTGCAAACGCCGTCAACAGAAAGGCAAGAGAATGAAAAGCTAAGAGGTATATATCGAGGGAGCACAGTCCTGACTGTATGTGTTCCATGTCCAAAGGTCAATCTCAGGGTATCAATATCACCTGCCCAATCACTACCGCAGAAACATCCCAACTCACTGCCTCTCGTATAAGTGATGCCATAGGTGCACGTACCCTTCAAGTACCTTACCACCCTCGTACATGCATCCCAATGGGCTCTCTTGGGTGATGCAGAAAACTGACAGAGCAATCCAACTAAGTAGCACATATCCGGCACATATCCGGTCTGGTATCGGTGAGTTAAGGCAAACTCCCCACCATACGCCGATACAGTGATGAATCAACCGGCTGAGATGGATCACGCACACTCAGCTTCAGACCAATTTCCATGGGAGTCACTGCGGCTTTGCAATTTTCCATCTGAAAGCGTTTGAGCAGCTCCCTGCAATATTTCTCCTGTGAAATAAAGATACAGCTCTTTCCCTGCCTCACCTCAATCCCAAGAGTATGTCTAAGTCAGTCATTTCGAACTCCTCCACGAGAAGTCTCTTGATCTGAGCAATCTTCTTTGTTTGATCCCCTATAATGATGAGGTCATCTACATAAAGAATCAATACCAGCCGCATATCCCCCTCTGTGTCGAGATAAAGATTTGCTTCTGATGGACTCCGTTGAAGCCCGATCTATCTACTGGTACCAAGCTCTAGGGGCTTGTTTCAGCCCGTATAAGGCCGCCTTCAGTTTGCAAACTTTTGATGGGGATCGTGGAATCTGAAATCCTGGTGGCTGTGCCACATACCTCCTCCTCTAGGCTTCCATTCAAAAATGCAGACTTGACGTCCATCTGAAAAATAGGCCAACTGTGATAAGTAGCCAAGGCAATGACTGTCCGAATGGTCACCATCCTAGTTGTGGGGGCGAAGGTCTCGTCGAAGTTAAGTCCTCTGATTGTGCATAGCCTTTCACCACCAATCTCGCTTTGTACTTGTCCAAGCTCCCATCTAACTTGAACTTAAGCTTGTACACCCATTTAGTCCCAATGACCTTCCACTTGATTGGTTTGGGCACTAAATCCCAAGTGTCATTTTTCAAAATGGCATCCATCTCTGCCTACATGGCTTCCTGCCATTCTGGAATATCCTTCGCTTCCTGGAAGGAACAGGGTTTCTCAAGCTGAGCCACCATAGCGTAGTTCACGGAGGGAGTCTTCATGTTGCATTGAGACTGCACTCCGGAACTACTCTCAGGAATGTCCGTGACTCGTGAGTCTCCTGAAGTCTTCAAATACCACTGAGGTAGCTTCTTCTCTGATGGAGGTGCCTTTGCTGGAGTCGCCTTGGGAGCCGGTTCAAGAATAGCACGCTCCTCCTCGAGATCTTCAGTCATCTCCACCTCTTGGATGGTGACCTTGAGTGGGGGTAATGACAGAAGTTTAGGAACCTCTTTTGCAGGCTGTGGCTCTGACTCCTCAAAGATCACGTCCTTGTTGATAAGGATCTTCTTCTTTTCCGGGTCAAAAAGACGATAGGCTTTGGATTCTTCACTGTATCCCACAAAGATACATCTTCGGCTATGGGAATCAAGCTTCGTCCGCTCATCTTTATGCACATGAACAAATGCATTAGAACCGAAAATCCGTAAATGAGATATCGTGGGCTTCTTACCATAGTAAGCTTCATATGGAGTCTTGTCATCAACAGCCTTGGTCTTGGTTCTGTTGAGGATGTGAATAGCAGTGTTCACGGCTTCACCCCAGTAAGCTTTCGAGAGATTCCTCCCTTGCAACATGGTCAAACCTGTCTCTGTGATGAACCTGTGCTTCTTCTCAAAAACTCCATTCTGATGAGATGTGCGAGCTATAGTGAGATGTCTCTTGATCCCATGCTTCTTGCAAAATCCATTGAACTCGATAGAAGTGAACTCTCTCCCTCTGTTTGTGCGAAAGGCTTTGATTACTTCCCCGCTCTCCTCTACTACCTGAGCCTTCCAGTCTTTGAATTTCTCATAAGCCTGGGACTTTTTGGCCAGGCAGAGTACCCACATCATGCGACTGAAATGATCCACAAATAAAAGAGAATACCGCGAGCCTGCAAATGAATTTGTTGACATAGGGCCGCAAATGTCGGAATGAACCAACTCGAGCGGCTTCTTGGCCCGTGATGAGGCATCCTGTGGGAACTTGTCCCTCTGTTTCTTGCCCTCCAAGCAAGCCCTATAAACACATCATTGCTTGCAATCGATGGAAGTCCATCCACCATCTTTGACTTCTGCATCTCGGTGAGAGTGCCATAATTGACGTGACCAAACCGCTCATGCCACAATTTGGATCTACCATGGTCCCCGTGCACCAACAGAGCGTTGAGCCAATATAGCCCATGCTCTTCGACTCCTTGAGCCACCACCTTTCCATTTGCCTTGGATGTGACAGTGACTTTGCCATTGTCGAATAAGACCGACATGTTGTGCTTGTCCATCTGACTGACGGACAACAGATTCTTGCACAAATTCGGTACATACAGTACACCGGAAATCAGCTCATCGTTTCCTACAGTCGTAATGAATGGAATACTACCGACTCCCTTCACAGGGCATGACCGGTTATCCCCCACAGTGACCTTGGAATGGGGATGCGTACCTTCAATGGATTTGAACCACTCCTTGTTGGACGTGTTTTGAAGCTACACTGTCCATGTACCAACCTTCCGTTCCTTCACTGACTGCATAGGCTGAGCAGTATTCAGTGATGATGGAGAGAGCGCCAATCATGACGTTTGCCGATTCGGTCTTTGGCTCCTCCTTGGACTTTGACGACTCCTTACGCTTGAGGTCCACCGCCTTCTTGCGGCACTCCTTAGCAAAATGACCAAGCTTTTCACAGTAAAAGCACTTCATCTGCCTCTTTTTCTTTGCATCCTTGGTCTTGTTGTTGTTCTTGGAGTCTTTGAACTTACCCTTGCCGGGCTTGTCCCTTGCCATGAGAGCCTTCTCGTCCGATTGAGTAAATAGCTTTTCCCGAGCCTCTTCCTGCAATAGTAAAGGGCCAAGCTCCTCAAAGGTGAGAGGCTTGGTCCTCTGTCCTGCAATGACTGTAGTCACGAAACTACCACCTTGACTTTTGTCAGATAGACATGAACATTGTCCGCCTCATTCATATCCAAATTGTACAGTTTATGTTGAAGAAGCAAAATACGAGATGTGTTGACTATTTCATACAGATCCTTTAAAATAGCCCACGCCTCTACAAACGTCTCAGCTATCTGGATGTGCGGAAGAACAGAGTCCGCCATGGTCCCTATGATTAATGCTAGGGAGTGGGCATCTCTATCTTCCCAATTCTCAAGCTCCTCTCCATCTACTAAAATGAGAATCTTCCCCTTGCTGTCCAGCATATCTTCCAGCTTTGTCTCCACCCCCATTGTCAGTTTCCACAACTTCCGAGCCACTAAATGACTAAAGATTTTCACCTTCCAGATTGGGTAGTTCGACCCATCTAGTTTCCGTTCGGGATGGTGAATGAGAGAAATCTGGAGGAGAAGGAAGGAAGAGAAGGGGCTGAAGAGGCAATAGTAGAATCCTTGTCCTCCATCTTTGCTATAATAGCGAACAGCAAACTGAAAAAAAAAATGACTTTGCGGTAGAGAACTTGACCACACAGCGAACCTTAGTGTTGATTGGAGTCGCCTTATAACCGAGGAACTCCATTCTAGACCTAGAAACCTTGCTCTGATACCATGTTGGAAAGTAGAGGATAGAATCACTCACACCTCAGACTCCCGATCACAGCTCAAACAACACTCAAAAAGAAGGGGAGAGAAAGATAGCAAAACTCAGATATATATTCATCCACTGATGTGGGCAGACAAAAAGTCAAAGGTGAGCATACAACCAACCACGAGATGCTGGAACAAAACCTGAGTGTCCTCCTCTCCCTGCGCGCTTGCCTGTGCAAGGCTGTTCAGTGCAAGTGATGAGGAATCGAGAAGGAATGGGAAGCTTTATATAGGAGAGCCTGGAGCCCTCAAACTAGCCGACCTGGCCAGTCGGCTTCAGCCAACTGTACCGACCAGGTCAGGGCCCCTTTTGGGGCTGAATCTGGGCCGACCAGACCTGGCTGGTCTGGCCTACAAATAGGCCACCCTCTGTGGGCCTTTTGGGCTGCTGGCCCCCCAGTGTACTGCATCCCGTGTTTGCTGGCACAATTCCATGCAGGGTGTGATAGAGAATAGGAGGGAATGAATCACTCAAACCTCCACCCAAGATCTGTCCAACTCTTCCACACACTCAACTCAGATAGATGATCACAGATGCAATAAACACTCACTCAAAGATAACTTACACGGAGAGAGAGAAAGAGTATATTCATCCACCGGAAGGTGGGCAGAAATTGGCTCCAAGGGAGCAACTCTCTCTCACAAACTGAACCAGCTCTGAGTGCACAGCACAGCCTTGGAAGGAGGCTTTCAGTCTTGCACTGGATGATGGAATGACTGAAGGAGTGGGCCTTTTATAGGCACTGCCCAGGCCCTTTGGGTTGACCGACCAGCAGGGTCGGTACCCTGTCTGGTGGCCGACCAGATGGCCCTGGAAATCCGACCAGGGTTGGCCCTGGTCGGTGGCCCTGGTTGGGCCGACTTGGCCTGCCACAGGCCCCTATACAAGGGTGCCCTGTGCAGCCAGTCTATGCAGCTGCAGGCGCCTCCAAGGGAGGCCTAAGGCCACCTATTTCTCTGCTGTTGCAGGCAGCAACCAGCCCGTGTGCTGGTTGCCTATGATGTCAGCCTGAGTCTCTCTCTTTCCCAGCCCTCCTACCTCTCACTCCACCTTGTCCCCTCAAATCGGGGGCTCACAGGTGGGCACAGTGACTTTCTAACACCCCCCCTCAATGTCACAACTGTGGGCCAATCCCCATGCGTTTGATGAGGTGCTCCATCTGTTCTCGAGGGAGTGCCTTCGTGAAGAGGTCGGACAAGTTGTCGGCAGTCGGGCAGTAGATAAGCTCGATCACGTCTTCAATGATGAGCTCTTGAACAAAGTGGTAATGAACTTCGATGTGCTTGGTCCACGCATGGTACACTGGATTCTTGGCAATGGCTATGCAACTCTGATTGTCGCACATCAGCACTATTGCGTCCTCCTGACACACGTCCATGTCCTCCAGAATCCACCTCAACCACAGTGTCTCACAAGCTGCTGTACACGCGGCTCTGTACTCTGCCTCTGTAGATGAAAGGGCCACTGTGGGTTGCTTCTTACTCAGCCAAGAGATGGCACCAGATGCAAGTAAGAAACAATACCCTGTTGTCGATCTTCTGGTGTCAGCATCACCCGCCCAATCACTGTCACAGAACCCGCCTAGTTCGATGCCTTTGGTGTGTGATCCCATAAGTGCAAGTACCCTTTAGATACCTCAGCACCCGTAAACCTGCATCCCAATGACTCTTCCTGGGAGAAGCAAAGAACTGGCATAATAGCCCAACTGCATAACAAATATCGGGTCGAGTATTGGTAAGGTAAAGCAAACTTCCTACCAATCATCGGTACAAGGGAGTATCGACCGGCTGAGATGTGTTGTGAACACTTAGCTTGAGCCCGACCTCCATGAGAATTAATGCTGTCCTGCAATCCTCCATCTGAAATCTCTTCAGAAGTTCTCTGCAATATTTCTCTTGTGAAAGGAAGATCCTGTCTTTGGCCTGCTTTACTTCAATCCCAAGGAGGTAATGTAATAACCCTAGGTCAGTCATCTCAAACTCAGACATGAGTAGCTCCTTGACCTGTGAAATCTTCTTGACATGATCACCTGTCAAGATAAGATCATCAACATAAAGGATGAGTACCAGTCGCAATCCCTTCTCAATGAACAAGTAAAGGTTTGCCTCAGATGGACTCCGACTTAGCCCTATCTTCTGAAAGAATACATCAATTCTTTGGTACCAAGCTCTGGAGCCTGTTTCAGCCCGTATAACGCCTTCTTCAACCTGCAGACCTTTAATGGGGACCTTGGATCTTGAAAGCCCGATGGCTGCTCCACGTATACCTCCTCCTCCAGGGTTCCATTAAGGAATGCGGACTTCACATCCATTTGAAAAGTAGGCCACTGGAATTGGGCAGCAAGGGCAATCACTGTCCGGATAGTAACCATGCAAGCTCTGGGAGCAAAAGTTTCATCAAAATCCATGCCTTCAGTTTGAGCAAAACCTTTGACCACTAACCTTGCTTTATACTTATCCAAGCTGCCGTCTGATTTGTATTTAAGTTTGTATACCCACTTAGTGCCGATGACTTTCCGTCGCAGGGGCCTGGCCACTAAGTCCCAGGTATTGTTCTTCAGGATAGCATCCATCTCTGCCTACATGGCAGCCTGCCATTCTGGATGGTCCTTTGCCTCCTCGAAGGTCCTTGACTCGTCAAGTTGAGCCACCAACGCAAAATTCACGGATGGGGTCTTTTGAAGACGTTGGGACCGACGCAATCCGAAACTGCTACTCTAAGGTAATTCGGTGACCCGAGACTCTTCCAATGTCCATAGGTACCATTGGGGCAACCTTTTCTGCTTCTCTGTGGGAGGAGGAACTCAAACTTCTTCTGGAACATCCTGCTCTTCCTGAGTATCTTGTGGAACATCAACTTCTGATTTTGCCATCTCTTGGATGGTCAACCTGGGGCGGGGCGAGGCGGGTTCGGGGGTTGAACAATCTCCTCCTCCTCAATCTGAGGCTCCTCCTGGGGTTCAGGTTCCTTTTCCTCGAAGACAACATCCCAACTGATAAGGATTTGCTTCTTTACTGGGTCAAAGAGTCGATAGGCCTTAGATTCTTCGCTATACCCAACAAAGATACATTTTCTGCTCCGGGAATCAAGCTTGGTCCAATCTTCCTTGTGCACATGCACCCATGCGTTAGAACCAAAAATGCGAAGATGAGTGATAGAGGGCTTCTTACCATAAAATGCCTCATATGGAGTCTTGTCCTTGACGGCCTTCGTCTTGGTCTTGTTGAGAATGTGTACGGTTGTATTGATAGCTTCACTCAAATAGGCTTTAGAAAGGTTCCTCCCTCAAAGCATAGCAAGCCCTGTTTCTGTGGTGGTTCTATGCTTCCTCTCGGCTACCCCGTTTTGCTGAGAAGTATGTGCTGTGGTGAGTTGTCGCTTGATCCCATGCTTGCGACAAAATGTGTTGAACTCATTTGAGGTGAATTCTCCCCCCCTGTCTGTGCGGAATGTCTTGACATCTCCCCTGTCTCCTTTTCAACTCTAGCCTTCCAGTTCTTGAACTTCTCGAAAGCCTGAGACTTTTTAGCCAAACAATATACCCAAGTCAGTCTACTGAAATCATCCACAAAGAGAAGTGAGTCCCTGGATCCTGCCCACGATGCTGTAGACATTGGACCACAAATGTCGGCGTGAACCAACTCAAGTGGTTTGCTGGCCCGAAATGAGGCCTCTTGTGGGAACTTATCCCTGTGCTGCTTGCCTTCTAGACAGGCCCTACAGACATCATCCTTGCCTGTAATTGGTGGAAGTCCATCCACCATCTTCGACTTTGACATTTCAGCCAAGATTCCATAGCTGACATGACCGACGCGCTCATGCAAAAGTTTGGACTTTCCGTTGTCTTCATGAACCAACATTGCACTAAGACGGTACAGTCCGTTCTCTTCAACTCCTTGAGCCACCATCTGTCCATTTCCTTTGGATGTCACGGTGACCTTGCCATCTTGAAAGAGAACTGCCATGTTGTTTTTGTCCATCTGACTTACAGACAGTAAATTCTTGCAAAGGTTGGGTACATAAAGTACTCCACAGATATCCTTCTCCTCACCCACCGTTGTAATGAAAGGAATGCTACCGATGCCCTTCACAGGACACGTCCGGCTATCCCCGACAGAAACTTTGGAATCCCGGTGTGTACTTTCCATGGTTTTGAACCAAGTCCTTCTGTTGGACATGTGCTTGGAAGCACCGCTGTCAACATACCAACCCTCTTTACCTTCACTGACTTCATATGCTGAACAATGTTCACTGATTAAAAACAACTGTCCAGTCGTCACATTGGCAAAATCATTCTTAGGTTCTTCTTTGTTCCTGGCTTCTCTCTTCTGCTTCTGATCCGCCTTCTTCTTTCGGCATTCTTTGGTGGAGTGGCCAAGCTTTTCACAATAACAGCACTTCATTTTCTTCTTGCGGTCAGTGTCCTCTGACTTCTTGGAATCCTTTGGTTTGCCTTTTCCAGGCTTGTCTTTGGCCACTAATGCCTTCCCGTCGGTTTGCGTAAAGAGTTTCTCTCGAGCCTCCTCCTGAAGCAGGAGTGGGCCAAGCTCCTCAAAGGTGATTGGCTTAGTCCGTTGACCCGCAGTGACCGTAGTCATAAAACTTTTAAAACTCCGTGGCAACTTGTGGAGTGTGAGCAACGCCAATTGACTCGAGTCCAGCTTCTGACCAACCCCTGCGAGCTGGTCCCGCACGACTTTCACCTTTGTCAGATGATCATGCACACTATCACCCTCATTCATATCAAGATTATAAAGCTGATGCTGAAGAGTAATGATACGGGCTGTATTATCGGTTTCATACAGCTCCTTCAGTATGGCCCACGCCTCTGAAGACACCTCTGCCAACTGGATATGAGGAATCATAGCATCTGCTGTCGTGCCAATAAGCATTGCTAAGGCTTGAGCATCCCTCTCCTGCCATGCATAGAGTTCATCCGCATCTGCTTCAACTAAAACTTCAGCTCACTATCTTCCACACCTTCCGTGCCAACAGATGGCTTCAGATCTTGACTTTCCAGATTGGATAGTTCGTCCCATCGAGCTTTCCAGCTTCACCAAAATTGGGAATAAATGAAGAAGGAAGATGACTGGAGAAGGAGGAAGGGCGAGCAATGGGTGTAGAGGCTTCTGAACGCTGATCCATCTCGGTGAATAGCAAACTGAAAAAACTGAAGCAAAAAAGATGTACTGACCTCCCGTTCTAGCCTAAGCTGAAAACAGAATCGCCTTACTGCCAAGGGACTCCTTCCTTCAGAGAGTGCTTTGATGAAAAAGAGTTGAGAGCCTATGGCTCTGATACCATGATAGAGAATAGGAGGGAATAAATCACTCAAACCTCCACCCAAGATCTCTCCAACTCTTCCACACACTCAACTCAGATAGATGATCACAGATGCAATAAACACTCACTCAGAGATAACTTAAACGGAGAGAGAGAAAGAGTATATTCATCCACCGGAAGGTGGGCAGAAACTGGCTCCAAGGAAGCAATACAAAACTCAGCGAAGTGCTGAGGAAAACTGATGGAACTCTCTCTCACAAACCCAGTGGCGATGCTGGTTCGTCGACGCATGGACATAATATTTGCCCTCTAAACCCTCGACAAAGTCACTGAAATCTAGCTTCCTAAAGCAGGCTCCCACGCACAGGCGAGCCTTGTTCACTACTCTCACATCTCCATGAGTTTTGATGGTGAAGAGTTGGAATATGCACGGGCTACATGACCATGCGCGCAGCTAGCCATAGTACCTGATTCTACAATAGGAATTGCACGGGGCGTAGTGAGGGGTGGAACCCTGGAAGCTCCTACTTCAGCAGGGGCTTCTTGGGAATACGCCTCACACCGGCGGAGAGTGGCAGCAATCCTACAGGTTGATCTTCTCCGATGCTCCGCTGGCGAGGAAGGGCTCTCCCGTTGATGCGGATCCTCTACACAGTGTGGCAGAGATTGCAAGGAGAGATGAGTTTGAGAGACATCCGCTCATTTGGCACCCAGAGGTCAGAGACTGGGAGAGACGCATGCTCAGGCAACGGACACATATCGGTTAGGCACAGTGGCGCAATGGACCGGCCAGATCCTTTGGGATGTGGAGACAACTTCGTGGGGAGACAGGGGACCGCAGGCAGGCTCTCTCTTATCTCCGAGGAGCAGGCATCAGGATGCAAGAGATTGAGGAGGCGATCCCGAACTGTTGGTGGGAGGGATTACAAAGCCCTTGGACACCCCATTGTTGGTCAGGACAATTCTAGCAGACTGGGGTACCACTCCGGATCCGCTTCTTTCGGGAGTCTCTTGGCTTCCCCCAATCTCGCTTTTATTAGGTAGGACCGGGAGACTCACTACAGGCGGAGTCAGAGACAGAGAAGGAGACAAAGGTGGATATAGAGGACCTAGAGTGGCAGACGGTCTGGATTGTGATCCACTTGGACAAGACTTGGTACATCAATCCATCCATAGTCCTATCGACCCCGAAGGGAGCAATTTGGCGCCTTAGGATAAGTATATTCGCAGTATACACCTTTAACATCATGTCATGCTATGAAGCCATTCCCCACCAAGGTAGGTTTAGCCTTATTGACTCGCTTCAAAATCTTATTAATATCCTCAGTAAAGCAGGTTACCTTGGTTTTAAAAAAGCCAGGAAACAATTTGTACAGACAAAGAACTATAAAGAGGTTATGGTCAACTTTAAAGATTTCATTAATCTCAACCTCTTTATAATAGAAAATTGTTTCACTAAACTAGGTGGAGATGTATACGTGCAAAGTAAAGGTATTCCTATGGGATACTCATGTTCTCCACTTTGGTTTCTAAGAAACACTAGAAAGAAATGTGGTTTTGAAAATTACATTTCCCTTACAGGTTAACTCTGAGTAATCGCATCTGGGATCATTAACCAAGCATCATGGCCCAATACAACAAGGCTTACCCCGAATTTCAGAATGAAGGTATCATGAACTAGCTAAGGGGTTCAAAATCCCTAGCAGATATGTAAACCCTACAGATGAGCAAAGCATCTCATTCTTGTACGACATGTTGATACTATCTAGTAAAACCAAACAAGCCTTACGGGCTAAAACAGTTTCAATTATTGTGAACCCACCACATGCACTAGCTTCCAACATCTCGTCAACTATGATGACTGGATGAGCAAAGTAAAAATGTATAAGATGTTACAAAATGCCGACGCCACTAAATGTGCAGAAAAGTCAACATCTGAGTTTGACTGTAGCAAAACCTCCTTGAGGGTTGTGTGACCTTTAATAACCACACACAAAGCACCACAATCCAAATTAACGTCAAATACTTCTGCACTAATTGAAGCTGTACCATCTCACATTGCTATGATATTTGAATTTCAAATAGACCACTTTTTGCTACTGGACCTAACTCAGAATTGTTAGCCTTAACCTGCACAGCATGGTAAGGCTACTTCATTTGGCATCAAAGGGAACTAAAGCTGAGTTCAGCTACATTTAGCAGCCTACAGACTCTGGCATCTAGCTATGGATCTTGAAGTAGGATGAGAAGGGAAGAGGTGGCAAACGTACATGAACAAGTGCCAAATCGATTTAAAGCGATTTTTGGGTACATTTTATAATTACAAGAATACATTTAAAGGAAAGGGGATTTTAGGTGGCAAATAGATTTTTAGGTACGTTTTAAAATTACAGGTATACATTTAAAGGAAAGGGGATACATTGGAACCACACCTGCTTTTAACACACACACACACTACCCCCAAAAACAAAAAAAACTATTTCCTGTACACGTACTGTACTGTGCAGAACGTGTCATACTGTACCATACGGAAAAATCCCGTACAATATGCGTACCAGAATTAACTTGCATATATCTAGATGAATCCAAGAACATGCCCAAACTAATCCTAAAAAAGCCATTCGTGTGACCGGCAAGACTGTCTGAGAGACATTGCTTATGCTATTTGAATGTACATTTGCAATTTAAACAACTCACTGAATCACAAAGAAACTTGCTGTATTCCTCATCTGTGTACCGTAGAACATCAATGGTCTGCATGCACAAGGCAGTCAGATGCTCCCTTGCGGGTTGGCCACTTGAAATCTAGAAGTTTCAGGTCCATGACATGTTGAAATACTTGTATATACGTTTGTAAGACTATAATATATCCAATCATACAAATTCAAGTTTTCGTTGAAAGACTTACCTTGTTGTATCTAGCAAAGTAATAATCTCCACTTGGAGGTACTCCATCAACAACTTTTACCTGATTAGAAACGCAAGTAAAAAGCACATACATTTAAAGAGAACCAAATTCAAACATCCTGTGAAACCTGTCTTGTATTTTGCCCATGGGGGTCAAATTTCTAAGCACAAGGGGAAGACTAATGATACTGACCCAATGATACAACTGGAGGTTATCTTTGCGGGCAGAGGAAGTGAATGGTAACCATTGCCAAGATATCTGCAAGTTAGAAAAGCAAATCATGCTTCCAGGTTGCAGCAGCTTCATGCAGAAAACCCTAGAGGCAGGTACATTCAAACTATGTGCGTCATAGGACTTTAAAGTAATTCCTTGGAATGAAATTCGCATCAACCTTTTTGGTGTTCGATATAGGTCGTCTCTTCAGGCCTGCTGTGTCTAAAGCTGGCATGACAGGCGGCAATCCACCTGTAAGAGCGTAGACCTGGAGACAGGCGGGAACAATATGAGGGCAATGTGCTAGAAGATGCTCTTTCCCTAACGATCAACGAACGCAACTGCAGACATACGGCATCGTGAGAAAAACCACGATAATCACCTCACGCGAGACGCCATCAGGCTTCTTGGGATTCTCTTTGGGAGCTTTACTTCGCTTTTCTGAGCCAACTCCGAAAGATGATTTAGGGAGACCCAAAATCTCCTTGGCGTCTGCCATGCTTCAAATTGTAGCATCTATACGCAGGATGAATTCAGAAGCAGAGAAATCTGATAAGAAATTTGGGTTAACATCTTCGGTTCCAAGCTTTTATGATGCAAGTGCTCGATTTAGGGAGATGTCGTTCCATGGACTTCCTTTTAAGTTCCTCAGCTCGATTTACAAGCTTCTGCACATCATTGTTGGGCTGACAGAAAATGTAAAGGCATAGTATGTACTTAAAATGAGAGGGAAAAGACCACAACGTTGGTCAACCTAACATAGAAAAGGCAACCTTAATAGATTTGATTTTTTCTCAGAGAAATGTAACAGCATTAGATGGAAAAGACCACATAGCTGCTCAAACAATTAGAACGAGTTGCATCAACCATCTACGACGTATTACAGACCCGCTCCGCTCCGCAAGGTCTCAAGGGTACAATCTTAAAATGTCAATAAACAAAAATTCAAGTTTCATGTAACCCAATTTACTCAACAAATGCAATTCAATTTATTAGCGGAGCCCTATTGTCTTTGCTCTATACTCACCAAGGGTGCATGTATGCACGCAAGCACTTGGCTCTAACTTGTGGGTTTTACGGGTCTTTAGACACAGTCGATTGTTTAGTAAGAAATAATAAAAAAGAAACGCTTTGAGGACTCGCAAGATCTAATAGGATTTGCCAAGGTTCTATAGTGCATGCTCTCACACTGACTGCAAAGCCACTGCCTTTTTCAAAAAAATAAACAAAATAAAAGTGGAAAGTAAATCAGCGTTAGTTTTCCTTGAAGGTTTTACAAATGATACCTGCAAAGTTTTGATGTCAACTTTCTGGGGTTTTTTTGGCTTTATTTTTATAAACAAATCCAATAGACGACAATCTCTTCATCCGCAGGCATAAAGCCCGTTTGGCTGGCATGAAGCCCTTTCAACAACTGGAAAATGGATTATTTTTTACAGGTGAACCTACTTTTCTGGCAAACAGCTTTCTGGATAGCAAATGTTTTTTCCAGGCAATGGCTTCAACAGTTAATAGGCGAACCGGCTTTAGCGCCTTGCTCACAAACAAACATGCGAGACCTGGATGAACGATCGGAAAGCTTGAAGTGACTTGAAGACTTTTAGCTGGAGAAAGCCAAGGCAATCGTTCTAGGGAGCTCATCGACTTTGGATATCTACGCACCATGCCATCAGAGAAGGCAAGTATAAGATTAATGATGCACCAATTAAAATCTTGTTTATCTATAGATGCCATTCTATCACTAACAACTAATTGTTAAAATCTAGACAGTTATAGAACATGCAATTACATTGGAGCCCTAGAATTGATTTAAAAACTAAGAATAATCACAAAACTCTCACTCAACTCAATCCTAAAGCACTGTCTCTAGGAGAGCCAATGCTAGTAACAAACACAATTCAACTTATTAGGGGAGCTCTATGTGGATCTATTGGATCATCTTGTATAATATGGCTTTGGAGGCTTTAAGAATTTCTTTTGTATCATTGTGTTCTTTTGGACATCATTGTGATGAGGACTCTCTCTCTCTCTCTCTCTCTCTCTCTCTCTCTCTCTCTCTCTCTCTCTCTCTCTCTCTCTAAATATATATATATATATATATATATCCATTTCTCTCATAGCATACATACACGTGAGCATGTGTGCACATATGTGATACAAAAATGTATATATATGTGCATACACACACACACACATATATATATGCATATAGCAAGTGCCCCCCCGGGCCCCCAGAACACACACACACACACTTACATATATATATATATATATAGAGAGAGAGAGAGAGAAGCTCCTTTTGGCACATGCATTGATTGGTTCTTAAATTGCTAATCAATTCACCTTGCATACTTGGATTGGCTTTTGAAATTTTGGCTAAGCCTTAACCCATGGCTTTGAGACCTTCCATCTCCTCCTTTCATTTCATTGACCTTCCATCTTCTCCTTACTCCCAAAGGTGAACTTCCATCTCCTCCATTCCATTGACCTTCTATCTCCTCCTTCCTCCCAAAGTTGCCTCTTGTCTTTCCACCTCCTCCCCTCTCATCCAAGAGCTGTTGAGAGTTGTGGTGCCATGAGCACATAGATTAAAGGCTAAGGTATGTGCTAAGGAAAGAATTAAAGTAGCCACCCGAGGATGTGGACTACATGATGTGGAGATGTGGATCGAGGATATCCACAAGGAGAGATGTGGATCAAAGGATCCCACAGATGTTGACTATTCAAAGGACACTCTCTATATAAGAGGCCTATCATGTATTGTTGAGTACAAGAGAGGAATGCACATTCACTCAAGATTCTGTTTATGAGTCCAAGCTAATCTATCTTGGAACCTAATTGACTCGAGGTACATGTCATGAGCATTCTCTTCATCATGTCTCCACATAGGTTCCATCCACCTTAGAACGCTCCATGGATCTTAAGGCATGCATTTTGACATGGTATCAGAGCATAGGTTTAGCTCTCCTAGTTTAGCTCATTAGTAGTTCACCAGGCATTCCTAGATTAGATGTAGGCACGCCTTAGGAACTCATGAGTTCTCCTAGGTTAGTTTTAGTTTTAGATTGAGAGTTCTCTTTCGCTGAGCGAATCTTAGTTTATTTGAGAGATTTCTGTCCATGCCTCTCCATTAAGGGAATCTTTCAAGTTATTTCATTGAGAGCTCCATTGAAAGATTTGTGAAAAAGGGAAAAAAAATTCCATTCCTGAGTGCTGACTCATCAAGAGACAGTGAGGTTGAGTTTCATGAACATGCACTAAAGCTACTTTTCTCACAGCTTGTACTTCACCTTAGCCACGTGCAACTTGACTGAGCAAGCTCCTAGGCTCCCATAGCGGCTCATAGGCTCCCTCGACGGCCTTCTACTACGCAACAGAATGGCTGACATGGAAGCAAAGCTCCAACAAGAGGCTGCAAATCGTGGGCTCTAAGGCCTCGACTTTAACAAGTGCAAAGGACTCGGTGGCTCCATCTAATCTACAAATGAATCATAGCTGAGTTACTCCAAAGCACTCCACCTTAGCCGATTACTCTATACACGAGCAACTCCAGCAGCAACCTGAATGACCTTCATCATCAAGTGCACAGTGCTTCTCCGCCTCCAAGGCCTTCCAAGCTCCAACCAACAGTCTCAACATAGGCAACAACGAACTACAAAGCAACTCCATCAATGAGTAGTGGCTCACAGCTTCCACCAGCAAAACTGCCTCACCTTTTGGTGTAGCTAGAGCTCCTAGTCCAACGATTCGATTGCAACGAAGGCTCCTTCTATGCAAAGGCTACAATAACACAAAGCACCTACCTAGCAGCCAACCCTGACACCTCACACAATCACAACAGTAGCGATAAGGCAACAGGCCTCTAGCACGCAAAGCCTTCGACGCTTAGACGATCGGCCACTAGGTAGTGGGATGCATCAATAGCTCCATCTCTTACAAGGACCAGACGATAGCCCGCTCCATCAAAATGATAGATCACAGGCCTTCATCTTCGACCAATGACGTCCAACCACACGGGCTGCACCAAGCTCCATCTTACGACTCAGCACACGGAGCAGTCCAGCGTCCAAAGCATCATGGACAACCTCCAAGCACTACCTCTCCATGCGCAAACACACAAACGACCTGCCTTTTCAATGACTCAGTGTCTTGCAGATCTATACGATTGTGTGGAGCCTCCAAGCACTCGTCCCAACGGCTCCATAGCTGACAACAGACCACAATACCTATCTAACACGACTAATACTCATAGGCGATTCTACAACAGCTGCTCCAAGAGCCTCGACTACATGGCTCCTCACAAACTCCAAACGTCCTCCACACACGAGCAACTACCTCCATCGACAGCAGCAATGAAGCCCAAGCTTCAGAAACACAATTGGCTCACAAGCCATCAACCACGAGCAAACAAACAAATCAACATGGACGATGCCACGCTCCTTTGCAAGTCACCCGCCCGAATGCCATCGCACAGAGTCACCATAGCTAGACAACTCTAAGGTTGAACCTTGGCCATGTGGCAGTCACCATTGAGTGACACATGGCAAATAGACTAGGCAACTTAACCCACACTAAGCCTGGTTAGGAGTGGTTAAGTTAGTAGGGTTAGCTTGAGTGATTGGACCATCGTTAAGTTTTCTTAACCTTGGGTTAACTCATTTGGGTTAGAAGACTACCACACGTCAGCAGTGCCACCTAAGCACAAAGGCCCTTGTGAAGCACAGTTTGAATTCTGCATGTGAATCCCTGTGCCACATCATCATGCCACCTCTTATTCACAAAAATTTCGACAAGTCGTAACTTGCAATCCATGAAGAATTTGGACACGCTCCAAAAAGGAAAAGTGATTGTCTTTTCGAGCTCTATGCACTTGTCAAATCAAAATCATTGTTAGCAATTAGACACTGCCAATATTGAAAGAAATCAATTGGTAAGCCCTTTGCAACAAATGGAAAAGCGACGCATGAATGCAAAAAGCATGCCAAAAGCACAAGTGCATGAGATGACCATACCATAGAACATGACATCCACACATAAAGCATCAAGGCACGACAAAGCATCATGCATCAAGCTACATCAAGTGAAGAAGACAACGACATTGACAACATGTATTGAGAAGCAACATCCTTACCACCTTCAGCCCATATGTTTGTAATCAAACCTGACCACCTGAGAGTAGCCATGTAAGCGCCCAAGGGAGGATTTGATCTTGTAAAAAACCACACTTGACCACCTTAAGTAGCAATGCATGCATGAAGGGGAGGTGATGGATTTGTAACTCACATCTGACCACCTTGTAGTAGCCAAAGGATCATGGCACCAAGGGGAGGTGTTGAGAGTTGTGGTGCCATGAGCACATAGATTAAAGGCTAAGGTATGTGCTAAGGAAAGAATTAAAGTAGCCACCCTAGGATGTGGACTACATGATGTGGAGATGTGGATCGAGGATATCCACAAGGAGAGATGTGGATTAGAGGATCCCACAGATGTCGACTATTCAAAGGGCACTCTCTATATAAGAGGCCTATCATGTATTGTTGAGTACAAAAGAGGAATGCACATTCACTCAAGATTCTGTTTATGAGTCCAAGCTAATCTATCTCGGAACCTAATTGACTTGAGGTACATGTCATGAGCATTCTCTTCATCATGTCTCCACACAGGTTCCATCCACCTTAGAACGCTCCATGGATCCTGAGGCACGCATGTTTTGACAAGAGCTCCTTCTTTGTGACACGTGTTAGGCTCTTCTCCTCCAAGTTTCCATGTGTCCTCTCTTTTGTTTTCCTAGTGTCCATGGTTAATAGGTCAAAGAAGATGGGGAGTCATCTCCAGATAACAAGGCATGTCCTTCATCAAGTCTGGCAAATACCAATAACATAGATTAGACAGGGTAATAGATTCGATTTCTGCCTGCCATCATCCCTTTATAGCACTAATTTGGTAGGATAACACTACTTAAAAGTACTAGTTTGGTAGGATAGCACTCCATAAAAGTGTCTTAAAACGACATGTCCAAAAAAAAAGTGTCTTTAAAAATCACAACTTGATGTACATGCGTTTTTGGCCTACCTAAAAGGTAGCTTTATTAATGAAACTCATCTTCAAAAGTGAAATTACGATTTTTTATTTCCAATCAAGTTTGTGCCCATTAAAGAGTGGCTGGACAGTGTGACAGATATCCACTTGGCAGGAGTTGCCAAAGTGATGAGTGGAGACCCCAAAGAACATGAGGGAAAGCAAGAAAAGAGCCATCTTGTGGTCTAGAGGGCTTGCAAGGTGCTACATCGATTGAGGGGATGAGTTTGCTAAATTTGGGACAATTGCGTTGCACCATTTTTATGTTGCATGACATAAGCTACTAAGATGTTAGTTTATTGAGCTAACAGGATGGGCGCATGTAAAATGCGATACATGGATGGAGACCCAAAGGGGGGTTTGAGTACTAGTATGGGTATGGAAACTCTTATTGAGTCGAGCACTTGCCGATAATGGAGTGTTTGATAACACAGTTTTTCATGCAGGTAGTACTCAAATTTGAAACTTTGCCTAGAATTCTTAGAAATGAAAATGCTTTCAATGAACTAGACTATTCTTCAAAGTGTTTATAAGTATATCAAACACTTAAGAGTGACAAAAGTTTGCTCTCTTTTTTTGGGTGACAAAACTCTAATAAAAAATAATTTTGGCAAGAATGATTTGGCAAATTAACAAGAGTGGTTAGCCTAATGGGTTGCATTGTAAGTTGCATTTCATAAATAAGCATCTTTATATACCACACATAATAGCCACAAAGTGTCATATCTTAACAATACTAAAATTCTATAATAGGAAAAGTCACCACAATAAAGGCTTAAACTTAAAGAGATTACATGCTCTTAATCTCAACTATCAAAACAAGTTGCACATTAAATTAGCTTTTATAGTTTTTAATTATCACATATGTAAGTGTTGTACATATAACTTTTTTTTTTTGGGTATCACTCATTCATGATTATAGGCACTCTATAAGTATAATTTAAATGTTTGAATATTCTTATGATATCAATCAACCCTTGTATCTTGAAACTAGCATAAATTGTAGCATAATGAATTATCAAAATAAGCTTTAAATTTTGTGTGCTACATGATATTAGGTCCCATGAAAGCTCATGCTACTCCCTAATATCTTATTCAAGACATATACAAAGTATTGTTGAGTTTGAAAGTTGTTAGACATGTTAAAGAATATGCAAAAGATCAAATTATGCCTCGTTGTCTTCACGATTCACTAAAAGTACATTTGAGGCCATAGAGCATAATAGATTGATTATCTAGCTCCAAAGCAATCTAAAAATAAGTGTTATAGTTATCCTTAGACTATAGGACTTACAAACTCTAAAGAAACTTGTATTGGTTGAGAAATATGGCCATTTTATCTAAAATATGAGTAAATAGCTTGAAATGTCTATGTTTGAATGACCTTAAAGTAGAACTTGAAATTTCGATGTTTGATTGGCCTTAAAACTTTAGTAAAACTCAAAGTAATAGGTGCGAGTTCCAATCCATGATAATTCCATGTTTTTTAAAGCACATAAGCTATTATAGCAAATAATCAAAACCCCAAAATACCTTATCCTTCTTTGAATTATTGCTCTCCTACTAAATTTTTTATCTTAAAGATAATACGTTTATGTGGAGAACTAGAGATCAAAATTGTGTGATTGAAATTTTTCAAGGTTGTTAGTGCTCTAAAGGACAAGAAAGTAGAGGCTCTAAGGAAGAAAATAGACATAAACATTCGAGGGTAGATGTTCCGTGGAGCACACCCAATGTGGGTTTCCCTTTAAGTTTTCAAGCTAATCTTGAAGTAGTTGCCTATGATTTCAATCAATTTTTATGTGCAAAGGAATTGGTGGAGACTCGAGATATAGCTAATCTATCATCTCATAAGATGTGGCTGAAGTATGTATTCTATCATCACAAAGAAGTGGCCATTTTTCCCATGACAAGAAACAATTTGTCCCAATAGCACCAAAAATGTTTTACCTCAAAGAGCAGTTTTTTCAAGCACCCTATCAATTTAGTTTAAAAGAGGTAATAAAAATGGGTAGTACTTCGGGTACCTTGTGCTCCCTTGTTTCATGTAGCACTCCATTACCCTACCCTTAGAGCTCCTTGGCTCCTTTCACATATTGTGCATGCATGCTTACTTCTATGTGCACAAGCATGTGCATCCACATGTGTATGCTGAAATAACTTATCATAACAATCAATCCAAAGATTTTGCTATCCAAATATTTTTCTATCATAGATCTATGAAAACTTGGTTTTAAAAATATATAAAATTCTAAGTTTCTTCGTCTTAGGTTGAGTGGACTACACTAATTTCCATTAATCCAAGAAAATACAATTTTAGAATTCTTGGGATTGTGTGTGTTACTAACTACCTCTACTTGTCATCCGCACCAAAATCACACAAAGTCCAATGATTAACCAATTTTTCATTGGACCTACCATTGTTGGTAGACTTTGCTCTCAAGAGATAGCATCTTAAAGACAAATATCATTCCCTAGCATCTTGCCAAAATAGTGTTTCAATCTCAAGCAAAGAGGTTTGATGTAGCCCATAGAGATTAACTCTTTTAATAACCATCACCTTGACTATGCAATATATCATTGAGCTAGTTCAGGCCAAATAGGAGTCATGTGATTGTCCTAAACCAGCGTGGTGGAATAGAAAATAAACAAATATATATTTTGTAATCAAAATAATTGATGACTAGACCTATGGTTGAAATTGGGATTCCATACGGTTCTTGATATCATTAGTGACACTCATCAAATGGAATGTGTATCAGCTCGATGTCAAGAATGCATTTCTCAATGGTTACCTAGATGAGGAAGTCTACATGCAACAACCAGCAAGTTATGTTGAACCAGGAAAGGAGAATAAGGTTTGCCATCTCAAGAAAAGTCTCTATGGCTTAAAGCAAGCACCTAGAAGTTGGTACAGTAGAATCAACAAGTATTTTGTTGATCTGGGATACATGAAGTCCAATGCAGATCATACTCTCTACTACAAAGTTCAAGGGGAAGACATTACTTTTGCACTTTTGTATGTAGATGATCTGATTGTGACCGAAAGCAAGGATAGCTTCATCAGAAAGCTAAAACAAGACTTATCTGCAGAGTTCAACATGAAAGATCTTGGACTTATGCACTATTGTCTTGGAATTGAGTTCTGGAAAGATTCAGATAGTACATTCATGAGTCAGCTCAAGTATGTTGACAGTCTCCTGAAGAAGTTTCATATGGCAGATTGCAAGATTGCAGCCACTCCCATAAAACATAGTTTGAAACTTACTAAAGATTCAAAAAAGCCTATAGTCAATGACAGGTACTACATGTAGCTCATCGGATCTCTTATATATCTATCACTCGGCTAGATATTTGTTATGCAATAAGCTCACTAGCACAGTTTATGGCAAATCCAAAATAGCCTCACTGGAATGTAGCCAAAAGAGTCTTGAGATACATCAGAGGTACAAGATAGTTTGGGATAGAATATAGAGGAAGTCATCCATGGTTGCATGGGATACTATGACAGTGACTATCCTGGAGATCATGAGGCTAGGAGATTGACACAAGGATATGCATTTTTCCTTGGTCAAGGTGCTATATCATGGTTATCAAACAAACAACCAACTATTTCTTTGTCTTCCCGATTGAAGCAGAATATAGAGCACTCACTACAGGTGCATGTGAGGCTATATGGCTCAGAAGACTATTGTCAAAAATAGATTACTTTGATGAGTCAAAGCCAACAACAATATACTGTGATAATCAATCGGCTCAAGCATTAGCCAAGAATCCATTTTATCAGTCTAGGATAAAGCACATTGATGTTAGAGAGCAATTCATCAGAGAAAGAGTGTTACTTGGTGACATGACACTGTAGCATTGTGATAGCAAAGAGAATGTTGCAGACATCTTTACCAAACCACTCGGTAAAGAGCTTTTCGAGAAGTACCGATTAGCTCTTGATTTGATGCAAAGGAAGGACTTTTTCATTAAAGGGGTGTGATGAAATGTAATGCTCAATCCTTCTTCGATTCCCCAAAATCATCATCTTGCGGAAAGGCCTACTTCATGATGTTGATCTTGAGGGAAGGTGTTGTGAGTTCATGTGCTCAACATCATGTGATCACATGTCCATAGCACCATCATGTGATCATATGTGCATAACACTAACCCAATAGAGTGCTATAAAGGAAAGGGTTAGATGCCCTTACCCTAACCCTAAATGGGTTTGTATATATTCTACATTTTCAACTAAATCTAGTGTATAGTTAGTCATTTGTGGTGTGCTCTCTAGCTATGCCCTCTCTCCTCATCTCCACTCTTCTCCTCTCCCCTCTTCATATTTTGTTAGCTCCCTCTTAGCTTCCATTGTGTCCTCACAACTGGTATCAGAGCTTGGTAGTAAAGCATGGCAGTAGTGTGAGCAGCCCGATGTAGCCTCTAGCCCATAGAGAGAGTGGTGCATCCCAAGATCCTTGTTCAGCAGAAGGAGCTGCTATAGCAGTTAGAGAGAAAGGGGCAAAATCCTCTTGGGCATTTGTTTTGTTGGGTTGCAAAGTTAAAGGCGCAGGTTATAAGCAAATCTTCTCAGACACACATATGTAGTGGCACAAATATCCGGAGTTAAAGATAGAATTTTGACTTGAAGTCTTCAAGGAAGTTGTAGATCGGATTGACAGCTACATTTTCACTTTTAACATGTCTGTCATCCGAGTTTTCAGTGAAAAGTTACAGCTTAAAAAGTGATGAACATTTCTTGCAAGGATTTTGTGTATTGGATCTCCATATCCAGGCCACTATTTGCAATTCTGACACTCCCAGTGGATCCAGAGTGGTCCAAAACTTCTACTTGAGAAGCTCCTTCTAGTTCCGTGAACTTTTGAAGCTATGGTGAATCTTTGTCTACTTTGACGTCTTCATTTCGCCATTTCCTATGTGAGTGGGATCTCAACATCCAGGCCTCCATTTGCAGAGCTGTCTATCCCATTGGATCTAGGTCTACTGCCTGAAACATATGTCTACAAAGCTGCTTGCCATTCCATGAAGAATCGAGAGAGTTGTGATTCTCTGTGTTTTTCTATCATCTCTTTGAAGGAAATTCCTCAAAGTTTCCAAGACCTTCTCATTGATTGCCATGTGGTATTTTGGCTAAGGTTAAGTTTCCTAAGGTTCATTTTTGCAAGTAAATGCAAGGGTTGACTAACTCTTACTCCATCATTGGATGAGATTTTGGAGTTGTGGCAGAAGAGAGACATTTGCAAATTGTCTTGTTGAGTTCGATTATGCAGTGATGCCCATGTTTTGAGACATCTCAAGTTCTACTTTTACTAGCGGTCATTGTTGTAAGGCTATGATTTCTTGGATATACCTTATGCAAATCACTCTGATTGCAGTCTATGCCATGTGCACTCATTTGTGGTTTGCATTGAGTTATAGTGGATGCTTTACATGCCATTTGGATGCATTGCAACCCTTGTTAGATGTGCTGATTGGTCCAGATTGCCTTGTGGGATGCTTTATTGTGATGGATGTTTAGCATACAGATGCTATTTTATGCTAAGGGACAGCTCTGACATATTGCAATGGATGCACAGGTTGTGCTATGATCTTTTGGATGAGACATTATTGATGCTTATGCCCGTGGACGGTGTTTATGCTTGAGGCATGTGGCTCTTATTAGCATTATATTTGCCATTGTTTTGTCATTGTGGGTTGACATTTTCTTTTGGGCCAGATTTGCTCATATGGATGCACATGAGTCAGATGCATTTTGATGATTTGAGCCTTGAGTTTTGGTGATGCTATCCTTCATTAAAGCAGACATATTGGGTGCACTTGGTATTTGGTGTGATTTCTCTTTTGTAGGTACTAGCATTTGGGATTTTGTTTCATTTGCATCATGGCATCCTCTTCCATGTCTGAAAAGGAGTTTTTCAACATTAAAAAGTTTGATGGGAAAAACTTTTCTTTGTGGAAAGAACAAATAAGGGATGTGCTTATTCAAAAGAAGCATTTTAAACCCTTGGCAGGGATTCAAGCTAAGCTTGCAGATATTTCTAAGGATGATTGGAATGAGTTTGATGCATTAGCAAAGTCTGCTATTAGACTTCATCTTGTAGAGTCAATTTATTTCACAGTAGTAAATGAGCACTACGGAAGATTTGTGGAAGAAATTGTGTGCCACTTATGAGAAGGAATCTGCCTCTAATATAGTTTACCTCATGAAGAGGTTGTTTGAGCTACAGATGAAGGAAGGGGTCTCCATTACTTCTCACTTGAATGAATTCAATATAATTTTCAGCCAGCTTTAGGCTTAGAAGATGAATTTTGATGCGGAGACTAAGGCAACATTTCTCTTATGTTCATTGCCATTCTCATGGGATACCTTCCATACAGCTGTCAATAACTCTGCAGCTAGTGGAGTATTGAAGTTTGATGATGTTGCAGGTAGCTTATTGACCAAGGAGATTAGACGGAAGTCTATGGATGGCAACAAGTAGGATGCAGCCTTAAATGTGCAAAGGGGTAGATCACAATTCAGGGGGAAGTCCCAAGAAAGAGGGAAGTCTTGTAGCAAATCTAAGGCATGAAACATTGAGTGTTACCACTGTGGCAAGAAGGGCCATATGAAAAAGGATTGCTACAAGCTGAAAAGAGAGCAAAAGGATAAGAAAAAGAATGCAAATTGGGGTGCAAATAAGAAGGAAGAGAGTCCAAGGGAGGACAAAGGAAAATTGAAGATTGAGGAGATTAATGCAGTGACTGATGATAGTGACAATGACATTCTCTTCATGTCTAGCAGACTTGCTCACCACTTCAGATGATGCATATTCCTAGGATTGGATTTTGGATTCTAGTGCTTCATTCCATGTTACTCCCCATAGGGAATGGTTCTCCACTTATGACAATGGAAAGATAGGTTGTGTCCATCTTGGAAATAACTATGCATGTGACATTGTGGGAGCAGGTGACATAAAGTTTTCTATTGCAAATGGGTCTGCATTTGTCTTGAAAAATGTGAGACATGTGCCTAAGTTGACCAAGAGTCTTATTTCATTGGGTCAGCTAGATGATGCTAGTTTTCAGACCACTTTTGGCTTTCAGAGTTGGAAAATTAAGAAGGGCTCTATGGTTTTGTTGGCCAAGAGTGCCAAGTGTGGGACTTTGTATCCCTTATATGTATCAGGGGTGTCTGATCATGTTGTTGCAATAACTGAGCAGCCAAGTACTTTGTGGCATTGTAGGTTGGGGCACATGAGCCAAAATGGAATGAAACTCTTCTACCGTTTGGATTATGTACCGCATTTGAGTTTTTCTGATTTTGAATTTTATGAGCACTATCTCTATGGGAAGCACACTAAATCAGCCCATAAGAGAAGGGGAAAGAAAGAGCTTGAAAGGCTTGATTTGGTGCATTCAGACGTATGTGGTCCCATGCCTACACGGTCATGAGGCGGGGCTGAATACTATGTGACATTCATTGATGATGCAACTAGGAAAGTGTGGGCTTATGCTATAGCTCGGAAGAGCGATGTGTTCCAAGTATTTCAAAAATGGTTGACTTTGGCTGAAAATCACTTAGGTAGAATGCTTAAATGCCTAGGGACTGATAATGGTGGAGAGTATATCTCTCATGACTTTCAGCATTTCTATGATACACATGGGATTAAGAGGGAGCTCACGTCCCCTCATACTCTAGAGTAGAATCCAGTTGCAGAATAGATGAACCGCACCATTCAGGAAAGGTTGCAATGTATGCTTTCCAATGCAAGTCTTTCTGGTGGTTTTTGGGCTGAGGCAATGAAGACTACAGTGCATGTGATCAATAGATCACCAAGCAAGAGTTTGGATGGTGGTATTTCTAAAGAGGCATGGAGTGGCAAGAAGCCCTCTTACTCTCATTTGCATATATTTGGGTGTGAGGCATATGCACATGTGCCAAAAGAGCTTCGGAAGAAGCTAGATCCTAAGTCTAGGAAATGCATCTTTTGTGAAGAGAGTAGGAGAGAAGGAAGGAGTCTCACTTGTAGCTTTCTCACATACACAATGGGGGAATATACACAAAGGTGGAGGCTGAAAACAGTTTTCCTCTTCTTAGTTGTGAAAGCCAAAAGAACTCTAAGTACAAAAGAATAGGTGAACCCTATATGTGGGTCTTAAACCAAACTCAGGTAGCTAAGGTGGCATACTAACTGAGCCACTAACTAGAGTACATAAAGATAGCTGTCATCTAGCTATTATTCATAGGCAGTGTACTAACTACATTTGCAGCTAACAAGTCGGCGACATAAATGCACAACGGTCACCCTGGCATATCACGAGTGGAGCTCGATATCTCAACACTCCCCCTCAAGCTCAATCCCAATTCCTACACACCAAGCATGTCTCTGAACTTGCGCAGCTTCTCTGCACCAATGCTTTCATGAATACGTTAACTACCCGATCCTCTGTGCTGACATAAACTAGATCAATAAAACCTACTAGAACCTTCTCCTGTACATAGTGATAATGCACCTCAATGTGCTTTGTTCTAGCATGATAGACTGGGTTATTTGCCAAGTGTACACTGCTCATGTTGTCATAATAAATGACAACTAGCCCATCTGTAGACTGATGCATATCATAAAGTAGCTTATGCAACCAAGCTACCTCACATGCAGCCATTGCTGTACCCCTGTACTCAACCTTTGTGTTTGACAAGGCAACTATAGGCTGTTTCTTGCTATTCCAAGTGACTGTAGCACTCCCAAAAAAGAACACATATCCATTGGTAGATCGTCTATCAGAAATACTACTAGCCCAATCAACATCAGTGTATCCATGCAAATGTATCTGAACCCCAGTCTCATAAAATAGTCGATACTGCAATGTGGACTTCACATACCTCAGTATGCATCTAGTTGCATCCAAATGTGGTTTCCTTGGAGCCTGCATAAACTGACTTACCAACCCAACAACATAGCTCAAATTTGGCCTAGTAATAGTCATATAAATCAAACTTCCTACTATGCGTCTGTACATAGTAGGGTCTTCCAGAAGCTCACCTGCATCTGCGCTCAACTTCACATTCTGCTCCAAAGGAATTGAAATAGGCTTACAACATGTCCAATCCATACTGCCTCTACAAGAGCCATGTCCCACTTGTCGATCTAATCACCTCAATGCCCAAGAAGTAATGCAGCTCTCCCAAATCCTTCATCTCAAACTTCTGCTTCAATAGCATTTTGATATGAAGGATATCTTCATCACTATCACCTGTGATGATCAAATCATCAACATAAATGACAAGCAGCATAATGCCTTTCTCTGTTTTTCTCACATATAGTGAGAAATCTGCCTTGGAAATCTAAAAGCCAATAGTGACAGGATACTGTCCTATCTTGTCAGACCATGATCTGGGTGCTTGCTTCAAGCCATACAAGGCTTTCTTCAACCTGCAAACAAACTCAAGATGAACAGCATGAACATAACCCGGTGGTTGCTCCATATAGACCTCTTCTTGCAAATGAAAGCATTCTTTACATCCATCTGATGTAAAGACCATCCCTTTCATGCAACCATAGCAATGAGTGCTCTTATGGTTGCCATCCTTACAACCAGACTGAATGTTTCTTCATAATCAATGCCATATGTCTGTGCATACCCCTTGATAGCTTATCTTGCCTTCTATCTGTTCACAGAACCATCTACATTGTGCTTCACCTTATAAGCCCACTTGCAGCCAATTGCATTCTTGTCTTTAGGCAAAGGCACCAATTCCCATGTAGCATTTGCTTCCAAGGCATCCATTTCTTCATCCATGGCTTTCTCCCATTTTTATTTTCCCATGGCTTGCTCAAAAGAAGTGGGTTCTGGTTCATGTATCACTTTGACCATATAGGCATAGTGAATGGCTGTAAATCCATCATATTTCAGCCTATCCACAGGATACCTAGCTCTAGTAGACCTGCGCAAAATAGGCTCACTACTAGGTGCTCTCAAAACATCCCTTGTCTTCCTTACTCCAGGTGTAACAATAGAAGGAATACCCAACTCATCATTAAGGCTCTGTTCTGAGCCACTGGATTCACCATCCACATAAGAGTGACCTGCATTCACATCAACCATGGGATGATCTACTTTCTCTTTTCCTTTTCATGATACTTGCATACCACTATTTGCATTGCTTTGAGGAGATCCTCCTGATCTCAATCTGCCTGTGTCCATGGTGAAGTATGTGAACCTCTGCTAGAAGACACTACAAGTCCACTAATATTTTGTGATTACTGCTGTGAATTCTGTGCAACATTACCATTTTATGCATCTACATCATCAATCACATTTACTGGTTTATACCAACTGCTCATCTCATAAAAAACAACATCTCTGCTCACTGTAAACTTACGAGTAGAAGGGTTATAGCATCTATACCCTTTCTATTGTAGAGAATAACCAATAAAGATGCACTTCTCAGCTTTTGGATCCAACTTGGATCTCAACTCATCTGGCACATGAACATAGGCAATGCAACCAAAAACTTTCAAATGAAAAATATATGGTTTTCTATCAGTATACCTCTCCTCTGGCATCATGCCATGTATTGCTGCAATGGGAGTCATGTTCATTATGTAGACTACTGTAGCAATTGCTTTAGCCCAATAATAATTTGGCAGGTCTTTTTCATTGAGCATGGCATGAGATACCTCTCCAATATGCCTATTTTTCCTTTTTGCAAGTCCATTTTGCTGTGGGGTATGACTGCATAAATATTGCTGCTTTATGCCATGCTCCTACAGGAAACTTGCAAACTCATTTGAGAGGTACTCTCCCCCTCCATCTGATCTTAGGCATTTTATTTGTAGGCTTGTTTCTTTTTCAACCATAGCTTTAAAAGCTTTGAAATGCCCAAACACTTTACTTTTCTTTTTCATAAAATACACCCAAACTTTTCTACTGTAGTCATCAATAAAAGTGACAAAATAATGACAGCCTCCAATATATGCAGCTTTAGTAGTCCACACATTAGAGTGGATTAATTCCAATGGCCTCTTACTCTCTTGAACATGTCTAGGAAATGGTTTCCTTGCCTATTTTCCAAATTGACAGGCTTCACATACCTTATGCATTTCTGCAACCTTGAACTTAGGCAATCCTACAACAATATTTTGGGCCTCCATTAATTTAAGTTGTTGTACATTAACATGACCAATGCGTTTATGCCAGATATCAATATCTACAACTACATTAGTCCCATGTGCAAACATTGATGCACTCAATTCAGGCATGTTTGCATCCAACGTAAACATCCCACCCTTCTTCTTCCCTTTTTCTATTAAGTGACCTTTATTTTTCATATCCTCAATAAAGCATCCATGAGGATTAAATCTGACCTGCAAGCCCTGCTCAACCATTTGACCAATAGAAACTAGGTTCTTGGTGATATTCGGGACATGAAATACATCAGACAGGTATTTCTTTTTTCCATCCTACATAGACAAAGGAATTTTACCAATCTACACAATAGGATGTGCAGTATCATCATCAGCCTCCACAAATCCTGGTCTTTCCATTTTCCTTGCATCTTGCATCCATTTTGCATGACCTGTCATGTGGTTTGACGCACCTGAGTCAACATACCACACATCATTGCTTTCTCTTGCACTTGTCATAGAATTGGTCATGTGTTGCACCATAAACAGATGCTCATTTCTGTCATCACCCTGTCTACTAGAGGATGCATAATTGCCTTGCTACAATTTTCCAATCATGATGTCATTATGCTTTTTATAGCAGTCTTTAACCATATGACCCATTTTACCACAGAAGTAGCATTCAACACTATTGTTTGCATTTTGGCCTCTCTACCATCCACCATGACCTCTTTGGCTCCTCCTGCCTCTAAAGTTACCACGTTCTCCTCCATAGGATTACTTTTCTTGAATTTGTTGCATATTCTGATTTCTGCCATGGCCTCCAAATCGGCCTGCTCTAACTTTGCCTCTACCTCTTCGAACATTTGAGTAGAAAATAGCTTTTTTGAAGTTCCTCCTGAAGAAGATGCACCACCATTTCTCTGCTCTTCAGAAATTAGAAGAGCAATCAACTCCTCAAAATTAGGAAAATTCTCACGGACGGCAATGGATGCCTGAAATTATGCATAATCCTTTCCTAGACCATTCAAGGTCACAGAAACTAAATCATCATCTTCCACTAGCGAGCCAATAGAAGCAAGCAAGTGCATCTGCAATCTTCTTCACCTTCATGTGGTAGTCATTGATGCTCATATTTTCTCTCTACACATTATGCAACTCCTGCTTGAGCTGCATTTTCTTGGCTTGCGTATTTGTGCTATACATTTTTGTCAAAGTATCCCATGCCTCCTTTGGCGTGCTTGCATCCTAAATTTGCACAATCATAGAATTTGAAATACTAATAGACAGCCAGTACATAACTTTTTTGGCTCTCTCATGCTAGCCTTTAAATGCTTACAACTCCTGTTGATTGGGAACATTAGGAATAACTAGTTCTTGTTCAACTCTAGTAATAAACTCCCAATAGCCTTTTCCCTTAAGGAAGTTCGTCATTCTAAACTTCCATGCTTGGAAGTTGTTCTTGTCAAGCTTTTCAGTGACAATCTATAAAAGAGCATCAGACGCCATTACAGAGAACACTACAAAATATTCTGTCACTATAAAAAAACACAACTTCTGCCTCACAAGGGCAAATATGCAAAACTGATGAGAGTGGTATTTGACCACACAGTCACTTCCTAGTGATGATTAAGCATCAACAAGCAATAACAATGATTCTATCACTCCCAATATCTCTGCGCACAAGCATAAGATGTAATTTCTGCGATAACTTTTCATTGATCTACAGAACAGTGGTCGCACAGCAAAAACAGGGCACTTTCCTGAGTGCCTGCGAAAAACTTTCGCCACCAAAACGGGCCCCGAAATGGCCTCAAATCAAAAAAATAATTTCACTTAGGGATTTGCCCTATCATGTAGCATATACTGCCCTCTCGCCACACCGTGAAGGGCGTCCCAATCTGAGACAGTGCACTCTTGCACTTTTCGGTTGTGCTACCTGCAGAGATTTACTCCCAAACTCAGAAAAAAAAGGAAAGCAACACTGATCCTCTTACTAGGACACCGCGAACTTGGTTTACTTTCTTGAGCTCCTTATCACAAACCGAGCTCTGATACCATGTGAAGAGAGTGGGAGAGAAGGAAGGAGTCTCACTTGCAGCTTTCTCACATACACAATGGGGGAATATACACAAAGGTGGAGGCCGAAAATAGTTTTCCTCTTCTTAGTTGTGAAAACCAAAAGAACTCTAAGTACAAAAGAATAGGTGGACCCTATATGTGGGTCTCAAACCAAACTCAACTAACTAAGGTGGCATAATAACTGAGCCACTAACTAGAGTACATAAAGATAGCTGTCATCCAGCTATTATTCATGGGCGGTGTACCAACCGCATTTGTAGCTAACAAGTCGGTGACATAAATGCACAACGGTCACCCTGGCATATCATGAGTGGAGCTCTCGATATCTCAACATCTTTCTGGGTTATAGTGAAATTGGAGAGATGGGCTATCGTCTCTGGGATCCAGAAGCAAAGAAAATCATACGAAGCCATGATGTGGTCTTCAATGAGAAGAAGATGCATAGGACACCCATGAGGGATGTGGAAATGAGGAGAATCACTTTCCAGGATGTGAATCCACGTGCATATGTTAATAGATAGCAAGTTTTCCATGCACCGAATATGCAGGAAATGGTGCCACCAGGTACTCCCACAGGTACACAATTAAGGGCAGATGATGGATCATCTATTGGTGGCAATGATGAGCCAAATGTGGTTGGTATGTAGGCAAGACAGCAAGCTAAAATGCCCTTGAGAAGAACATCTAGAGTGTCTAGACCACTTGACAGGTTTGTTGCAGGGGTAGACTATGTGATGCTTATTACTAATTCTGGGTAGCCTTCTTGCTTACAGAGAGGCTATGATGCACGAGGATCAACGCAAGTGGGAGTATGCTATGAAATCAGAGATGAGTTCACTCATAAAGAATAAGACTTAGGACTTGGTATAAGAAAAAACTTTGAATGTAACCCTTTAAATAGGCAAACCAAAGTAAGTATTTACTCAAGAAAGCCAAATTAATGTTATATATAATTGGGGAGATAGTGTAAGAGAGCTGCACACAAAATTGGCATTACAAAAGACAAAGGAAGAGGTGATCAACATTAGGCATTGGAGCATGAATAAAGATGGTAGCCACTTAGCACAAGTGCACGCCATTAGCTCAGGTCACCCCGTGGGAAGAGGGCCTGTGCATCCACAGTGGTTAACCTAATTGGAGCAATTATTACAAGCAACCTAGTCACGCTTCGAGCTTGCACCAGGCAAAGAAGCAGTTAGAACTGTGATTCGCTACATAAGAAGATATGAAGGTTTAGGTCATAATCAATGGAATGGGGAGAGGAATAGCCAAGAGTAATGGTTGTGTCAAAAGAAAGCAAGTAGTAGAAGGCAAACGAGACAAATGCAACCAGTTTCATCACCTCGATCATGAAAGAGTCATAAGTAAAGACAAGGGGCCTTGTAGCAATGAGAAAGGTTAGCAAGCCAGCATCTCAGGCAGTTAGTGGCTTAAATAACTCTTCATAGCAAAAGCCAGAGTGGGCATTACACAACACCAGTGTCCTCAAACAAAAGCTAGTATGTAGAGTAGAAGAATACCGAAAGGTTGCGTAGCAAGTAAAGTGACTCGTGATCAAGTCAAGAAGGCGAAAGCTACATGAAGCTTAACAAAGTGCACCCACGTAATTTGACAGTATCACAAACTCAAAAACTCATAGCAAGCACTACTTAAGGCAAGGGAGTAGCAAGATGGAGACTAGAGCAAACCGTGAGAACATCCGGAAGGCCTTTAGGCTTGAGCCGTATGGTTAAGTTGTTCAATGAAGTGGTGAAGGGAGTCGAAGCAACCAAGGAAAGAGGGCCATGCACCGTGAAACTTGCAAGACAATCATTGTGGGATGATCAATTGTGGCCTTGCAATGTAGAGCTACTGTGAAGAAAGGCTGTGATGAAAAGAGTTATCATCAAGCCACGGAAAAGAACCATAGGAAATAGCAACGCTAAACAGGTCACATAATCAACCAACCTACGACGATGAAGGGAGAGCGAACCAGTCACAGACTTCGATGTTTTTTGTAAGGGGGCCATAGAACCGATCGAACTAGCATGCAATAGAATGGGTTTACCATCTGAGCTTTTGTGATTATCACAATCCCCACCTAATCAACCGTGAAGAAGAATCGCAACAAAACTCTTGTACCCAGGCTCTAAGCAAGGTTTAAACAAAGAAGTGAAGGAGTTGCCAAAGCATGAAAGTAGCTAGCTACTCGTTTGGAGAGAGAATAGAGACCAAGAAAGAAACGGAGGGGTTGTCATGAGGAGTAGACTATGGAGGAGTGGGGCTACTGGGTTACAGTACTGTATTCTCTAGAGGGTACTCGACTAAGGCAAGGAGTAGAAGAGGAGATACAATCTTATCCTACTCACATATGCACAAGAAGTGACTATGCCATTAGAGATAAGAGAGTAAGAAGTGGGTTTTTAATAGCAAAATCAAGGGCGGTGGGCACGAGAAGCAAAGTCAAGATGTGGACAGTGGGTGGGGGTTAGGAAAAATAGGTAGTTGACACCAAGGGTTACATAAATGTATGGTTAGGTGGGTAGGTGAGGAAAGTTAGGTAGGGGGTTAGTTAGATTACAACCTAACTTCAATGATACTACTAACAAAAAACAAATCCATAAGGGGTGACAATTAACACGGGACAAGAAGGGGAAAAAAATGCTTATTGGGTTTATTGCCCAACAATATGACCTATCGTAAATTAGTCCAAGGGGGAAATATCCATATATCTTTGGTAAAGCCAAACACAATGAGCCAAGATTCCTACACCATACTCCACACAGTCGAGAAGGGGTGATTTTTTATTACGCACATGTGTGTATAATTTAATTAAGAATTATAAGTATGTATGTATATCTTAAGGAAAAGAAAATTATAAGCAATCAATTTAAAAGAAAATTAATTAAGGACTAGGGGAAATTCTAAAGCACATAAAGAAGTATAGACTTTCCACCTTTAGTGAGAAAGTAGGAGGATACGTGTGTGAGTGTGTGCACATAGGGGGTACATTAGTGTTGGCTCTTTCCTACTGCTTTCGTAGGAAGAGCTGGGTATCTTTCCTACTGCTTTCATAGGAAGAGCTGGGTATTCTATGTTTGCAGGGTTCCGAGGCTTTTTGTCACCTACAGATATATTGGGATTGTCGGTTGTAGTATATGTATAGCTTAGGACCTCGAGTTGTGTTCCGGTGAGTGACGTAGGCTTAAGTGTGGTAAGCAAACAAAGTACATGCATGTGTAAAAGGAACATAAATCATCTTTGTTGAGGTAATGAAGGCTTTTGCCTTCATTGGGGGTTGTAGGGTTTAGGAGGAGTTTAAGGGTTAGAAGGAGGTTCCAGGGTTTAGAAGGAGGTTCCAGGGTTTAGAAGGAGGTCCAGGGTTTAAAAGGAGGTCCAGGGTTTAGAAGGAGTCCAGGGGTAGAAGGAGGATCCAAGGTTCAGAAGGAGGTTCCAGGGTTTAGAAGGAGGTTCCAAGGTTTAGAAGGAGGTTCCAAGGTCAGGGTAGAGTACATGGTGGAGAACTCGTCTCCCTCGTAGATCATGGAGTTTTAAGGGTTGAGGAATAAAGGGTTCAGGGGAGCATAGGAGTGGGAGAGGAAGAAGGTGTAAGAGCATGGGGGAAAGAAGAGAGAGGAGGGAGGAGGAGGAGGGAGGAGGAGGAGGAGGAGAGAGGAGGAGAGGGAGAGGGTGGGTTACAAGGTTGGAGGAGAGGGGAGGAGGAGTTGCAAGGTTAGGACATGCTTTTGGACATGGAGTGCAAGGAAGCATGGACACTTGAGACAAATTCTTGGAATACCAAAGTAGACTCAACACAATGCCCCAAAGAGTGTGGGCTTCATTCCATTATGGGGTATTTATACAAGTTGGAGAGCTTTTCTCTCTGCACAAAGTTGTATCACAAAGTAACACAAAGTTGTAACACATTCTCTTTCTATATGTAGAAGTTATAACACAAAGATGTATCACAAAGTTGTAACACAATCTCTTTCTACATGTAGAAGTTGTAACACAAAGTTATAACACAATCTCTTTCTACATGTAGAAGTCGTAACACAAAGTTGTATCACAAAGTTATAACACAAAGTTGTAACGCAAAGTTGTATCACATTCCCTTTCTACATAAGTTCATGTTGGCACAGAGTCAACATACTCCCAGATCCATTTTATTACCCATCCTCGGGTTATGGCTTATTGCGATCACGTACCTGGGTTGCCATGTTTTTAGTCCAGTGGTTGTGGAGCTTGTGTCATGCCAGTCAATCCTGCTATAAAGCCTTAGCACCATACAATTTTTGTGCAATTTCTAGGTAGCCTGTATCCATCATTTGCTTGAACAGAGATATGTGGCGTGCCTCTAAGAAGATCACTCTTTGATAGAGCCGGCTTGTAATCTGAGCATCAATCCTTTCATTGGGATTAAAGCTGAGTGGAGGCAAATGGGAATCAAGGTAACATGGGACCTCCAGAATGAATTCTAATGTTTTACAGAGTATGGCACTTTGGCGAAAGAAGTGATCAATGTTGCCGCACATTATTTGTTCATGCTGCTGAAGTGCTTGGACCATGGTGCCTTGGATATTCCATTCTACACTAGAGTAGGGTTCGATCATTGGCCAATTAATGACTCAATCTTCAGCCAAAGTGTGTATGTTGGCTTCCCATTTTTTACTCCGTGGAAGTGCATAGAACTTGGGATGGTTTCTGAGACATGGAGGTGCCCGTAAGTACTCCTTTAAGAAGATTACATCAAAGAGCTTGGGACGGTGCCAATCAGGTTGTGGACCCAACTTGCTAATCCAACCTTCACTAGTTTGACGCTGACGAAGGTTGCTAGGATAGTTGTCAAGGGCCATCCACCTCGAGTTTTCATATCATGATATTTGCTCCAAAATTCCTTGATTGGGTTACTGGGAAGTGGTATCTCGTCAAAATCATACCCATCATTGGAACTTGGCATGGGCGTACGAATTGGATTATCCGGATCCTGATATTCAAAATCAAATACTATGTCATTTTTTACTGATGGAAGCACCAGAAGTGTCGGAGGTGATGACGGGGCAGGGAGAGAATCGGGGGACATTGGGGAGAAATATGGCAGAGTGATAGTGGTGGAAGGGGGAGCAGAGGGGAGGGGGGAAAGAATTGGGCAAATGGTTTGAGCAGCTTGGTAATCCTCAAGGGTAGGATTAGCAAGGGAGGGGAAAAAGCTAGGTGTGAGGGGATCGTAAGTTTGTGACTGTTGGGTAAGTTGAAAATGGTGAGAGGCATGAGCAAAGAGATGATGGAGGGAACAGATGTTAGGATGGAGCTCAAGGAAGGTTAAGGGGGTGGTAGCAGCAAGGGGAAGTGAGCTTATGATGTTGGCAGAAAGAGTGGTTAGATATGGGAAGTTGGATGTGAGATAGGCCTTGTCATCTTCTGATGCTTCTTTTTGCTAGTGCGATGGGATGATCAGCTGCATGGGTGGGATGTCGGTTATGTCGTGCCGTGCAAATAATAGGGATGGCCGTTGTAGCAATGGCAACAAACCTGCAATAACCCTTAGGGGAGGACTACCCATGAGGCAGACATATGTAATGAAAGCATCCGTCCTGAGTGTTATGAACTCGGCATGTGTAGACAAGAAAAAGATATTTTTCTCATCTTCAGACAAGTCTTGGCAAATTATGCGCAGGGTTTTAGTCCCGATGGAAAGTTCCCAGTTGATTGTTGGATGAGCAGATATGATCCTGATTTGGAGTTGCTTCCATTGGATAAGCACGCGTGCATTGAGGTGTTCTTCCACTTGTAGAGCAGCCACAAGCTCTTGGTACACCACGGTTGTGCATTGTAGTGGGGCGTCATTGGTGTTGTCTTCCAATGCCTCATTGTTGTACACTAGCAATTGGAGTTCAAGCTTGGAGATGATTATTTTTTGGGAGTGCATCTCATTCATTTTTTCTTTGTATTGATGGTAGATGGTTGTGTATGCCTCCTTAAGCTTTCTCATTTGCAAGGTGACCTTTGCCTGTTGAGGAATGTCTTCGGTGTTATTGGACCATTGGTCCAAGACTTGGGCTTATGAAGTGCTGGCCTCTTGAACGGTAGCAAGTTGGTCTTTTAAGATTCGGCATTCCCTTGTAAGCTCATCAATGCTGAAGGCATGTATTGCCAAAGATTGTTTCATGTCTTCGAGCTTGTCTTTGCAATCCTAGAGCTCTTCTTCTTTGTGAATTAGAGTGAGTCGAGCTTGTGCCACTACCTCCGTCTATTGAGCATGTGCAGATGTCAAGGAGTTATAGTAGGTCTATAGGATTGCCGTTGCTTCTACTGCCGCAGTCAGCTCTGTTTGACTTTGGTGGAGGTTGGAGGTCACATCCCTTACTTCCTTCTCTTGAGCTTGGAGAGCTTGGTTCATGCACACTTCTTCTACCTCCTTCTCATCTATCTGTGCCCGAAGTGCCTTGACCTCTATGGCGATTGCCTGGAATTGGTCTTTGATTTCTGATGTAGTTTGTCTTTCCAATTCTCTTGCATATTCTTCCTTGGCCAAGCTAGTGAATAGTTCTGACATTTGGATCATTTGGCTAGCTCGATGTTGGAGAATGACAGAGGGTGATGAGGTCTGGCAATATTGCTGATACAAGTGGTGCCCATGTAGCCATCCCGATGATTCTGTAGTACTTGGGGGAGGTTGTTCCAATGGCATTTCAGTCCCTTGTGTACAATAGTCATACTGCTAATCTGGCACTAGCTCCCCTTGTGGCTCATCGATTGGCATGGCGTCGATGGGCGGTTCGAGTGCTGATGTAGTCTCAGGCTCTAGTGCCGATCTTTCCTCTAGTTCGGGTGCCGATCTTGTCTCGAGCTCTGGTTGGTGCTATTGGTGGAGACTTATTGGTTGCAATTGTGCATCGAGCTGTAGCATCTCGTGGGGCAATTTCGCAATCCCGACCTCTAGAATAAGTACTTCTGCTAAGGCATCTGCACTTATCAATGTGATAGTTGGAGAAGTTGGTGACGGCTCCCATATTGGTGAGAAGGGTGTGTCCGACTCTTGTGACTAGAATGTCCACCATGATGATTTCCTCTGCCTCAAAAATTCCCTCAATTACTGCTGGATTGATCACCTTGGTCGTACTGCTTCTTGCAGCAATCTCTTTCATAGTGTCCAAACTTGTGACAGTAGTTGCACTGGATGTTTGACACATTGGTGGATGCATTCCCTCGTCCTTGGAATCTTCCTCAGTTGGAATGATTTTGTCTTTGCTGATTTTGATGTTAGTAGGACCGACTGAAGTTCTTCCAGTGTTGGAATTTGCCGTTGGATGGCAATACTCTGGACTAGATTCTCGTATCCCTCTCCTAGTCCATTCAGGATTACTTGAACCATTTCTGCAAGGTTCATAGTCTCTCCTGGTACTGCAAGTTGATTGTTATAGTCTTTTATCCGGAGTACATAAGCATGACCGGTTTCGCTACTATTGCGAAAACTCTGGTTGATCTAGTTTCTCAGTGTGAGAATCGTGGATGTGTTCTTAGACTCGTAGAGAGCTGCAAACAGATCCCATGCTTCTTTCGATGTCTTGACTGTGTTGAGCTATCCTAGCATGACATCTTGCACATTCTGCTTGATCAGATGATAAGTGTACTTCTCTTTCTTATCCCATTCTGCCTAAGCTCGGGCAATGGCAAGATCTATTATAGGTGTGAAAATTGTTTGTGTAGCTGTAGATCTCACTGCTGATGCTTTGATAACATGTGTAGAGCTACCGCTGGCTAGATCATCCAATGGTCTAGGTGTAGATCCATCGACATACTCCCATTTGTCCTGAAGTACAAGAATGGTCTCCATTCATATTTCCATGTACCGTAATTGGAGTTGTCGAGCTTAGCAGATGCCTGCAAATTGAGGCTGCTAGTTGTAGACATGGTGTAAGAAATGTACTCAAAAGTGTCATGAAAATCTCTATATGAATCAACTGCAAAAACATTGATTGTGCCAAGTGGAATCTGAACTCTCGGTGAAGATAGAACTGCAATATATAAAATCTGATCTGTTACAAGGCTTGTGGCAAATGATGCCGGGAATAGCCAAGAGGCTTTACAAGGCTGAAATGATATGCACAATGCTATGAGATAGCCAAATAGGCTTTACAATGGTGGCATGTGTGTGTGAAATCAAATGTTATCTACCCATTGAACAATCGGCAATGCCTCTGAAAAACTCTAAAGTCCGCTCACTGAACTAGTGAACGTTAGGTTTCAGGTAATGTGATGATGTGAAACCATATGTGAGCATATGGACCGACTCCGAGTAGGTACTAGTCGGGAATTTCGGGCATGGCTTAGATTGGCAACTTGGGGAAATTCAAAGCGTCCCCTCTATGGCAATCTAGTCTACTCTGATCTAGATCTATACCAATCGTCGATCAATGAAAGAACATCAAATAATTTCTTTTTTTTTGTTCTTTTTAAGTGCTGGGTCAAATGCGTCGATTTATAGGCTAATATGCATGTAGGAAGTGGTTTTTTATCGGCGAGGCTCAAATGTGAGTGTAACTTATGCTGAAATGTGCACGTGATATGTGACAAGTGCGTAGAGCACAAAAAATCGAGCGACTTTCCTTTTTGGAGCACCTCAAATTCTTCCTGGATCAAGAGATATGCCTTGATCTAGGTGGAGGGGCAAAAGGAGTGCAAATGGTGCTGAATGATGATGTGTCACTGTGGGTCACATGCAGTGATGCTGTGGCACTGTGCCTAGCAAGAGGTGTGCCTGTGGAGCCCTGTGCTAAGGTGGCAGGTGTGGTCACATGTAGCGACTGTGGAGCACTATGTGCATGCAGAGGGTTAGTGTGCCACATGGCATTGATGATGTGGTAGTGTTGATTGGTCAACTGTTGATTGATGAGGTGGCAGTTGATTGTTGACTTATCAAAGTGATGGTGTGGTAATGCTGATGCGGTAATGATGATGTGTCACTGTTGAGCTAGCAAGGGTGACGTGGTAGGTGATGTGTCACTATTGCTGATGTGGCAAGGGTGATGTGTCACTGTTGAGCTGGCAAGGGTGACGTGGTAGGCGATGTGTCACTACTGACATGGCATGTGATTGGACTGCTGATGTGGTAGTTAGTGATGATGTGGTTGCCACTCTGGCAGCTGATGTGTCACTATGGATGAGGTTGATGATGTGGCACTTGGGAGTGACTTGGTAGATAAGGTTTGCCACATGGCAAACTGTAGACCAAGTCTAGGGGTAGTGATATCGTGCCACGCATCAATAGAAGGGTGATCAAAATCTATGAAGATTTCGACGAAGATTTCGTCTGTGGAGATCATTGATGCGGTGCAAGAGTTCGTTGGAGCGCAGGAGCAGAGAAGCATCGCTTGTGCGCACTAGGAGTTTGGAGATCTGGATGATAGGAGCGCTACGCATTGGCTACTAGTCCGTGGCATCGTCTAAGAGACTCATTGTGTGCAGGTCATTATAGGTAGTCGATGCACATAGTTGGAGAGGCTCGTGAGCTGGTGTAGCAATTGCAGAAACTTGGCTTTGTGCTGGCGTTGGCGGTGTTGTGGGCGCTAGCTAAGGTTAGAGCCCGTAGGGGTTGTATATGCAGAGATGGAGCAGCGATGGGCATTGGGCACTGGAAGTAGAATAGAACCTGTTGTAGGCTAGAGAGCGGCTGGCAGCTAGCTCTACAGTTACTACAGAGAGCCTGGAGAAGTAGGTAGAAGCCGGGAGCTCGTAGAGGTTTTGAAGCGTCAGGCTATAGCTTTTGGTCATCACCCATGACTAGTTGGTGGAGCGTATGGCAGTGTGGACTCGCTCCTCCGATTAAGGCTATGAGCTTGGCTAAGGCTATGGAACGAGCCGCTATGCGAGCTGTCATTGAGACAGAGGTAAGGCTTGGGCGTAGCCAGTCGGCCGGTGAAGAGTATTTTGAAGACGAGCGCTGTGGTCCACTTATCTGCAAAGAGTTGGAGCCTGGAGTCATAGATTTGCTGTGAGGCATTGCAGCCATAGCTTTGCTGTCAGGCACTGTAGCTCGTGAAGGAGAGCCGCTGTCATTGTGGCTGAAGGTAGTTATTGTTGAGGAGTAGAGGCTATCCACTACTTCATTGCGTGAGACCTCGGGCTATCGTTAGAGGCTCCTTACATGGAGCTCGTAGGTTGGAAGGTCATCGCCTAGCTAGAGGTTGCTGATTGCCTTATGTAGCTCGTTGAGGCCATGGAGGTCTTTTTCATTTGCTGGCTTGCTGCTACTGCTGCTGGAGATAGGCTCTGGGTCATATGAGCTTTGTTGGAGCCGGGAGCTTGCAGATAGGTTGTTGATAGCCTCTCAATCAACAGAAATCTCTTTCTCTCTCAAATCTCTTGGGTGAACTCTGAAGGAGATCTCTCACACTATGAAGAACCACTCACTCTCATGGAAGAATGAACGGAATAGAGAATCAAATGAATCTCTCAATGAAACTCTCACAAATTGAATGGACAAAAATTCCTCTCAAATGGACGAAATCTCTCTATCAAAGAAGTTCTCTCAATGGAAGAGAACACTCGATCTCACTCTCACAAGAAGGATGGCGTCTCAACGGAAGGAAGAACCATGCTCTGATACCATGACAAAATATGAAGAGGGGAGAGGAGAAGAGTGGAGATGAGGAGAGAGGGCACATCTAGAGAGCACACCACAAATGACTAACTGTACACTAGATTTAGTTGAAAATGTAGAATATATACAAACCCATTTAGGGTTAGGGTTAGGGCATCTAACCCTTTCCTTTATAACACTCTATTCCCTCACCTTTACTCCATCTCCCCCTCCCCCTTCTCCATAGCTCCTCCCTCAGCCCCCTCACCTCCTTTTAGCACCCTCTCATTTAGGCTGGACTCTCAGTCCCCCTCATCTTTGCCCTACCTCCACCTCCCCTCTCCTTATGGTTGATCCCTCATCCCTTCACCTTCATTCACCATGCCTCCTCCTAGAGTTGCTTCGGATCATAGATACAGTGGGCCATACAACATCATATATAGAGTGGGAGCAATAGTTTATCAATCAAAACTAGCCCCTACTTCCACACATGAAGTATTTCATGTATCAATCCTCAAGTCACATGTCATGTACTCATTGAGTTGCCACATGTGGACAAAGAAGTTCACACCATAGATATTCCAAAGCACATCTCAGGATTTTGGGATCATGCCTCTAGAACCAAATTTACCTACAACATATGATCAAGTGGAAAGGTTTCAAAAGATGAAAACTCTTGGCAACTCAAGTGTATTCTTCAAGAACATCCTTATCTTATGGTTGGTTTAGTTCCATAATAGTAATTATTGGACTACCTTGGAAAAAATCTTGTTACTCAAGTAGGAATCAACGGAATCAAGATGGGGATGACCAACTCGATTGTTGGTTAAGTTAACCTAGGTTAGCCAACCCTTCACTAGAAAGGCTTCTAGCTATTAAGTAGTGGATGGCCAAGGATGAGGTAGGAATGGATGTAATTCAAAACATCCCTTCATTCTAGGTTGATATCCCGCACAATGTCTGATGCATTAACCTACACACATCAACGTATATACACTGAAGGGCGTTAGTAGTGAGTTTCTATAAGTGGTACTCTTTGAAGAAAATTTCACAACCCCATAGTGGGTTTGTAAACCCATACATCACAATTTCTCCAAGGACATAAAGGTGCTCTCTCTCATAGATTCTTCGTAAAGGCCTTAGTAGTGAGTTTCTATAAACGGTGTTCTTTGAAGAAAATTTCACAACCCCATAGTGGGTTTGTAAACCCATACATCACAATTTCTCCAAGGACATAAAGGTGCTCTCTCTCATGCATTCTTAGTAAAGTCATATTATTGATCTTCTGAGAGGACCTCTTGACAAAGAGGCAATTTTCACACCTTCAATTCATGGAATTTCAGCAAAATCGACTCTCTCTCTCTATCTATCTATCTATCTATGTGTGTGTGTGTGTGTGTGTGTTTGTGTGTGTACACACACACACACATAGAGAGAGAGAGATACATACATACGTGTGCACACACACACACACACTCTCTCTCTCTCTCTCTCTCTCTCTCTCTCTCTCTCTCTCTGTGTATATGTGTGTGTGCGTGTGTGTGTGTGTGTGTGTATGTATGTGAATATAAAATTCACAAAAGTGTTGAATGGAGATTCCACCACAAAGGTTGTTCCTCATATTGTTTTTTATTTCATCTCCATACATGTGATTTGGGCTACTACCCAAAAACTCCCAAATTTTGCTTTCACACAATTTTTCTAGCAAAGGTACACATTCTACATGAGAAATTGGGAGTAGACATTGTTCGATAATGAGCTTTAGGGAACTTTTGTCACGTTCCAAATCTTTCTTGAATCTACTTCCACTTGATACCATTCATTATTAAACCACGAAACCGCTACTCAATCAAAAGCTCAAAACAAGGAAACACAAATAATATCTCAACTTGATGTCACTTTTTCCTCAACCAAGGATTCTATAAGAAACATGCCTCATAGGACCTCAAAGTTTGAAGATATTGCAAATAAAAGAGAAAAACTAATGTGCTTATTTTGTAAAGAGACATGAGGTGGATTGTCCTTTATATTATACAATTCACAACCTAATATACAATTCACAACCTTTTTGCACAATACCAACTATGCAATGAAATTTCTACTTGGTGAGAAACTCTTCCCAAGTCATGTTGCCCAATCATCCTTTTCATCTTGTCACTCCTAGAAGAATGACCAGGTGTTGGTATGGCACATCATCCACCTTTCCATCTTAATTTAGCCCTTCTCTGTAAACTCTACAAGAGGGATTGAGTACGTGCATGTGTATGCATCTCCCAAAATTATTCATCTTAACAAAAGCATCTAACATTTTAGATGGAGATATGGATGTGCATACTTGTGATTTAGACTAGTCCTAAGCTCATCTTAGTAACCTTTCACCTCTTGGAACTCTAGGCTAGCCCAATATGCACAATCCAAAATAGTTCTAGCCTTATCAACTCAATTCAAAGAGTGACATGTATAGTTTTGAAGTGTTCCTTTTGGAGTTGTTGAGTGGACAATGACCAATGCAGATAAATAATTTTGTGCATGGCACTGTGACATAGCATGGGTAGTCCATCCTTATATTGGACTTGGAGCTCTTGCAATTACCATGAAAGAAATGCATGAAATTACATGAGATTTCAACAAATGTATTGAAATAAACGTGTGCATGAATGTACATGCAAATGCAACAAACCTATGCATGAAATCACATGCAAATGCAATAATGCTCATGCAACGAACTAAATACAATTGTTATGGAAATGAAGAAAAAAACTATGCATAAAAGTAAAGGCAAACACAATTGCAAATGAAAGAAAGCAAATGTAATGGAGCAATCTTGTGTTTTTATTTCTCCCTTTCTCTCTCTCATGCACACATCTTTCTTTCCCAACATGCTATCAAAGCGATCCACCATGTCCCACATGCATGAGGCAATTCTTTCAATATACCACCATTAAGCCATCCGACCATGTCCCAATTGCATGACGCAATCCTTTCAATATATCACCATTCTACGTATATCTATTTCACTATAGCTTTGGCTATTCAAAATTTTACAAAGACGATGCCTCACTCGCATGAAGCATATCGACATGGCTTCTTGAGAGTCCAACTTCCATTTAGTTAGTTACATGCATCTTTGACTACAATAGTTCACCAAGGATGCACTACTGTAATGCATACTCTTTTTTGGGGCTTGCCAATTTTGATTGTCCTTCATAGCTTTCATCTAATTTTGAGTGGCTACAACATTCATAGTTCGACTGTCTTTTGAGACTTTGTGCATCACTTCGATAATGTAAGCATCAAATCATCCCTCTGTTGATGGATTGAGGAGGAAAGGGGAGCAGATTCAATTTCTATCACGAAAATTTCTTAACAAGAATTGGAGCTCGGACATGGGATGAACACCATAATGCGAGTAGCTCTTATGCAACCTCTATCATGAAGATGAATGGATCAATAGATTGCACGTCTCTCAAACGTGAATTCCGATGCTTCATAGACGGGTGGCCTCTACAATGGCTCTCTCTTGGTCTTGGCCTGAGTTCGAAACCTTCTCGACGATTGTAGCTCACTTCAGCCATTCCACCACTATATTCCTAAGGACTTTTAAAGCTTGTATTGAGAACTTTGTTGGTATGAAAGGATGATTAAGCTCTCCCCATTGGATTCGTTAGAGGACTATACCATTGACATCTGTGACACATTTTGTGTGCTATTTCGAATGTCAAATACTCTTCATGCAGCAAAGAAACTACCTGGACAATGCTTAGAGATTGACCGGCAAGGTATAGAATGGAGGACACACAAAAAATGTGGGAGGAAGTTAGGAAGAGATAGAGATTCATTCCGAAATGATGCATACAAATATCGTGCGAGTCATAGGTCGAGCTACTAATGGATCCCCGTAGAGTTGCTAGTGATGGAGCTCATGGACAGTGAACTGGATCGACACAAAGCATAGTGTAAAGTGCTCATTACAGAAGACTCCATTTGGGTGGCAATACGTGATAGCAACGATTGAAATCCTGCATCAAATTTCCCTAGGCATGATATACATCCATGGAAGGGGCACAATTAAAATGGATTTGAAAGCCGCCAATGTGCTCGTGAGCTCAATAGAATTCCCTACCCAATCCGTGACAGTGAAGATTGCTCATTTAGTTAGAAGGATATAATGTATATGTATGTACATACATACATACATATACATGTATGTATATCTATATACAAAAATATGTGTATAAATATATATAGATATATCTATATATACATATATCTATATATATACAGATATATGTATATATGTATATATGTACATGTACACACACACACACACACACACACACACACACACATATATATATACGTATATATATATACACACACACACACACGTGTGTATATATATATACACACACACACATATATATATACGTATATATATATACACACACACACACACGTGTGTGTGTGTGTGTGTATATATATATATATATATATACGTATATATATATGTGTGTGTGTGTGTGTGTGTGTACATGTACATATATACATATATCTGTATATATATAGATATATGTATATATAGATATATCTATATATATTTATACACATATTTTTGTATATAGATATACATACAGATCTATTGCAAGACTTGTGATCCCCTTCGCTCACCAAACGCTTCTCCGTCGTCCACTGCGAAGCCAGGCAACTTGCAATACTTCCTCAAGACCAGACTTGAAGCCTACCTCAAAGGCCTTGGCTTCTATCCTTGTTATGTGGATCTGCTAAGAAGTAGAATCTAAATCCTACTTTTTGGTAATCTGATGACTTGGATGTGGAGAGAAGTAACAAGCAGCTGAAACACAAGATCTGACGCGGAAAAGCCTGTAAAAGGCGACATGGGAACACAATAAGCAGTATTCTTGTGTAACAACATAGGAAATCCATCGGTAAACAGTATAATAAGCAGTATTCCTTTATAACAACATAGGAAATCCATCGGTAACTTTTGGCAGAGACATTAAAAAACAGAGACAAACAAGGCCCGTTCATTTGAAAACTATTGCAATTAAACAAAAAAGTTAAATATAAACTCATTAGTTTTTCACCTCGCCAATGTACTCCCCATAACTTGCAAGAACCCCCAAAAAAAAAAGAAACTGCTACTAAGACGTACAAACCAAAGGAGCTCTAGTTGCTTATCAATTCCAACTTCAACATAGTTAAAATGCAGGTAAGTTGGAATATGTTCTAGACTACGCCAGCACAATGACAGTCACCGCCCACCAATATTGGTGCTTCTGCAAACTTAATCCTCAAGTCCAAGTTTTGTAGACGCATCCTCAAACTTGTTTCCATAACTGATGCTATAATAGGAGAATATCTTCACAGTTCATAACATAAATAGCGATATAGCCATTCTATTCGTGGCTTGGCATGCGATTAATCAAAATTACGGCATCTGTTTCCCATACCAAAGCCGTCGACAGACAAATGGCCAAGACTTACAACACCCACCTCACCACCACTGCATACGTTGTCTTGTTGTCCAAAAAGCATTACCACAAATATATATACCGCTACCATGTCATTGACTTTTCCACAGGCTACTTGCAAATCATGCAAGCACATCGATAAAAAACAAGATAAGAAAACTATGCTTCCATGGTTGCATAGTTGTAAGCAAGAAAATGTAGACATGGATCAGGGGCTAAGATTGTTTTAATTTTCTACCTTCCAAAATGACTTCCCAGGGGAATCCCCAAGGCTGTTGAATTGCAAAGTGACGAAGAAACTTTGAGATCCACACAGGACATACAAAATTCATAACCTTTGCAATTTAGTACACGCTGCACAAAACCTTTCATCATCTTTATTGATGAATACTTGGTAGCTGCCCTGTTACATGGGCAATACGACTTGCCTAAACACCTTTCAAGGCTTGCCAAAGCTCTTCCCACCACGTGCTTGATCTGGATGGTTCTGAAGAAGCTGCGGCAAATCGATTTATGTGTGAATCCAACTCTTCATTCTGCCCACTATACCAAATAGCACCAAACAAAGTTGCTATAAACACGCAAGTTATTTGTAATCTTGCCTCAAAATAAACAGCCTCCAAATCTGAGAACTCATTGGAGTGAATCAACATAAACCGTAGCTGCCGTACTGTTTTTGCAAACCCTATGACGAACATAGAGTAGCATATGCCAACAGAAACAGAGGCTAGTGCCTTCCAGAAAATGAGACTAGCTTGGCTAGACGTAGAGAAGATCGATTGTTCTGAGAATAACAACCTGTTAGTACAAAAAGATCATAAATCACATCACATACTACCATTTGCATCTGACCAAGCCTTAAAAACATATTAAACCCCAATGCTATGCACAATGCTGTGAGCCAAAACAGAAGCCCTGGCTCCTACTAGTGTTCATGATATAAGTATTCTGAATACTTACAGAATCCAAACTTGCTTGATCAGCTTCAAAAATGTGATTTTTTCTGATTTACAATGTGCAAAGAATTCCTCTGCAATTTCTACCATTTCCAAATTTCCAGGAGTATATTTACACGGATAGGTCCCATTGATCTGCAAAAATAAAATCTTCAGCAACAGGTTCAAACACTTCCAGTGCGAATCAGCCAGCAGGTATTGCAATAGATACACCACAGAATAATGCCCTTCTTGGTTATCATAACGAGCTAAATGAGATAATTGCTTACTCATCCACACCTGATACTTTTCCTTTAAAGCCCATGCTGCACCAAAACCCGGCCTGCAATCAGCTGGTAGTGCTTCTCGAGGGACCTCAGCTGCTGCTTGAACAGTCAGCCCTGATAAATAGGGATCAATTTCAACCTATTCAAGCAAAGTCACAATCAGTAACAGCACGGGATGTCCCTTCCAAAAGCAAGCTCTGAAGAGAAACATGAATATAGAGCCAATGATATCACAGAGATACCCTGATCGAAATCCACATTAGTACTCTGAATTAACTCGGAGAAATATTTTGAAACTTTAAAGAACGCAATCAAATTTGCATGACAAAACACACGAAAGCGTCATGAGATGAATTGGATTGCAGCCATTATAGGAAAGGAGCTCGCCAAAAGCCCAACTCAAATCTTTGCTCCTTCAGTTGAAATCTATGGCTAAAGGAAGCCTCAGCTAGAAGTCTTAGGAAGAGGGGTTTGACAAACTCTGGTCTGTGGGGGCACAAAACTAGAAAGCCCCTCGTATCATTAGCCTGCCTGCACTTATCTCGCCTGCATTCTACAAGTATGTCGGTTGAAGAAATAATCTAGATGTGTCCGTGTGGGATTGGTAAGCCTAACAAAGGATCGCCTTACAAAGCAAAGGGTTCATCCATGGGAGACTACCTCGTAAATGAGAATTCCCCAATTGCTATAGCTATACACCTGAGAATGAAGTCAGAGTGGAATTCAACCTCTGGACTAGCAGAAATGTTTTAGGGCCAATACAGCGACCATCGTGAGATGCCTCATCTACTCCTTTGGCTTGCACTTTTCTCCACGGTGAGCTTGGTATAGAAAGCATAGTAACTAGGGAACGTGAACGGCAATGGAACATCGACCCCCTGGTGCACAGGAACGCCCAAATCCTAGGGAATGTGAACGGGAAGGGAACGCCACATCACCATACCCATAAACAAACATACTATTCTATACATTAGAAAGCTTAACTTAGAATCCAAGACTCAAAAGAGTTGCAATTGCTTTTGGAGTAAGGACTCAAGACTCGGGACATAAAGTCAATACTGAATCTTATAATGAATCATGATTCATGCATAATCATTGATAATAGAATCTAGATAAATCATTGTAGCTTACCAATGGCATACAAAAGCAAACCATCAGAGACAAGGCACAAGCATATAGGATTATGTTGAGTCTTGGAATCTTGAATCTGGATACAAGAAAAGGAGTGAGACCTCCTACTACGTAGAACTTTAAAAACTAGCTGCACACGCATGATCCACTCCACACTGTCAACATCAATGATCTGCAGCATTGTGGTTGTTGCCCTCTTCATCCTCTTCATCATCTCCATCATCTGGATGATCTGCATGCAAGGAACAGCTTAGGGAACGTTCCCTAGACGTTCCACAAGGGATGTGGAACGTTCCATAGCCGTTCCATAGACCAAACGTTCCACAGATGTTCTCTTCAAGCTCAGTGAAGAGAACGCCGTTCCAACGTTCATAGCTATAGAACGGCATTCCCTGGCAACTTTGATAGAAAGGGAATATTGCCTGTGGTTCCATAAGTAGCTCTGTGATTCAGGGTTTTATAGACATGTTATCCTTCTTTTGGTATAGTCTTGATAGTCTAGGTACAGGTTGGGGGAACCTCTTCAAGTATTTCGCTCAATCATTCATCAAGTATTGTTTCTCCAATCATGCAATAACATACTTACTCAGACGTACAAGTACCTCAGGAGTCACATTGTTCTAGGTCTGTTCTACGTATCCTTTCACGAGCTCTTCATTGAAATTTAGGCTATGAAACTGTCCATGACTGAGGCTATGACTGAGGCTATGCTGTAGAGGCCAGGCAAGATTTGAACCTGTGAGAGGATGGTCACAGAAGAAGCTATGGGGACTGGATATGCTGCTGAGGACTGAGTGGTGCTACTGTTCCATGGCTTGTGGTTGCCTTTGAAGCTGTAAGAACTACTGCTGCCACAGGGGAACAGGAGGTGGAGCTACTGCTGAAGCCCCAGGAACTACGGGCAGATGCTCGAATGATGCAAAGAGAGGGATGATGTCAGCCGACTGGCACTGCTACAGACTGACCCAATCTGTGACAGCTGATTGGCACAGATTGGCCAACCCTCTGCTGCCCCCGTCTGTACCAACCTGCCACATCAGCATGTCTGCACCGTCCTGCCACATCTAACATGCCGACTTCTCAGACGTGATGTGCCTACTTCTGTCAGCTCCTGAACCTCTGCGCCTGTCTGCAGGCTCTGTACTGGTCTACAGGCTGCCATACAGCTTGTATACGAATTGTTACTGCTGCTGACTGCACAGCAGATCCCATGTGGACATCCATGCCATGGATCGCAGATGCCCATGAATAGATACTTGTCTTAGATGGACAAAAAATTTGTGAAATAGGCACTCAATGAAAATTGAGTGAGTCTGTCTTTGGGATGGTAGATCCATTAAGATGAACTCCATTTGTGTTTAGCATGTTTGGAAGAATGTTTATATGGTTGGCATGTGCCCTTGTAAATTTAATGTTAATTCTTTTAACCAGTTATGTCAAATCTCATGAAGAAAACTCGTTGAAAGATTAGACACGTCTGCAGGCTGCTGTACAGCCTGTGTGGCTGTTGTACGGATTGCTGCTGACTGTATAGCAGATCTCATGTGGACATCCATGCCATGGACCGCAAATACCCATGAATGGACTTGTATATTCTTGTCTTAGGTGGAGAACAAATAAGCACTCAATGAAAAATTGAGTGAATCTGTCTTTGGGATGGTACAGTCTCTAAATCCATTAAGATGAACTCCATTGGTGTTTAGCGTGTTTGGAAGAAGGTTTATATGGTTGACACTTGTCCTTGTAAATTTAATGTTAATTCTCTTAACAAGTTATCTCGACACTAATGAAGAAAGCACACAGGCGCGCTCGCACGCCCACGCACGTATATGTATTATTTAGTAGAGTTAGCACGACCACTAGTAGGTGGATCATGCTCCAATGGAAAAGCTTTCATAAGCTGAAGAACTTGACATGCTGTCCTATATGCGGCTTCAGCAAGGACACATTAATGAATCTTGGAGTTGTGTTCCACATTAATGTGGAACACAACTCAAACATATGTGCTTTACTTCAACTTAAGAGGGGAATCCAGAGTACTCAGATGTATAAAAATAGAAGGATATACATAGATGAATCTCAAGTACAAAAACTTGCCAACCTATGCAGCAACATGTAAGGAAGGGGGTAGGGACAGATTGGTGGAAGGAGATAGAAGTGGCAAGAGAAGAGAGAGAATGGGGGAGAAGGAGTGAGAAGTGAGGTAAGGGGGTAAGAGGGAGAGGAAGAGAGAGAAAAGGTGAGGGGAAGAGAAAGATAGAGAGAGATTGGGAGAGAGAGTGGAGGCAGCACGTAGGAGGAAGGAGGTGGGAGATGGGAATAGATGTCACATCAAAAAAGTGTACAATGAGTGGTGCATGGGGACTTACATAGTCACCTAGAAGGCCTCTAATGAGCCTCTAAAATAGCCCTTTTTCGCCCTTCATTACAGCCATCCCTTCCCATAGAATTTCGCCCCCAAAAGTTTACATCCTGGCTGTCCAAAAAAAAGTCAACCACAACTACTAATTCAGCCTGGTAGATAGGGGTAGTCCTAGACAATGCTTTCTGGCTGCCACGAATTCTCATCGTCAAGGAGTCCATGCCAGTTGATGGGATACTCTATGTAGACCTTGTTTCGGAGCACATGGTCTCTGAAACCCATGATGCACTCCGGGACATAGAGGATGTGACCCTCCTCGTCCATAGTTGGTAGCTCAAGAAGAACTTGACATGCTGTCTATATGCGGCTTCAGCAAGGACACATTAATGAATCTTGGAGGTGCTGGGTAGTTCCAACTCGTATGCCATCTCTCCAACTTTGCAGATGATTTTGAAGGGACCGTAATACCTGTGAGAAAGCTTCGTGCTGGTGTTACCTTTCAGCGAGGCATAACAGTTCTTATGGAGGCATAAATGCACATAATCTCCTTCAAAAGACAGATACCTCTTGCATTCATCCGCATACTTCTTCAGCTTGGCTTGGGCATCCTGCATATTCTTCTTAGCCAATTCCAGAAGGGCCTGCATATTCTTCTTAGCCAATTCCAGAAGGGCATCCATTCTTTCCAAGTGACTTCTTGCTTGCTGATTTTTCACAGCCATGTCTGAAATAAAAGGCAGCATCCCAACCTTGCATCCATACATTGCTTCAAAAGGGCTCATGCCAATAGAAAGGTCCTTGGTATGTTGTAACAAAATTCAGCAAGAGCCAACTACTTATCCCATGACTTCTATGTATCATGACAAAAGTGCCTCAAGTATTCCTCCACCTTGTTCACCCTTTTTGACTATCCATCTGTCTCAGCGTGGTAAGCAGTGCTAGGTGTGAGGAGAGTACCCACTGATATGAATAACTCTTGCCAAAAGTGACCCATAAATTCTGCATCTCTGTCACTGACAAAGCCGTGATGCTTAAAAACATGCTCAATAAATTGCGAAGCAACCTCTAATGCTGAATACTGGGTCTTAGTGGGTATAAAGTGAGCATGTTTTGTCATTCTATCCACCACCACATAAATGTTATCCCATCCCCTCTCTGTAGAAAGCAACCCTGTGATGAAATCCATAGCTATGTGAGTCCATTTGCCTTCGAGAATAGGCAATGGCTGTAAAAGACCTGCGGGTAGCTGATTGTCCACCTTATTCTGTTGGGAAGAGAAGCATTCAGTGAATATTTAACCACATCCCGCCACATGCCATCCCAAATGAAGCTTTATTTGATCTTTTCATATGTCTTAGTGATACCCACATGTCCTACCATAGGAGATGAGTGCATTTCGTGCAAAACCAGCAGTCTATACTTCGAGTCTGCTGGCACAAGATAAATTCTGTCCTTGCAGTACAATAGCCCATGATGCAGCTTAAATCCAACATGCCCTTGGCTTGAAGGCTCTTGTGACTCCAAAAATATAAGAGCTGCCTTTGAATTCTGCATATATTCTTCTTGAATCCCATGAATCTGACGGAGAACCGGAGTGAGTAGAAGTAGGGAGTGAGGAGACACACACACAATAGTCACACACCAGTGGGTGGGGATAAACAACGAGTGGTACCTCCCCAAGTACACACACTAGTATATATATCTGTGGATAAGACTAGGACCACTAAGTACCTAAGTACAATGTGTACTTAGCGTACTTAGTAGTACTAGAATAAAACTGTTACAAGGGTGGCCAGTGCCTTTACCCCAACAACCTCCCACTTAAAGGCAATGTGCCCATAAGAGAGAGTAAAAAAAAAAAACAGCAATATACATCATCATGTACAAGACCAATTGGTCTGCTTATCCTATACCCATAAGCCGTCTGCAGTGTGCAAACCGCTCAGCAGCCAATCCTTTGGTCAACAGATCTGCTGGATTGTCATCAGTGTGAACTTTCACAAGCTGAAGTTGCTTGTTCTCAAGCACCTCCCTGATAAAATGATACTTCACGTCGATGTGCTTCGTCTTTGCATGAAAAACAGGATTTCGTGCCAACTGTATGGCACTCTGACTGTCACAATGCAACAATGGAGTATCACTAGAGTAGCCCAAATCTGCCACTAGCCGAGATAGCCATATAGCTTCCTTGCATGCTTCAGTGGCTGCAATATATTCAGCTTCTGTAGTAGACAGAGCAATGCACTGCTGCATTCTAGATACCCACGACACTGCACCTCCAGTGAAAGTGAAAACATATCCGGTAGTAGACTTCCGGGTATCAGGGTGACCGGCATAATCAGAGTCTGTATAACCCTGCACTTTTGCATCTTGACTGCCGAAACATATACACAGGTCCTGTGTACCCTTCAGGTATCTCATGCAGTAGTCACACACCAGTGGGTGGGGATAAACAACGAGTGGTACCTCCCCAAGTACACACACTAGTATATATATCTGTGGATAAGACTAGGACCACTAAGTACCTAAGTACAATGTGTACTTAGCGTACTTAGTAGTACTAGAATAAAACTGTTACAAGGGTGGCCAGTGCCTTTACCCCAACAACCTCCCACTTAAAGGCAATGTGCCCATAAGAGAGAGTAAAAAAAAAAAACAGCAATATACATCATCATGTACAAGACCAATTGGTCTGCTTATCCTATACCCATAAGCCGTCTGCAGTGTGCAAACCGCTCAGCAGCCAATCCTTTGGTCAACAGATCTGCTGGATTGTCATCAGTGTGAACTTTCACAAGCTGAAGTTGCTTGTTCTCAAGCACCTCCCTGATAAAATGATACTTCACGTCGATGTGCTTCGTCTTTGCATGAAAAACAGGATTTCGTGCCAACTGTATGGCACTCTGACTGTCACAATGCAACAATGGAGTATCACTAGAGTAGCCCAAATCTGCCACTAGCCGAGATAGCCATATAGCTTCCTTGCATGCTTCAGTGGCTGCAATATATTCAGCTTCTGTAGTAGACAGAGCAATGCACTGCTGCATTCTAGATACCCATGACACTGCACCTCCAGTGAAAGTGAAAACATATCCGGTAGTAGACTTTCGGGTATCAGGGTGACCGGCATAATCAGAGTTTGTATAACCCTGCACTTTTGCATCTTGATTGCCGAAACATATACACAGGTCCTGTGTACCCTTCAGGTATCTCATGACACCTTTCACTGCATCCCAATGCTTCCTGCCAGGTTTAGCCATGTATCTACTAACCACTCCCACTGCAAACGCAATATCGGGCCTGGTTGCAACCATAGCATACATGAGACTGCCACACGCTGATGCATACGGAATCTTTGACATCTCAGCCCTCTCGGCATCTGTCTGAGGGCTGTCCAAAACACTGATTTTCACATAAGGAGGCAATGGAGTACCAATACTCTTCCCCCCCTCCATGTGAAATCTCTGCAAGACCTTGCCAATGTATTCCTTCTGAGACAAGTATAGCAACCGCTTTTCCCTATCCCGAAGTATCCGCATGCCCAGTATATGGTTGGCATCACCAAGATCCTTCATATCAAAGGTTTGGTGCAATCTTTTCTTCAAGGCATTGATCTCCTTATGAGATTTTCCAGCAATCAACATATCATCCACATACAAAATGAGGATCAGTAAACTGCCATCTGAAGCTTTCTTGATATACAAGCAGTGATCAATGTCACTTCTCCTATAACCTTGGATTCGCATGAATGTATCAAACTTATGATACCATTCTCTGGGTGCCTGCTTAAGACCATAAAGACTTTTCTTCAGTCTGGACTCTGCACACAAGCTTCTCCTTTCCCTTCACTGTAAAACCTTCTGGCTGCTACATAAAAATCTCTTCATGTAAATCACCATGAAGAAATGCCGTCTTGACATCCATTTGGACCAAGTCCATATCTGCATGTGCAACCAATGCTAATACAGTTCTGAGAGTTGTCATCTTAACGACAGGAGAGAATATCTCATCAAAGTCAACACCATATTCCTGCTTGAATTCCTTGGCAACCAGTCTGGCTTTATGCCTTGGCTTTTCACCAGGTGTGACCTTAAGTCGATAAACCCATTTGCATGGCAGTACCTTCTTACCAGTAGGCAAGGATACCAATTCCCAAGTGCCATTCTTGTGAAGACTGTCCATTTCAGACTTCATAGCAAGATCCCATTGAACCTTGTCTGCCCTCTGCCTAGCCTCTCTGTAGCATGAAGGCTCTCCACAATCAGTGAGCATCAAATAATCAATGCCTGGAACAAATCTTTCTAGCTGCCGCGTCGGTCTGGTTGACCTTCTAACCCAATGACCATCGTCTTGAGCTGGCTGTCCAGCCTGTTCATCACCCAGATAAGGTGGCTGTCCCATGTCTCCTGGCTGCATTTGCATGTCAGGAAGATCACCTAACTGTGCCTCATCCATTGGGATGTCTTCTGCCATACCTGGCTGTCCATTAGGACCTGCTGCAGCATCATTTAATGGCTGGTTATGCTGCTGTTGTGGCTGATTTACAGCTTGTCTGTGTTGCCCATGATGCCTGTCATCATCAATAGTTACTTTTAAAGGTCCCTGCTGTACAACAGGTTCCTTGAACATGATGGTTTCATCAAACACGACATCATTGCTGCGTATAAGCTTTCTGTTCTTGGGATCCCAAATCCTGTAGCCCATCTCACCTTTGTCACAGGAATATGCATTTAAGAGACTTTGGATCCAGTTTAGTTCTGTCCTCCCTGCGTACATGCACATACGCGACACAACCAAAGACCCGTAGGTGTTTGTAAGACGGAGGCTTACCCATCCATGCCTGTTCAGGCACACCGCCACATAGTCTCTTGTTTGGTGACCTATTAATAAGGTGCACAGCTGTCTTTACAGCTTCAGCCCAAAATGTGTGGGGCAGTGCAGCATGTGACAACATGGATCTGACTTTCTCTTGAATGGTCCTGAACATTTTTTCAGCAGTACCATTCTGTGGAGGATCATATGGTGCAGACAACACCCTTTGAATACCCTTTGCCTCACAGAATTCTTGAAACTCTTTGGACAAATACTCTCCACCATTGTCAGATCGTAAAGCTTTCAGTTTATTGCCTGTCTCATTTTCGACCAGTGCAACAAACTTAGTGAAAGCCTTGAACGTATCACTCTTCTTTTTGAGAGTGTAAACCCACACTTTGCGGGTGGCGTCATCTATGAATGACAGTATGTACTTAGAACCTCCTAAAGAGAGTGTAGGCATCTCACACACATCTGTATGTACAAGCTCCAAGAGCTGTAATTTCTGATCTGACCTTCTCTTATGAGGTATTTGTACTTGACAACCGTAGAGACAAAATTCACATTTCTTTAAAACTGAAAATTTTAGACTCGGCAAGTAACCAAAATGAGCCAATTGCTCCATTCCCTTAATACTCATATGGCCAAGCCGGCTATGCCACAATGAAATCTTTGGCAGCTCGGCGGCATTTACATCGGAATGCGGACAATGTCCAGCATGAAGTAAATACAAAGTATCAACCTTAGGACCCCTGGCAATAGCCATTGCCCCTTTGCTGATTTTCCATTTCTGACTGCCAAAGGTGGTCTGATAATCATCGTCATCCAATAAACCTGTGGAAATCAAGTTCTTCTTCACTTCAGGGACATGCCTGACTCCTTTGAGCATTAACTGTTGGCCATTTTCAAGAACAAGCCTGACATCACCTATGCCAATGATCGAACATGCATGGTTATCACCAAGAAAGACAACTCCCTTCTGCCCTCCTGCATATCTGACAAACAGATCTCTGTAGGGTGTAACATGAAAGGAAGCACCTGAATCTATAATCCAGGAAAGCATATCTGATCCATCACCAGCATGAAGTGTATGAGCCTCCAGTGAAGAGGTGAAACATATCTCACGTCCACTGTCACTGTCACTAACATAAGTAACATGCAGCTCCTCTTTTTCCTTGCCCTTAGACTTGCCTTGAGTCTTGCCTTCTTTGGCTCTCAGGTCGTTCTTCTTTTGAAAACACTTTTTCTCAATATGTCCCTTCTTGCCGCAATAGTTGCATACAAGATCACTTTTAGAGCGGGACTTGCTCCTCTCTCTTTCTTTGTAGTTTCCACGTGTCTTGGACCTGCTGCGTGCATTCAAAGCATTCGACTTCCCAACAGCATTGTTCTTTCTATTCATCTCTTCCTGTAGAAGAGCACTCTCCACATCTGCAAATAACAGAATGGCATTTAAGTTGCTGGTAGAAGTCCTGAATGTGTCCCATGACTCAGGTAGAGAACATAGGATGAGTGTAGCTTTCAGCTCATCATCGAGCTTCAACCCCTGGTTGATCACCTGGCTGAATATGCTGTTAAACTCAATAATATGAGTGGACATAGGTGTCCCCTCCTTCATTTGAAGACAAACAAGCTTTTTCAGCCAGTAAGCTTTTCCCGTGGCACTTTTCTTGGCATAAGTATCCTCAAGACGTTTCCACATCCTCCACGCAGTAGGTTCATCCCTGATGCCTACAACCAGTGAATCAACAACTGTAAGCATAATGGTCGACATGGCCAAGTTGTCCATCTTCTCCCACTGCTCATCAGTAACGTTGGAGGGCTTAACACCCTTCTCCTTTATAGGCTTGTACTGGTCCTTCTGCATCAACACATTGTAGCATTGTGTCCTCCATATGTCGTAGTTTTTAGCTCCTTCGAGCTTCTTTATCTGGAACAAGGACGACACGTCGCTGCCGGAACTCATGGTAAAGAAAGTAGAGTTTGTTCCTCAATGGAACCGCCTGACTCCCTGTAGGCGTGCAATGAAGCACCAGTCACTCCCAGAAAATTCTCCCGCAGCGGAAGTACGATCAAAAGTGAACTTGGTACTGTTTCAGTGGCACAAAACCAACTGAATATTTTTCTCCCACTTGCTGCAGAAACAGTACAGCAAGCTGTTCCTGTCTTTTTCGCTGGCGAAAGTGCGGTACAGCTGCGTCAAATCGCTCCAGAAAAATCCCAGAACTGATATAATAAAAAAAAAGCAGTACTTTTTGACTTTTCTGATAGTCAATATGGTCAAACCTGCTGTTTGACAGTCCCGGACTGTCAAAAAACAGTAAATCTCTTATTTTTGATGAAAATCCCTGATTTTAGACCTCCATATGCTCCAGAAACTTCCCCCCCAACTGAATTTACAGTTTGGAAGTGAGGTGGCTCAAAAGCCCTTTGAATGCACGAAGAAAATCAGAGATTTGACCTCCAATCTAGAAAAGATTGACCGTTGACTAAACGCTGTAAGTCAAATTTGCACTTTCAAAGCATAGTAGTGCTCCACGAGATAGTCTGATGCATGTAGAGTGCTCCCACTTGACAGATTGCCGGTCAGGCAACAAAAGCCCCAAATTTGACGAAAGTCAAACTTGGTCAAAATCGACCAAATCTGTACCAAATGTGGATGTACTTGCAGCAACAAACTAAAGCATTTGTCCACGCATAATAGCATCAAAAGCCCCTTGAATTGACGGCACATTCCGTGCATTAACACAGTAAATGGCATCAACTGCTACTGCTCACAAGGCATGTGACTGCATGTCGTTTGACCTGCATCCAATAGCATACACTGCATGTGTCTAAACAGATCTGACCAATGCACATACCCAGTGCCAACACTGTGTACAATCACTGGCCAAGTGATAAGACCTGTCTCGACACTGTTTGCGGCATAAGCTAAGCCTCAGTGCGAGTGTAAGCCCTGCCCCAAGTAGAACACCTGTACGTGCAAGTTTGCAGTACGAGGTACGAAAATGAAAGGGCAGGAATGAAAGTACGATGTAAATCAACAAAGTACCTGGCTCATATGCCAATGGCGAAGTACAGTGCTGTCCCGTGGACAACGAATAAACAGTAAAGAATTCCTCCTCAATGTATGAGCCCAGTGAGACTCAAAGATCCTCCTCGATGTGCGTGTTAACGCAGAAATAAAATCTGCTGTCGAAGAGCAGGAAAGTACAGCAATGTGTGCCCTTGCATAGGGTGCACCCGTACCTTGCGTACCTTTGCACGCTTGACGGAGAACTGCACAAAATTGATGTACTTACAGCGTACTTTCGAGATGAGTGCAGCCGTTGCTGCTGTACCTGCTTTTTAACAAGTACAGTACCTTGTTCCTGCTTCGATTGGAGTGCACGCAGCCCTTGCTGGATAACTTCAGCACGTTTTTCAGGGCAAGTACAGCAGTTTCTGTACTTGCACCTGCGTTTTCGATGCTGGATTCCACGAAGAGGAGGAGATGGGCCAGTCGGCTGGCTGCCGACTGGCTGTCGGCCGCCTGAATGGGCCTGTCGGGCTGTCTAGCCTGGCCGACCTGTGTCGGCCGGTTTGGCCGACCTGCGCGTTAGCGCGCCGCTGCGCGCCTGCTCCCGCTTGCTTGCGACTGCCCGTGAGCAGCTTGCTCACGCCGCCTCCTCCTTGCCTGCCTCGCGTGCTAGATGCTGCCGGCTGCTTGCCTGCAGCTGCCTGTTGGTTGCGCGCTGTTCGAGCCTATGCTGCTGCCTTGCTCGCACACCTCGCGCGAGCTGGATGCAGCTGAGGCTGCTCGTGCTGAAGGAAGCTCGCGATAGAAGTGATTGCGCTCCTTGGGCCAGCCCGTTGGCTGAGAGAGAGCGTCCTGTTTCTCGCGAAGAAGATCCCGTGACGGAAGTCAAACCCAGCACCTTGGCTGAGGGTGAGGAAGAGGATGACGGGAGGAGAGAGAGGGAGAGAGAGCCCGTTGGCTCTGATACCAGTTGACGGAGAACCGGAGTGAGTAGAAGTAGGGAGTGAGGAGACACACACACAGTAGTCACACACCAGTGGGTGAGGATAAACAACGAGTGGTACCTCCCCAAGTACACACACTAGTATATATATATATCTGTGGATAAGACTAGGACCACTAAGTACCTAAGTACAATGTGTACTTAGCGTACTTAGTAGTACTAGAATAAAACTGTTACAAGGGTGGCCAGTGCCTTTACCCCAACAGAATCCACATTCTAGGCAAGGCATCGGCAACCACATTTTCTTTTCCCTTCCTATACTCAAAGTCGAAATTGTAGGACTGAACTGCAGCCAACCACCACTTCTGCTTCATGGACAAATTGCACTGTGTAAGATAGTACTTGGGTGTCCTATGATCTGTCTTAACCTTAATCTTGCCACCATATAGGTAGTGGTGCCATTTCTCAAAAGCATGTAGGATAGCCGATCATAAACATGATAGTTCAATTCCTTGGCCTCCTCAAAACTGAGTTGTGCTTCTTCTGACCACTTGAAGGCATACTTTTTCAACAAGTCAATGAGAGAGGCTGCCCTCTTGGCAAATTGTTCGATAATCTCCTGTAAAAAGAGGCAAGACCCAAAAAGCCTCTGAGTTGTGTGGGAATCTATGGCTGCGGCCACAGAATCTAAGTGGGTGAGATTCTGTAGCTACTCTCGTATGGATTTGACCTTGGTTGAATCCACCCAAATTCCATCCCTACTCACAATATGACCAAGATACTCAACCTCTTTTGCCATGAAAGTGCACTTGCTGGCTTTAGCATAAAGCTGATGCAACCTCAAAATTTCCAACACTTGCCTGACATGTCTGGTATGTTCCTGCTTATCCTTGCTGAATGAGGATGTCATCAAAAAATATCAACACACATTTGTAAAGAAGAGGCTGCAACATCTTGTTCATGAGTGCCTAGAAAGTAGCCGGTGTATTGGTCAATCCAAAAGGCATCACTTTGAACTCATAGAAACCTCTTTGTGCAAAAGATTGTCTTGTGCTCATCTCCTTGTTTCGTTCTGATTTGATGGTAGCCTGACCTCAAATTAATCTTCGTGAAAATTTGAGCACCCTTGAGATCATCCAACAGGTCATTGATCTTGGGAATTCTTGATAATGGCCTTATTCAAGTCTCTGTAGTTAATGCACATGCGGTATGAACCGTCTTTCTTCGTTACCAGGAGTACTAGGGATGCAAAAGGAGAAGTGCTATGAGAGAAAATTCTTCTCAAGCAATTCTCACACATGTGCTGCCACCTCTTCTCGTTCTACCTTAGAGAGACAATACGGGGCCTTATTAATTGGCTTACTGCCACGCTCCAAGACTATGGCATAATCAACATCTCTCCTTGGGTGAAGGCATATCAGCAAACACATCTGCAAATTCAAAGAGCAATTTCCGCATATCACAATCTTGAACATGGGGGATTCTACCTTCCCGAGATACTGACACATACAGCGCATAGATGGCACACTCCCTCCTGAGCTCTCTCGCCAGCTGCCTTGCTGAAATGATCTCCAATTTAGAGGTTGCAATACCATGCAATGTGACAAATCTACCCCTGTAGACAAAGCTGAGTGACAAGGCATTTAAGTCCATGCTGATTTTCCCCAATGATTTCAACCAATTACAACCCAAGACAGTATCTATTAGGCCCATATTTAATGCCAAGAGATCACCTACAAATTCATCATCATCAGAGAACTTGATCCTTGCATCCTAGCAATTGGTTGGGCATCCCAATGAATTTTCTCTTAGTCCATAGGAGCATTACCACTAGCATCCTCACGTGCATGAAAAGGCATAGCAACCTGATGCTTCACAAGAAAAGATATAGGCCTACAACCTCACATGCCACGAGTGGACTAGTCACTAAATGTCAATTGATTGCATACCATGAATATCATGATCAGTAGCACCACCCGAATCAAAAGGGAAATCAGTTCCCTTCGTGGCTCCAATGTTAGGAGCCTCATCTGCATCAAGTGTTCTCACCGTCTCATCATTAGAGTATCCAAGGACTCTGTGGCATCAAACAAATCCTCATCATTAGAGTGTTCAATGTGTTGGAAAGGTCGCCTCCCCATCTGTAAGCCCCCATATGAGGAGAGCGTGGGGGAGGGAGACCTAGGGCAGAAGATGCCTAGAGAAGAGAGAGAGTGGGGGCTGCCACATGGGCAGCACCTCACAAGAGAAGAAGGCTGCAACAGACGGCGCCAATTACAGTGCAGATGGCGGGGCATCCAAGGGATGGAACGGGTCTGCAAGAGGGCAGATCTGGAGCAGTAGGTACAAAGAGAATCCCGGGCCAAAAGCGCTTGGGATGAGAAGAGCTATGAGCAAGTTAAGGGCCTGCAAGAGCACCTGGCAGCAACACAAGTGTTGCAGGGAAGGGAGGGGCTGCAGTGGGTAGCACCAGGAAACTGGTCGGCCACATAGGCCAGCTCAAAGCCCTATGTATAGAGGGGAGTGGGAGGGGGCTGGCACACAAAGCAAGGGGGCTGGGCCCATACTTAAAGGCAAGGAGCACACAGCCTTAGAGATGTGCCCACAGCCCAATAAATAGGGGCCTATTGTTAGAATTATTGTTATAATTTAGCAGTGACCAATGTAATGTAATAAGTAGGTTAGGGGCATTTTTCCCTCATTTTAGAGGTTTTTCCCCCTAACCACAGTTAGTTCACTAACTACGGTTAGTGAAGGATAAGGTTTTGTCACTTAGACAAAACCTATCCCACTCTTCAGTTGTATTACACTCTTCTATTTGGAACTATTGCTTTCAGCTCTCACTCTCCAACTCACATTTGGTATCAGAGCAGCAAGATCATGCTCTTTGCTTCCTTGCTCGCAAGCTCCCTGCTCCAAGCTCAACAGCTCCGTACAGCCGTACATCTGCACCGTACAACAGCAGCAGCAGCAACCGTACAGCCGTACATTGTATGAATTTCATACTGACAGTTCCGTACAATCTGAAGAGGCCGTACTTTCTGCAGATTTTTTCTTTGCAGGTGGACTCTGGAAGGTGTTTCCTCATGGGCATTTGCACAGAGAGCCATTGTTTGGCTAAGATCTTGCAAGAATTTGGGGCATTCCGTATTTGGGGACAGACTTTGCATTTGTCGCAGAGAATTGTAAAAATTTGGGGCTTTTGCAATCACACTGCAATTTTGCATTGAAATTTGGGGCTTTTGTAGGCAGAGTGCAATTTGTGCAACATTTGGGGCTTTTAGACCATTTGCCCCTTTCTGGTTGCAATTTCAAGCCACAAATTGGGGCTTTTGTGTTGGGAGAGCAATTTTGCAGGTTTCAGTTCACACTGCCTTTCTGTAAGTGTTTTGAAGCACTTTTGGCAGGTTTTGGGAGAGATTGGATGCTCTGGCAGATTTCTTATAGAGACATTACAGAGATTTGAGTTGCATTTTCAGCCAGTGTTTGGCTGTATTTTTTTGGGAATTGTGTACTCCATTCCCAACAAGGGAATTCAGATTTGCATTTGCTGTATTTTCTTTCTCAGACACGGCCCAACAAAATCAGAATGATTTCCAGTTCAGTGGTCTCTCACAAGAGGATAAGCTGGATGGTACCAACTACTCCCTCTGGAGTTTTATGGTACGCAACATTCTGATTTCCCGTAATTTGTGGGACTATGTAAATGGCGATGAGATCCGGCCAGCAAATGTGGCACCTAATACCCCTCCCCAGCAAGGAGGAGGCAAAGGTCATGCACAGGGTACAGCTGCAGGACAAGTTATTGGTGCAGCTATACCTACTACTCAAGAGCAAAAGAGATGGGATTCACGTGATGCTTTAGCTTTGTCGTGTATTTCTATTTCAGTGAAAAGATTCATCATTCCGCATATCCGGTCGTGTAAGACCTCAAAGGCAGCATGGGATATTTTGGAGAGCATGTATGCAGCTCCGAATGATGCCACGGTGTCTTTTTTGAAAAGAGAATTATCTCATACACATATGGAAGAGGGTGACTCCATGTCAGTGCACCTCACAAAGCTGCAGGATTTACGAGAGTAATTGCTGAATATTGATGAGATCATTCCTGATTCAAAGATGATTACCAGTGCTCTGAATTCTCTTCCTGAGTCTTATCTCAGCTTTCATACCTTGCTAAATTTGTCATTGAGGGGGGGTGCAATTCCTCTCAATTTTCACGAGTTGATAGGACTTCTGTTGCAAGAAGAGCAGACCAGGAAAATCATGGCTTCACGAGCAGTTGAACATGCCATGCTTTCAAAATTCAAGCCTAAAGGAAAGGGACAAGCAAAGACATCAGCAAATCAGCCTTCCAGTGGTTCAGGACAGCCTTCTCAAAAGGCTAAGGGTGATGCAGGTAAGCCCAAGAAGAAGAGTATATGTCATTACGACAAAAAGCCAGGTCATTACATTGGAGAATGCAAGAAGAGGCTTGCAAAAGAAAAGAAAAACAGCTCCGGTATGGCTGTTTCAGATTCAGCTCCTCATGCATCTGAAAATGAGCAAGCTACAGCCAACTTTGTGGAACACGACTATGCCTTCTTGTCTTGCATTTCACACTCTCAGTTGGCTGCTCCAGATATTACAGCCACTTGTAATGATGACTCTTATGCTTTTCTGACATGTAGTTATGATTCTTCCAAGGATGCATCAGCTTTCAGTGTCAATGAGACACTAAATGCATGGTATTTTGATAGCGGTGCCTCAAAGCATATCACTTCTAGGAAGTATCTTTTCACATCTCTGCATCCACCTCCCGTTGGTAAAAAGGTCACATGTGCCAACAACTCCTCCTATTCAGTTCGTGGTACAGGAGAAGTTGAACTTACAGCCATTGATGGCTCAACATTCAAAATTTCTGACGTCTTGTATGTGCCAAGTATCACAAAAAATCTACTTTCAGTGTCCACTCTTAACAGAGCTGGATTTCAGGTCATTTTTGAAGATGACAAGTGTGCAGTCCATGACAGAGAGAATGACTATGCCTTGAGATTGTCTGGCACTTTGTTACGTGGTCTTTTTCAGCTTGACATGTATGAGAAAGACCAGCACATGCTCTTGCAGTTTCCACTCCTACTGCTGCTATGCAGCATGCGGAGTTATGGCATGCCAGATATGGACACATGCATTATGGCACCTTGATGACACTTCAAAAACATGCTATGGTTGATGCATTGCCTCCTCTTGAAACACCTCCTCCACATGCTTGTGAAGGGTGCATTCTTGGTAAAATGCACAGATTTCCTTTCAAGAAGGATGGATCAGTAAAAGCTGTTCGAAAATTACAGCTTATTCATAGTGATGTCTGTGGTCCCATGAGGACTCCATCATTGGGTGGTCATCTTTACTTTGTCACTTTTATAGATGACTACTCCAACTACACTTAGGTTTATGGGCTGAAACGCAAATCAGAAGTGTTTATGGTTTTCAAACACTTTGCAGCCATAGTTGAGAATGAATCAGGACTCAAGATACAAACATTACGCACAGATAGAGGAGGGGAGTATTTGTCTACAGATTTTAATGCATTTTTGAAAGACAAGGGCATTGCACATCAGCTTACAGTGAGGCTAACCCCTCAGCAAAATGGCAAAGCTGAGAGAAAAAACCGTACTCTTATGGAGATGGATAGATGCATGCTAAAAAGCAAAAAATTGCCTCACAAATTTTGGCTTGAAGGTCTCATGTGTGCCAATTATGTTTTGAATCGGGCTCCCACAAAAGCTTTGAGACCAAGACTCCCTATGAAGTTTGGAAAGGGAGAACGCCTTCTGTGGACCATTTTCGTGTTTTTGGATGCCTTGCATATCCTCATGTGCCCGTTGAGTTTCGGCATAAGTTGTCTAATAAGGCAATCAAATGCATTTTTGTTGGGTACAGTGCTGAGAGCAAGGGCTACCGTCTCTACAATCTTGTCACACGCAAGATTATTGTCAGTAGAGATGTTATATTTTCAGAAAATTCAGCTCACACTCAAGCTGAATTTGATATGCATACTTCTTCCGATGATGTCTTTGAGGGATTACTACCCATTGCCTTGGGTTCCCCTGCTGATATATATGATGTAAATCACAATTTACATATACCTCCACATGCTCCGATTCAGCCACAGGATGTCTTACCACCTCCACAAGCAATGGAAGAGGTTGTTCAACAAGAAATTGCAGATATACATGCAGCAAAAACAGTTCCAAATTGGCTGTTACAAACTCTCAGGGAGAGTAAAATTGATGCTTCATTACCTGGCAGAACTCGTAGTGCAGTAAGGCATGGGGGGGGAGCTCTTTCAGTTGAATCAGCTTATGCAGATACTCTTCTTGATGAGGAGGAACCTGAGACATTTGAAGAAGCACACGATAATGTGCATTGGATGAATGCCATGCACGATGAATTGCAGTCCATTCAGAAAAATCAGACATGGGAAGTTGTGGATTTGCCACCAGGTAAACATGCCATAGGTACACGGTCGGTTTTCAAAGTCAAAAGAAAGCCAGATGGGTCCATTGATCGGTACAAGGCAAGGCTGGTTGCAAAAGGATATGCTCAGAAAAAGGGCATAGACTATGAGGAGACATTTGCTCCTACATCCAGAATGACAACCATCCGGTTAGTTGTAACCATGGCTGCAAATTTTGAATGGAATGTTCATCAGTTACATTAAAACAGCTTTCCTTAATGGAGACAATGCCTTTCTGACCTGTAAGGGGCTGCATAATAGTCCAACTGAGAGCACCCTCTACATCAAGAAGGATGGGGGGGATATTTTAGTCATCATTCTTTATGTAGATGACTTATTGCTCACAGGGTCAAATGAGGATAATCGTGTCAGATTTGGGGATTTTAAAGCTCAATTGCAGACCACTTTTGACATGTCAGATTTGGGGCTGCTACACTTTTATTTGGGGATCCAGTTCACTCAAGAGAAAAGTGGCATCGTTATGTCTCAATCCAAGTATGTACAAAAACTCTTGGACAGATTCAACATGCAGGATTGTAAGCCCATAGCTACTCCCATGGAGCCGAGGCTGAAGCTTACAATGCATGATGCAGGTGAATCAATTGATGTCACACTCTATAGTCAAGCTGTTGGATGCCTCATTTGTCTCTGCAATACACGACCTGATATTCAGTTTGCAGTTTCTCAGGTGAGCAGGTATATGCACAGCCCAAAGACTATGCATTGGCAGGCTGTAAAACGCATCTTCTGTTACTTGCAAGGTACAAAGTCTTTTGGCTTGATGTTTCTGAGGAGGGGTGACTTGCAGATGCATGCCTACAGTGACTCAAATTGGGCTGGAGACTATGACACTAGGCAGTCCACAAGTGGCAATTGTTCCTTTTTGGGCAAAGCTTGTATTTCTTGGTTGAGCAAGAAGCAGTCTACAATGGCTACCTCCTCATGTGAAGCTGAGTACAGGGCAGCTTTCACAGCGATAGTTGAATGTGTTTGGCTGCATCGTTTATTTGCTGATCTTCATCTTTCATTGGAGGGTCCTTCTCCAATTCTCACTGATAGTCAAAGTGCTATTGCAGTGGCAAAGAATCCTGTGCTTCATGCTCGCACGAAGCACATTGAGGTTCACTATCACTACGTCAGAGAGAAGTTGCATGCAGGAGAGATTAGTATGATCTATGTGTCAACACATGACAATGTTGCAGACATTTTCACCAAAGCACTTCCAGGTGAAAAGTTTGAGGCATTTCGCAATGCCCTGAACTTATCTCCTTTTGGTGATTGATCATTTCCTTGTACATGACATTGGCACTGCAGGGGGGTGTTAGAATTATTGTTATAATTTAGCAATGACCAATGTAATGTAATAAGTAGGTTAGGGGCATTTTTCCCTCATTTTAGGGGTTTTCCCCCCTAACCACAGTTAGTTCACTAACTACGATTAGTGAAGGATAAGGTTTTGTCACTTAGACAAAACCTATCCCACTCTTCAGTTGTATTACACTCTTCTATTTGCAACTATTGCTTTCAGCTCTCACTCTCCAACTCACACCTGTGGGGTCTGTTTTTTGGTAGACTGGTCGGCCATATTAGGGCAGGCCAGTCGGCCACTTCAAGGGGCCCTTTGGGCCTATAAAAGGAGGCATCCAGCCTCATTCTTCATATCCAGCGGGTCAGCCATCAGAGAAGCAGATAGGAGAAGCTTACTCTCATCCTTTGGCCTACAATCAAGAGGTAAAGGAGTGCTGGAGGTGCTGCTGCAGACTTAGCTCACAAGGCTGAACCCTAGGCTGCCTACCAAGGTAGCAGGGTGCTGAGATATGGAATACGCTCGAGGTGGAGCACGCAGGCTCGAGTCTAGAGATAGTCGGCGGATAGGAGAAGTACCTTGTGGTAAGATCAAAGGACCACACCATTGGTGGAACTCTGGATCTATCTCTTTTGTATTGTGTCCATAGCTTTGGACAGAAATATATTATTTTGGTGGTTTCTATATCTGGCTGGTTCATTGTCTATTGATGAGTCTGCCTGCACATCTATCTGATGCACATTAAGTTAAGAAGTTTCCGATTCCACTCCCCACACCACACTGTGTGAGCTCCTGGGCACTTCAGAGTGACTGCCCACCGTGGAAATGTGAGTTCTGTGGCGGTTATTAGGAGTGTTGTAACCGGCCTTCCAGAATCTAAAGGGCAGTAATCCTCGTCTACTCAATCTTAAACCTCATCAATAGCCACAATGCAAACTTCAATCACTTCAACCACTTAACAATACTTAGAAATAAACTTCAGCATCAACAATGGGGAGGCTAGAATGCCCTTGCTCAGTGACAACAATACACAATACACCCACTGACCCCAAATGCCTTGGTGCCCCTTTCGGTATTTATTTAATGCTTCTGAATGGAAATGCTCTACACCAAGGGCTCACCCATGTACCGTTCCTCTCTGTAAATCCTCTAACTATCTTATGGGCATCTATTCCACACTGCACCACTAGAATCCAACTGGCAAGGCAATCTTAGGCATCCACTTTTGACTTGACCCAACTGAAAGGCATCCAAGCATCCAAACCAACATGTAGCTGCGCTCAAGGTAGCCTCAAGGCTTTCACATGCAACAACACTGTCCCTTGGCCTTTCCCTGGCACACCGTTGCTTCTGAGTACTTACTTAAGCCTGTGGGAAACAAATAGGACTCGAAGCACACGAAAAACACAGCAAATAACTTCAAACGAAGGAGAGGCAAACAAGAAGAAGACAATAACCATGTACCCACTATCGTGGAAGAGGGGCAAGCTCTGCTCTTGCAACCTATCCCCTGTCCAAGCTCCCAGCTAGGTGCAGGTGTCTTCTAGCCTCCAAGTGAAGAGAAAAAGGGCGAGATAAAGAGCGGAAGTCAAGTTAGAAAGAGCTATAGAGGATAAAAAGCAACAGATTTGCCCCAAAGTCTTTGCCTCAAGATCTGCGTCAGAGAAAGTCTCCTTGGGAAGCAAGCCTGCCTCGGAATCTTCATCAAAGCCTCCTCGGGGAGCACACCCACCTTGAATTGCGTGCAAAGGATCCCTACAACTATACAAGCTGTCCGTACAATTCGTACAGTAGTCGAATAGCAACCTAACTGCCTTGAGATTCGCACCAAAGGGCCATACAACAATAGGGCTGCATTGGGTTGTGTGCAAGGGCTATGGAAGAGGTCAGAGCAGCAACATGCAGGCAAGAAGAGCAAGAACATGCATCAAAATCCACACACAGAGCTTCTGCAGACTGAAAATGCTCCAGGAGGGTGAGGGAGAGAGATGGTAGGTTGGAGAGAACACATGCTGCCTTGCCCTAGGACCTAGTGGGTGCAGGAAGTATGCACTTCCTCTAGCCAATCCCCCCGAGCCAAACTATTACTAAACGTAACCACAGTTAATCTCGAGTTAAGCACGGGTTAAGTTACAAAAGACTTTTCACGTCCCCGTCACATACCCTCCTCTTAAAACAGCAAACTACTTAGGTTGCTTAAGAAATTACAGGAAAATAAAGAATAATAAAAGTAGGTAGAAATAGCTCATAGCAGAATATACATCATCTGTACGATAATGATAATATGGGCTAGGAGAGCTCGAGAGTCCATCCATACATCAATGCATCCTCTATGTGGAGTGTCGCAAACACCCATCATGGAGATCTCACGGTAGAAATATTGTCAACAAGCAACATCTCGGGTGAAACAATCGGTGTCACCAAGCGATCTCTAGATACGTGAGCAGTTTGTATCAAGGAAGGGGAGGTGCTACCCTCCTCTCAAGCACCAGGTCTCTGCTCTGCTGAACCTATAGGAGCCTACACCGCAGTGGGCTCAAGCTGAAATGCATCCAGGTAGAGCTGCAAAATCTGAGGTGACTCTGCCAGATCACCTTCTTCCATCCACTTTGCATCCAGTGCAGGATAGTTCCTGAACTTCACCAAGTAGCGACCGGAAACTCTACCTCTTACTTTTCTTTCCATATGTGTAAAAATCTGTTCCGGAACCAAGATTTCATCCTACTCTTCAACCTTGGGTGATCCTCATGAAGCAGGTCAGCATGCACATTGCCATGGAAAGGCTTCAATAAACTCACATGAAAGGCCTTGTGTATGGTCCAATTTTCAGGTAGCTTCAGCCTATAAGATACGTCATTGATCCTTTCAAAACCTGGAAAAGGACCATAAAACTCATCTTCAGCTTTGTGTACACTTTTTCCTTGCCTTTCATCTTCCTGAGTCGTGCTTTCTGGAAACGCAGCAGCACCCAATCACCCTCTTTCAAGAGTAGCTCGTGGCGATGTTTATCTGCTGCCCGTTTGTGCTTCTCCTGGCTTTTTTGGAGGGCTGTTTTCACCTTCTGGTAGGCAACATCCAAACTTTCCACAAACATGTACGATTCAAAAATCTTCTCTTTGGTATGCAAAATGGGAGATACCTTCCGTTCTCCTACCACAATCTCAAAGGGTGCTTTCCCTGTAGATGAATGTACAGTATTGTTGTATGCAAACTCAACAAGTGGCAGAAATTGCTCCCATTTCGATTGCTGATCCGAAACATAACACTTGAGAAGATCAAGGGCAGTGGAGTTGGCTTCTTCTGACTGTCCATCAGATTCAAGATGGAAAGAGAATGAGAAATCCAGCCTGGTATCCATATTCTCGAAGATACCTCTCCAGAAAACACTTGTCATCCGCGGGTCTCGATCACCGACAATCGATTGAGGCATCCCGTGATGTTTGAACACATAAGACATAAAAAGTCTCGCCATATGGTCTATAATCTTCTTCCGTACGGGAATAAAATGGGCCTGCTTGTTGAATCTGCAAATAATGGTCTATATCCCACCATGTCCTGATGATGTACGTGGAAGATCGAAGATGAAATCCATGGCAATGCTCTGCCAAAGTCGATCGGGAATAGGTAAAGGCTGCAGAAGTCCAGCCGGCTTCTGTTTGTCATATTCACCTTCTGGCAGGTGATGCATGTCCTGACATAAGTCTCAACATTCTGCCTCAAGGTCGGCCAAAAGATATTATGCTCCACGGCTCTGATGGTAGAATCAATGCCTCTGTATCCTGCATAAGGTGGGGCATGACTCTCGGTCAAAAGTTTTGGCCTCAACTGGTGTGTGACACATAATTTACCATGCATCATCAGAAAACCTTCTTTGAGAGTATAGTGCTCATGCCTCTGGCCATCGACTAACTGATCATAAACACGTTCAAAATGAGCATCATTGGCATATTGATCCTTCATGGCATCAAGCTCATCATGATATGCAATGGTAACAGCTGAAACTTGCGGCTTAACAGACACTGCGTCTCGGTGGGCTTTCGCAAAAGTGCATCTGCAACCACATTCTTCTTTCCACGCACATACACAATCTGAAAATGAAACATAGAAAGAAAGTTGGCCCACCTCATGTGCTTCTCGGAAGTTACAAGTCAACCAATTTGGTCAACACTCTTAACCCAACCAACAAGTCAAACTTGTTGACTGTACCTATCAGTTTTGTTAACTAAACAGATCAATCTTGCATGCCTTTCAAGTGGCCTGCTTTTGCTGCCGAATTTGCTGCTCCCAGTGGTTGCAATCTGCGATCCTAATCGGATGACACTCACCTTTGTTTGAGAACTGCAGCAGTTGCTCACCATCTCTGCCTGCCTTGCCTAACCTACAGATTGTGACTGCCCCTTTGTACTCTTCACATGGGGCTCACATATGGGGTCAGTGATTTCTTACACTATGACTCTCATCCAAATTGTCTCTTATCCTCATTTCATCTTGTCTAGGATAATCCTATGACAATTAGGTTGGAGGTCCCCTCCCTAAGGAAATCAGTAAAATATAGCGCAAGACTTGATTAACACTCAACCACATAGCATAAGTGATACACTTCTCATTTCATCGAATCTAATTGTAGGTTGGTACACTTTTCCTTTCATTGAATCGAATTGTATGTTGGTACATACCAAAAGAATTTGCTCAGTTGCCAGCATTGAATTAAATAAGAAATCTCTAATTATCAAATCCATGTTGCTTTCCTAAATAAAACCTACTTTATAAAATACCAATCCTTACTTGATTGCAAAATCTACCAATATTACAGGTACCTATTCAGATAAGTGTAGTACCATTACCAGACCAAAGAAGTGTACCTAGCACCTGTGGCCTGGGAGCAACAGTTCCAAGTTTTCAATGATCGTGCTGAGGCGGTTCCCGCCACGAGGGGGATTCTTCAACAGTACATGTGGTGGTCTTCAACTGTGGAGCATCACAAAACGGATTCCTCCACTTGTTCCAACGCCACACCCAACTCCCTAGCGTCTTTGTTCCATCTAGAAGCTGAGAGGGGGTTTTGGAGGTTAACATCTCCTAATGTCACATGGTAGTTGAGTCAGTATAGCATTGCCTTTCGGAGTGCAGACAGGCGAGGACGATCTGGAAAGGTGTTGCTAGGATTTTCAGCATCTTTCATACAACACCTTTCTATATGACCCTGGGTTCAGTGGCTTGGTTATCTCTTACTAGCCCACAGGTGTTTTTCAAGGGACATGATCCAAATCCAGCTTTCATTGTACGGCGACACTTAGTGGAGTCTTCTTCCCTCCAGGATGTTCCCTTCACTCCTTTCAGAGCTGCTCATGCCTCAGTAGACACGTCTTGGGAGATTTTGGCTAGCATTGCAGCTTGGCATATTTGGAGAGCCAGGTGTACAGAGGCGATGGAGGGTATCCAGGTTCACACTTCCCAGACTATGGCCAGTATTTGGACCGACACAATACACACTCTGAAAGCCATTTGGGCGAGTATGCAAGGATCCTAAAGAGCAGCCACTGCCAAGAGAGTTACTTTTTTCAGTGTTTGGAGAGGATCTCCTTAGTCCTCTGAGTCTCCTTCAGGGTTGAGATGGCATTTTCAGCCTCCGCCTTGGTTCTTTATTAGCTCATTTTGAGCTGTTTTTTCCTCATGCATTGCATGATGTTCTCCTGCATTTGAGCTTGCTCTCACAGTTTTCATTCATACTTAATGAAGTAATGTTCTTGTAAAAAATAATGTCACCTAGAGAGAGGGCCTTGCTTGTGGGTGTGCCCGCCCAGTGAGTGAGGATAGTGCAGAGAGTGAGGGCCTGCGCCTTGGTTCTTTATTAGCTCATTTTGAGCTGTTTTTTCCTCATGCATTGCATGATGTTCTCCTGCATTTGAGCTTGCTCTCACAGTTTTCATTCATACTTAATGAAGTAATGTTCTTGTAAAAAATAATGTCACCTAGAGAGAGGGCCTTGCTTGTGGGTGTGCCCGCCCAGTGAGTGAGGATAGTGCAGAGAGTGAGGGCCTGTGTTGTGGGTGTGCCCGCCCCCCGTGAAAGTAGGGTAGTGTGGCTGTCCAAGGCCTCATGCATTGCCACGGAGGCTATGGTGGTTCCTAGGCAGGGTACAGAGGTGCGTGGGCAGGTATACCCTGTGGGGCTGCCTTTAGGCACCTCTTAGAGCCCTTCTTATGGGCTGTGGAGCAGAGGGTTGCAGGTCGGCCACCTTGCTGGCCATGGGCTGGGGGCTTGAGCCCTCTTTATAGGGCAGTAGTCAGCCCTATAGGTGGGTCGGCCCCTTTCATGTGCTGGTCGGTGCCCTAGGAGGCTGGCCGACTAGGGGAGGCTGGGCTATATATAGGCCTCCCCCCCTCCCTTCATTTCATCACTTCATTGCAGGGGTTTGGCAGAGGTGCAGAGCCAGCCCAGTGAGCGCTTGAGGAGCAGGATAGTGGAGCAGTTCATCCACTCCCTTGTGCTCCCTTTTCTCTTGGTTGTTGAGCTGTCTGCCCGTTGGTTCCGAGGTTTTTCCCCAGTTGTAGCGGGATTCGCTCTAGAGATCACTTGTAGTTCTCCTGTGCCATTCTCTCCTTTCACTCCTTCTCAGTTTGGTGTGTGTGTGTGCGTGTGTGTGTGTGAGGCGTGCTCTCTCTCTCTCTCTCTCTCTCTCTCTCTCTCTCTCTCTCTCTGTCTTCCGTTCATTTCTGCTGCACTCCTCACAGAGGGAACTCCTCTTCATTGGCTGGGCACAAGGAGACACTAGAAACTCTGATGGCTCTCGAGGCCACAGAAGCGTAGCCCCAACGCTGAGCACATGCACTGCTCCCAATTGCACTTCTCAATGAGTTTCTGTAACCACCTATCATCCAAGTTCCTCAGAGAACACCCTCCTGCACAAGTGTGCTGGCTGTAGGTATGCACCACCTCTAGACTGAACTGGAAACTGCCCCCCACACTGGAAACTGGAAATTGCCCCCCACAATGGGGCTATTGATAGGCTAGTATGCCCTCCTATTCTGGCCGACCAGTAAGCCAGTCAGCCAGCTGGTCCCGGACCAATCGACCTGTCAGCCGTACAATTGTACAACTGACTGTACCCTCTCTGCCGACATGGCAATCCACATACGGCAACCTGCTAGCTGTCCTGACCTATCTAAGGCCCTATGCAAGCACTATTGAAGGCCCTGCACCTTCTGCATGCTACCCACACGTTTGCTGTAATCCAGGACCTTTGCCAGCCCTGTTAACCATCCAGACCTGATGCTCACAAAGCAGTCTTTCATGCCCCCCTATTCCTACACTGATACCATGAACCTGTGCTCTCCTCATATGGGGGCTTATAGGTGTGACACTAGACCTATTATTCCAACACCCAAGATCAACAGCCCAAGATTAAAAAATGAGATCTATGGTCCAGACTCCAGCAAAGGTTGTTTGATATATAACCATGTGGAAAACAAGTCTGAGAACAGCACGGCAAAGAAGAAGTGTACACGCACGTGGGAAGCCCCAAACAAACCCCCCTCCTTGGCAACCCTGGCATTTTCCCAGCCACCTCAGCCACTAGCTTCTTTGTCCCTAACCCCTCCTCCTTGGCCACTAGCTTCTTTGTTCCTAAACCCCTAACAGCATGTTGTCCTGCTATCCTCTATGCACAAGCGGAGTTGTTGAGGGGTGAGGTGCAGAGTTCTAGTCCCGATGGTGTCAACACTTCCCCCCCCCGCTTCTTTTTGTTTTCGCTGCCATGATTGGCACCAGTCGAGGATCATTGATTAGGGCTTCACCAAATATCACCAGATTTTCGTGAGAGGTGATGTGACAGCGAATGTGATTATTTGTTTAGTTCATTTTTTATCAGGTTTTTTCGCGGCTACACTGTTCCTTATTTTGTAGGCACTGTCTATTACCTGAAACGTCACAGTCAAAGGTCCATAACAAACTCCTGGGCAAGTTTCTTTGAGCTTATGTACAGAAAAGATGGACAGCAAAAACAACTGACGTTTTAAATGAAATGGAAATCTTACCTTGAAGACTGAAGCCCAGTAATACTCAAAATAGCACCGAAACTTGGACCGTGGCAATACAGCCCTTGGAGAGTCAGATACAAGTCGAGGTGTACACATCTTTGTGAATCGTATATCAACACCTATAATCACCCGGAATCAATCAAAATCAAACCCATCGTCACTATCTTTATAGTTTCAAAGCTCACCTTCCCAATTGAAATGAGATGGTGGAAAGAAAAGCAGCACTTCCAAACAATACAACCTCAGATTACATCATCAAGCATACAACCTCAGATGACATCATCAAGTCAACACAAATTATCAGTTTACAAATGAACGCAACAAAACAATGTTCTCAAACAAGTAAACAAAGCTCTTTAACGTGGCATTCTACATAAAAGTCCTAGATGATGCTATCAAAAAGCATGTGATATTTCCAGACACATCCCTCATGTCAAGGACAACTGCAACTTACCGACAGAGGTGAGTCCTTTCAATCAGAAATAATACCCACCTTTCAAGAAGCCACACCACTTTCTCCGTTCTGGCGCATAAGATTGCTTTGCTTGAGGGATAAGCATAAACAATTTTGAAAATGGAGTATATGAATCAAGATCCTGTCAAAGGCATTTGAAAATGTAGATTCTTGTGGCAATCTCTAAATGTTCAGGAATCTCTTTGACAGCACTCCAACATTTGGAGACACGGTTTTGAATTTGTCGTACTAACAATGCTGCTGTATCACTTCCTTCTCCTGCATAGGTCCAGAAGCTTCTATGTTAGAGCATCTCTTGTCTATCAATTAGGGAGAGAGGGCTTCTATTGGGTGGGCCCGCCAAGAGAGAGTAGTAGTATTTGTGTCCTTTCTCAGTACAGTTCTGCAAGTTAGGTGGAGGCTAGCCAGGGCACTATGCCAGGGTTGAGACTAAGCAGTTGGGCTTGGTTGTGGCTGGGTTTAGCGCTGATTTAGACCTGGAAAGAGCCCATATTTGGGGCCAGTAACCAGGCTGGTTTGAGTGACCCTGACCCAGGGTCAGGTTAATCCAACCAGACCTTGTCCGGTCAGCCAACCAGGCCTGGTCGGGTCAGTCGGCCATGTCAGCAGGTTAGTCTGCCAGCTCTACAGCGGGTTTGCCCCCTATAAATAGGGCTATTTTCCCTCTTGAATTCTATCAATTGGTGGGGCGGTTCAACCACTATTTGTTAACAGTTGGTAGGAACAGATCAGTCTACTCTTGGAGAAACTCAGAGGTGCAGTTCAGCATTAGTCTCCAATGTAGTTCAGCCCCAGAATTGTGATTATTCAATGGAGGTTTCCAGCAAGGTGGAAGGGATCTCGATGGAGAGTCTACATACGCTCGAGGTGGAGCACGCGGGCTCAAGTCTAGAGATATCCGGCAGATAGTAGAGGTACCTTGTGGTAAGATCAAAGGACCACGCTTTGGTGGGACTTTGGATCTCTCTCTCTTTTGTATTGTGTCCATAGCTTTGGATGGAAATATATATTCTTTCGGTAGCTTCTATATCTGGCTGGATCATTGTCTATTGATGAGTCTGCACATCTATGTGATGCACATTAAGTAAAGAAGTTTGTGATTCCACTCCCCACACACACTTTGTGAGCTCCTGGGCTATTCTATCAATCTTCCACTGTGCGCACCCTCTGTTGGTCGATTTCTAACATGGTATCAGAGCCCAAGTAGGAGGCTCGCAAGTGTGGGAGCCTGAAGGCAGGGACCTTGCTGAAGGACGCCCTGATTTAGAAGCTCTTCGGAATCAACTTCCACGACAGGAGGACAATGCCTTTGCGAGAAGGTACGGAAATCTGGTCTACAGAAGGTTGAGTTTATTCGACTCTGCTGTGTGGTTTAGCAGCAAAGATGTCGATTTCAAAAGCCTCTTCAGGCCCTTCTCTCCCTTCCTCCTCCCCAAATTTCTTTCTTTCACCATCCCTAACTTTGGAGGGTCTAGGAAACTGCATGGGACAAAAACCCTATCTGGAAGGTAAAGATTCTAAGTCATTTAGTGGCTCGGAAGCTGTGGAAACTGACAATGAGAGCCGAGGTGATGCCGGAAGATATTGTGGACAACAAGGGGGAGTTACTCATACCAATAGATGCAGAGGAGCTCGAAGCTTGGGAAGATATAGATGCCCATGCCTTGGCATTGATCATAGGGACTATGGCGAACTCTGTACTTCCTCACATCTAGATGACCAACACGTCAATAGAGGCGTGGGACATTCTGAAAGATCTGTACGAGACAAATAACACATCCCGGATATTGCTTCTTTAGCATCAGCTCTACAACTTGGATATGGATGAGGGAGATTCAGTACATGACCACTTGACAAAGGTCAAGGTGGTGAGGGATCAACTAGCATCAGTTGGTCAGAAGATGGACTCCTGCCAGTTGGCCTTGATGGTACTGAGAAGGCTACCTCGTAGTTTCAAAAGCTTCGTTACAACTGTGACAGCAAGACAGAGGACCAAACCTCTAACTTTTGAGGAGTTGGGTCCATTACTACTCCACGAAGAAGCTAGGGAGAAGCTCTACAACAACGACAAAGATGACAAGGCATTGCTAGGAAAGGATTACGCTGGCAAAGGGAAGGGCAAGCCTAACAGTGGCAAGTCCAAGAAGGATGACTCTGATGACGAGGACACTTCCCTAAAGAGGAAGCAAAAGAAGAAGTGCTTCTATTGTGACAAGCTAGGCCATTTTGCAAAGGATTGCAGAAAGAAGAAGGCGGATCAAAAATACAAGGAGTCTGACTTAGATTCAAAGGGTGACACAAAAACCAAAGCTAATGTGGTAATCAAAGAACTATTCTTGGTGACATCTCCATGTGTTACTGAGGTCAGATATGCCAACCTAGAAGCACACTGATGATGTCTAATAGTGAGATGTGGGCCGACGGGAAGTCAAAACCCTTTGTGAAGGTGAAGGACATCATGGAATGCTTGGAATCTTCCAGGTGCATGGCTGTTGATACTGACACGAGGATGGATTCCATGGAGTGCCCTAGGGTTTCATGTTCAGATGGTTGCTGTAATTCAGAAGGGGACAAGGATTGCACAGATTTTTGAAAAGTGCCTCGATGAGGTGCATGGTTTGCTTTCAGAGCAAGCACACAAGTAATACGACAATTTGGTATGTAATCTAAGCCTTTATAGCATGCTATGGAGAGAATCTGCTCTTCATATGTCTCAGGTAATGCGAGATTGGAAGGAATGGGCCTTCTTCGAAGGCAAAAGGGGAAGTGTGGGTGCTTCTTCAAATCTCGGACACAGATTGCTAGAAGGTGATGGACAAGGTGTATTGAAACCAGAAGAGTACCTGCATAAGAGCTCAGTGAGAGTTCGAGGTCCAAGTTATCTGGAGATATTCTTGGGATTTCATTTCTCGAGATGGTTCTTTTGTTGCAAACCTTGCCAAAGGAAGGATGCATTGAAATAGACCCTCAGAGCACTCATTATGAGGGGGACAACTAGAAGATCGTGGCGTCTGGATTGCTCGAGTTCGAAGGCGGGAACGTGACTGAAGGTGGGGGTGGCAGGAGGTGCTACCAGAGATGGACCTGTGTACCAAGATGGTGTGGACCTGGTGGAGCAAGAGCCACTAAATGAAAAGCCAAGAAAAGATATCGACATCGAAATGTTCTAGAGGACTACGACCAGGGAGTTACTGGAGCATCGTCATCGACGTGTTGGCATTGGGCCAAGATGTGTCGATGAGAGGAGATGTTGGAAAGGTCACCTCTCCCCATCTGTAAACCCCCTTATGAGAAGAGCATGGGGGAGGGAGACCTAGGGCAAGATGTGCCCAAGAGAAAAGGAAGAGAGGGGGCTGCCCCATGGGCAGCACCTCACATTAAAGAACATGGAAGGTACCTGGAGCCAGGATGGATCTGCAGCAGCAAAAGGCAAAGCAGTAGCCAGCGCAAGGGACCCAGAATAGGATGTGATCACATGGCGCTGACATCTGCAGGGTGAGGAACGTTTGTCTATAAGCTTTTCAAGCACAGGAACTCACCTAAGACATAAAGGTAGTTTCTCTTAATACCCTCCCCTCCAAGGGAGGAGTCTTTGTGTACGAGGATTTTGTATTGCTCAGGTCCCATAGGCCGATTTTTGGTCTTCAGAGGACGATAATATCTTCTTCTTCTTCTTCTTCTGTACGTGCATACCAGCACCTCTGGTCTCTTCTTGCTGCAAGTGCCATAGAAGAGGATAGAGCTATCCATGGTAGCATGCTACGCCCCGAGGTGTAATCCCCATATTCCCTAACTCGGTACAGATACGTGATGACCTGAAATGCAGCATCTAGCTGTAAAGGGGGTGACCCAAACTCAACCTGAATGATCTAGTGAGGAACGGATGGCTTACCACGAATCATCCGTGATAACATGAGAACCTGTAGCCGCTCCACACGGGCCCACTCTGTATCTGACAAGTCTGGCTCCCAACAAGGGCTGCTGTACATCACCGCTGGGCGAACCAAGTAGTGAAAAAGCAACCCCTTGGTGCGTGGATTCTGAAAGTGCAAGCGAAAGCACTGCCTCTCTAGTCTGGCCAATGAAGCATACCCTCTGCTCAAGCGTGCCTGCATCGCATGTCTGAAGCTGGGTCCGGAGAAGATAATCCCAAGATAAGTGTATGATGAAACTATCTCAACAGGTGACCCCTCAAATGTAAACTGCTCCTGACGCATGATGTCTCCAGAAGTATTGAAGATCATGACCTTGGTTTTACCCAGATTGACCTTCAAATCATGAGACTCACAAAAGGACTGTAGTGCGTCTAGGTGTCTCTGAAGCCCCTCTGCTGAGGAAGACAAGAGAGCCACATCATCTGCGTAGAGCAATATCTGGATCAACGTGCCCGCAAGAGAGCAACCTACACCCCCTATGTCTGCATCACTGTCTCAAGCTCGTCAATGTAGAGGCCAAACAAGGTAGGCGACGAAGGACACCCTTGTTTGACCCCAATGGTGCTCATGATCTCGTCTATCCACCCGGATCCTGCCTGAACTCTACCTGAAACTCTCTCGTAAAGTGCCATGACAACCTAAATGAACTCTTGGTCATAACCCAAGTCCTATAGGCACCGTATAAGGCAAGCTCTTGGAACCATGTCAAATGCCTTGCAAAAATCCACAAAGCAACAATAAACCCTCTGCTTCCGTGACCTCGCCTCCTCAATGATACATATGAGCGTGAGAATGTGATCCATGGTTCCATGATCATGCCGGAATCCGGCCTGTCCAGCTGCTCTAAGTCCTCAACACTCTGCAAGTCTGCTAACCTCGGAATCAAGTACTGATGCATAAATCTTGGAAATGACATGTCCAATCATAATGGTCCTGTAGTTCTCCACGCTCATAGGATCCCCTGTCTTGTGGATGGGTGAGATAGTGTTAAGGGTCCAAGTTGTTAGAAAACAAGAGGGAATGAATCACTCAAACCTCCACCCAAGATCTCTCCAACTCTTACACACACTCGCCTCAGATAGATGATCACAGATGCAACAAACACTCTCAGAAATAAATATGGACAGAGAGACAAAGAGAGTATATTCATCCACCAAATGGTGGGCAGAGAAAATAGCTCCAAGGGAGCAATACAAAACACAGCAAAGTGCTGGAGAATATTGATGGACTCTCTCTCTCACCAACTGCTCCACTAAGTGCTGAACACAGCCTTGGAGAGGGGCTTTCAGTCTTGCATTGGATGCTGGAATGAATGGAGGAGTAGGCCTTTTATAGGCACTCCCCAGGCCCCTTGAGTTGACCAACCAGCAGGGTCGGTACCCTATCTGGTGGCCAACCACATGGGCCCTAGAAAACCGACCAGGGTTGGCCCTGGTCGGTGGCCCTGGTTGGGCCGACTTGGCCAGCCACAGGCCCTTATTTAAGGGCACCCTGGGCGGCCAGTCAATGCTGCTCCTGGTGCCTCTGTGTGAGGCCTAGAGCCCCTTTATTCCTGCTGTTGCAGACTGCAACCAGCCCGTGTGCTGGTTGCCTATGATGCCGGCCTAAGTCTCTCTCTCTCTCTCCCCAGCCCTCCAACCTCTCACTACCCCTTGTCCCCTCAAATCGGGGGCTCACAGGTGGCCACAATGAGTTTCTAACACCCCCCCTCAATGTCACAACTGTGGGCCAATCCCCATTCGTTTGATGAGGTGCTCCATCTGTTCTCGAGGAAGTGCCTTCGTGAAGAGGTCGGACAAGTTATCGGCGGTCGGGCAGTACATAAGCCCAATCACGTCATCGATGATGAGCTCTCGAACAAAGTGGTAATGAGCTTCGATGTGCTTGGTCCGCGCATGGTACACTGGATTCTTGGCAATGGCTATGCAACTCTGATTGTCGCACATCAACACTATTTCATCCTCCTGACACACGTCCATGTCCTCCAGAATCCACCTCAACCACAGTGTCTCACAAGCTGCTGTACACGCGGCTATGTACTTTGCCTCTGTAGATGAAAGGGCCACTGTGGGTTGCTTCTTACTCAGCCAAGAGATAGCACCATATGCAAGTAAAAAACAATACCCTATTGTTGATCTCCTGGTGTCAGCATCACCTGCCAAATCACTGTCACTGAACCCGCCTAGTTCGATGCCTTTGGTATAGGTGATCCCGTAGGTGCAAGTACCCTTTAGATACCTAAGCACCCGTAAACTTGCATGCCGATGACTCTTCCTGGGAGAAGCAGAGAACTGACATAATAGCCCAACTGCATAACAAATATCACGTCGAGTATTGGTAAGGTAAAGCAAACTTCCTACCAATCGTCGGTACAAAGGAGTATCGACCGGCTGAGATGTGTCGTGAACACTTAGCTTGAGCCCGACCTCCATGGGAGTTACTCCTGTCTTGCAATCCTCCATCTGAAATCTCTTCAAAGGTTCTTTGCAATATTTCTCCTGTGAAATGAAGATCCTGTCTTTGGCCTGCTTTACTTCTATCCCAAGGAAGTAGTGTAACAACCCAAGGTCAATCATCTCAAACTCAGACATGATTAGGCTCCGACTTAGCCCTATCTTCTGAAAGAATACATCAATCCTTTGGTACCAAGCTCTGGGGGCCTATTTCAGCCCGTATAGCGCCTTCTTCAACCTGCAGACCTTTAATGGGGACCCTGGATCTTGAAAGCCCGGTGGCTGCTCTACGTATACCTCCTCCTCCAGGGTTCCATTAAGGAATGCGGACTTCACGTCCATTTGAAAAATAGGCCACTAGAATTGGGCAGCAAGGGCAATCACTATCCGGATAGTAACCATGCGAGCTGTGGGAGCAAAAGTTTCGTCAAAATCCATGCCTTCAGTTTGAGCAAAACCTTTGACCACTAACCTTGCTTTATACTTATCCCAACTGCCGTCTGATTTGTATTTAAGTTTGTATACCCACTTAGTGCCAATGACTTTCCGTCGCGGGGGCCTGGCCACTAAGTCCCAGGTATTGTTCTTCAAGATAGCATCCATCTCTGCCTGCATGGCAGCCTGCCATTCTCGATGGTCCTTCGCCTCCTCGAAGGTCCTTGGCTCTTCAAGCTGAGCCACCAACGCAAAATTCACGGATGGGGTCTTCTAAAGACGTTGGGATTGTCGCAATCCGAAACTGCTACTCTCAGGTATTTCAGTGACCCGAGAGTCTTCCAATGTCCATAGGTGCCATTGGGGCAACCTCTTCTGCTTCTCAGTGGAAGGAGGAGCTGGAACTGCTTCTGGAACATCCTGCTCTTCCTCAGTATCTTGTGGAACATCAACTTCCGATTTTGCTACCTCTTGGATGGTCAACCTAGGGTGGGGTGGGTTCGGGGGTTGAACAATCTCCTCCTCCTCAATCTGAGGCTCCTCCTGGGATTCAGGTTCCTTTTCCTCGAAGACAACATCCCGACTGATAAGGATCTACTTCTTTACTTGGTCGAAGATTCGATAGGCCTTGGATTCTTCGCTATACCCAACAAAGATACATTTTCTGCTCCGGGAATCAAGCTTGTCTTGTCTTCCTTGTGCACATGAACCCATGTGTTAGAACCAAAAATGCGAAGATGAGTGATAGAGGGCTTCTTACCATAAAATGCCTCATATGGAGTCTTGTCCTTGACGGCCTTCGTCTTGTTCCTGTTGAGAATGTGTACGGTTGTATTGATAGCTTCACCCCAATAGGCTTTAGAAAGATTCCTACCTCGGAGCATAGCAAGCCCTGTCTCCGTGGTGGTTCTATGCTTCCTCTCGACTACCCCATTTTGCTGAGAAGTATGTGCTGTGGTGAGTTGTCGCTTGATCCCATGCTTGCGACAAAAATGTGTTGAACTCATTTGAGGTGAATTCTCCCCCCCTGTCTGTATGGAACGCCTTGACATCCTTCCCTGTCTCATTTTCAACTCTGGCCTTCCAGTCCTTGAACTTCTCGGAAGCCTGTGACTTTTTGGCCAAGCAATACACCCACGTCATTCTACTAAAATCATCCACAAAGAGAAGTGAGTACCTGGATCCTGCCCACGATGCTGTAGACATTGGGCCACAAATGTCGGCATGAACCTACTCAAGAGGTTTGCTGGCCCAAAACGAGGCCTCTTGTGGGAACTTGTCCCTGTGCTGCTTGCCTTCTAGACAAGCCCTACAAACACCATCCTTGCCTGTAATTGGTGGAAGTCCATCCACCATCTTTGACTTTGACATTTCAGCCAAGGTTCCATAGCTGATGTGACCGAAGCGCTCATGCCAAAGTTTGGACTTTCCGTTGTCTTCATGAACCAACATTGCACTGAGGCGGTACAGTCCGTTCTCTTCAACTCCTTGAGCCACCATCTGTCCATTTGCTTTGGATGTCACGGTGACCTTGCTATCTTGAAAGAGAACTGCCATGTTGTTTTTGTCCATCTGACTTACAGACAGTAAGTTCTTGCAAAGATTGGGTACATAAAGTACTCCAGAGATATCCTTCTCCTCACCCGCGGTTGTAATGAAAGGAATGCTACTGATGCCCTTCATAGGACACGTCCGGCTATCCCCGACAGAAACTTTGAAATCCGGGTGTGTACTTTCCATGGTTTTGAACCAAGTCTTTCTGTTCGACATGTGCTTTGAAGCACCGCTGTCAACATACCAACCCTCTTTTCCTTCACTGACTGCATACGCTGAACAATGTTCACTGATTAAAAACAACTATCCAGTCGTCACATTGGCAGAATCATTCTTAGGCTCTTCTTTGTTCCTGGCTTCTCTCTTCCACTTCTAATCCGCCTTCTTCTTTCGGCATTCTTTGGCGGAGTGGCCAAGCTTTTCACAGTAATAGCACTTCATTTTCTTCTTTCCGTCAGCGTCCTGGCTTTTCCAGGCTTGTCTTTGGCCACTAATGCCTTCTCGTCGGATTGCGTAAAGAGTTTCTCTCGAGCCTCCTTCTGAAACAGGAGTGGGCCAAGCTCCTCACAAAGGTGATTGGCTTAGTCCATTGACCCGCAGTGACCGTAGTCACAAAACTTTTGAAGCTCAGTGGCAACTTGTGGAGTGTAAGCAACGCCAATTGACTCGAGTCCACCTTCTGACCAACCAATGCGAGTTGGTCCCGCACGACTTTCACCTTTGTCAGATGGTCATGCACACTATCACCCTCATTCATATCAAGCTGATGCTGAAGAGTAATGATACGGGCTGTATTATCGGTTTCATACAGCTCCTTCAGTATGGCCCATGCCTCTGAAGACGTCTCTGCCAACTGGATATGAGGAATCACAGCATCTGCTGTCGTGCTAATTAGCATTGCTAAGGCATGAGCATCCCTCTCCTCCCATGCACTGAGTCATCCGCATCTGCTTCAAATAAAACTTCACCTCTTTTGTCCACAATGTCCTCCAGCTTCTCCTCGGTCCCAATCACTATCTTCCACAGCTTTCGTGCCAACAGATGGCTTCGGATCTTGACTTTCCAGATTGGATAGTTCATCCCATCGAGCTTTCCAGCTTCACCAAAATTGGGAACAAATGAAGAAGGAAGATGACTAAAGAAGGAGGAAGGACGAGCAGTGGGTGTAGAGGCTTATGAACATTGATCCATCTCAATGAATAGCAAACTCAAAAACTGAAGCGAAAAAGATGTACTAACCTCCCGTGCTAGCCTGAGCTGAAAACAGAATCGCCTTTCTGCCAAGGGACTCCTTCCTTCAGAGAGTGCTTTGATGAAGAAGAGTTGAGAGCCTATGGCTCTGATACCATGTTAGAAAACAAGAGGGAATGAATCACTCAAACCTCCACCCAAGATCTCTCCAACTCTTACACACAGTCAACTCAGATAGATGATCACAAAAGCAACAAACACTCTCTCAGAAATAAATATGGACGGAGAGAGAAAGAGAGTATATTCATCCACCAGATGGTGGGCAGAAAAAATAGCTCCAAGGGAGCAGTACAAAAACAGCAAAGTGCTGGAGAATATTGATGGACTCTCTCTCTCACCAACTGCTCCAGATCTGAGTGCTGAACACAGCCTTGGAGAGGGGCTTTCAGTCTTGCACTGGATGCTAGGCCTTTTATAGGCACTGCCCAGGCCCCTTGAGTTGACCGACCAGCAGGGTCGGTACCCTGTCTGATGGCCGACCACATGGGCCCTAGAAAACCGACCAGGGTTGGCCCTGGTTGGGCCGACTTGGCCAGCCACAGGCCCTTATTTAAGGGCACCCTGGGCGGCCAGTCAATGCTGCTCCTGGTGCCTCTGTGTGAGGCCTAGAGCCCCTTTATTCCTGCTGTTGCAGACTGCAACCAGCCCGTGTGCTGGTTGCCTATGATGCCGGCCTGAGTCTCTCTCTCTCCCCAGCCCTCCTACCTCTCACTGCCCCTTGTCCCCTCAAATCGGCGGCTCACAAGTGGGCACAGTGAGTTTCTAACACAAGTCTGTGGAAACCCCAAACAAACAGCTTCATTAAAAAGCTTTGCTAAGATCAGGGCTAGGAGGTTAATCCAATACGCAATGAACTCAATGCATAACCTCTCATGATCCTTCGCTCGGCCATTATGAAGTTTCATTACGGCATCCTTTACCCCTCCTCTAGTGAAGAGGGTGTAGGATGTGGGGCGAGGCATGAGTGAGATTAGGGACTGCCTAATTTGGGATGTCATAAAGTGTGCATGCATAATCAAACCAGATATGAGTGTCAGTGAGTGGCGGAGGGGACCGTCCTTCTAGAAATCTCCGCCAAGAGTTATTACTAAACAAAATGTTCAATAGCTCCTCCTTGTTCCGACGAACCAAGTCTAGTTTCTTCCTCCGTACCCGTCTACGGTATTCGCGTAGCGTATCTGGTGTGCTCGGAAGACTGTTTTTAATTTTGAATCTGAGTTGACGGCGTAAAGCCTTACACTCGTCATCGTACCAACTATTACAAGGTACGGTTCCAAGGAGTGGTGGGCAGGTGGAGCGAGTGGTATGGGGGAAATCTTGAATGGCAGCCTCGTGTAGTAAGCGGGTGACAAGGGCAGCACGATCCTCTAAAAGGAGTATGAAGTCAATATAAGCGAGAAGTATGTACAAACGGCCAGAGTAAGAAGGTGAGTGATCCCGATCTCAAAGCGTATATCGTGGTAGGTGGAGTAAGAACTGAGTGGGGTGGAGGGTACTATGTGAAGGGGGCTGGAGATGCTAAAGAAAAGGTATGTATGATCAGCCCCTGGGGGGAGAGGTGCTACAGTGAAGTCAATAATGCGAGTAATGTGAGATGTGAAGACAGGGGATCCCATGATGTAATCAACAACACTAGAGCCCCCCCCATGTGGAAAGCATGTGAAACCACTTGAAGCAGGTCATCTGTCAAGACCATTATAGATAATGAGATCATGTATCTTGCCGAGGTCTAATAGGGCCTGCCCATAAGATAAGAAAGGACCTCGCCTGTCAGCCAAAACCCATAGCATACTTGCCTCCTCAAGGTCAATATCTGACAGTAGAGTGGAATTATCTCTGAAGTCAAGAAGTGGTACCTGACGGGCCCTTATCCTCGCGTTGAAGTCCCCCACTAGGAGGACTTCTCCGCGGCTAGAGAAGTCAATGATGGACTGATAAAGAGCAGCAAATGGGGATGTCTCATCATCACCTCGAATATCTCTGGCAAAGTGGGAGGTCTCAGGGGGGAAGTAGCAAACTGTGACAAACAGATCTCGGTTGTCCATGTGTCGAATCGGGATCCAAAGAAATCTGCAATGTATATCTCTCTGCTCTACTGAAATGGTCCCCAGAAGTGTGGATCTGAAAAGGACTGCAACTCCACCTGAACCTTGAACTCCTCCTGTACCCCTTGTCTCATCTTTGTAGGCAAACTCCCATGTATATCCGCTGACTATTGCAAAGAGAACTAGAGCTCAAAGAAATGGAGAAACAGGCCCTAGTCCAAAGAGGGGGAAGCAAATGAAATACAAGCCTCCAAAGCAAGCAAAGAAAAAGGCGAGAAGGCCTAGAAGGTAGTACAAAGTGATGGATTTACCTTTGGGGGAAGAGCAGGAAGAATACAACTTGGTGAAGGATTTGGCTCAACGGAAAGCAAATATTATTTTTTGCCAAATGATGGGTACATGTCGAAAGTTGAAGAGGAAATGGAAACTAATAGTCAATCTTAGTAAGAAAGTTGCTTCGGAGCCACCTAGGAGAGTGATGTCCATTGAAGACTTGCCCGACATATGCCCACCGATTTAGGCTTGAGCACCAGGGTGTGGGTTCACGAGAAGCATATATAGATGGTGGTGTTCAGATTTCTCTAATCACACAGTCATGTATGGAGAAGCTGACATTAACGATTCAGCTCAATCGTCCACCGAGCTTCCACATTGTGGAAGCTAAGGTTATATTAGGCATAGTGTTCCCTTAGTGTTTGTGATTTGTTTGAGTTTTTCTTTCTTTTCATGTGGGTTTGTGTCATGGTTGTTAGGATCTACCAGAGCGGTTGATATCTAGTTTTTTCTCCTATTTCCTCTTGAGAATAGTTTGCACCTCTATGCTTGTGTAATGGGTACAACCATATATGATATCATGTTAACACTAGACGACAAGTAGCACGTTAAGCATACAGTATAGAAACTCAGTGACAAAGGAATCATTCCACTAGATAGCAAGTCAAAGATTGGGTATAGGCGAGGCTCGCTCTAGAAACAAACCCGACCTAACAGGTCAGTTAGGACGCCAAAACCTGGTCGGTCTTTTGACAAGGAGCCGACTCCCTAGTCGGCCAATTTGAGGGCTCCAGGCCCTCCTATATAAATCCCCCCCACTCCCCCTCTTTCCTCATCAGCAGCACTGACTGCCTTGCACCCGGCAAGCGTGCTAGGAAGAGAGGAGAGTGCTCAGCCATTTTGTACAGCATCCCTTTGCTGGTTTCACTGCTCACCTTTGAGCTTTTGTCAGCCCACACATTGTGGAAGAATATATCCGATTTTTGCTATCTATCTCTCTCTATCTTTTTAAGTGTTATTTGAGCTGTGATCGGGAGTGTGAGGAGTGAGTGATTCTGTCCTCTACTTTCCAACATGGTATCAGAGCGAAGTTTCCAGCTCTAGAACGGAGTTCCTCAGCAAGAAGGTGACTCCAATCAACACTCAAGTTTGCTGCGTGGTCAAGTTCTCTACTGCAAATTCATTTTTCATTTTGTTGTTCGCGATTACAGCAAGGATGGAGGACAAGGATTCAACTATTGCCTCTTCAGCCCCTTCTCCTCCTTCCTCCTCCCCCAGATTTCTCTCTTTCACCATCCTGAACTTTGGAGAGTCACGGAAACTAGATGGGTCAAACTACCCAATCTAGAAAGTGAAAATCCGGAGTCATTTAGTGGCTCGAAAGTTGTGGAAGTTGACAACGGGAGTGGAGGCGAAGCTGGAAGATCTATTGGACAACAAGGAGAAGATTCTCATTCCAATAGATGGAGAGGAGCTTGAAAGTTGGACGATGGAAATGCCCACTCCCTAGCATTAATCATACGGACCACGGCGGACTCTATTCTTCCGCACATCCAGATGGCCAAGACGTCTGTAGAGGCATGGGCTATTCTGAAAGATCTGTACGAAACAAACAACACATCTTGTATCTTGCTTCTTCAACATCAAGTATACAATCTGGATATGAATGAGGGGGGCAATGTTCATGACCATCTAACAAAAGTCAAGGTGGTAAGGGACAAGCTCGTAGCAATTGGTCAAAAGGTAGACTCAAGTCATCTAGCGTTGCTGATGTTACACAAGCTACCGCGCAGTTTCAAGAGTTTCGTGACTACGGTCACTGCAGGACAGAGGACCAAGCCTCTCACCTTCGAGGAGCTTGGCCTTTTACTATTACAAGAAGAGGCTCGGGAAAAGCTATTTACTCAATTGGACGAGAAGGCTCTCATGGCAAGAGACAAGCCCGGCAAGGATAAGTTCAGCGGGTCTCTAGCCCGTCATAGACAGGTCATGCATATTTTACATATCTATCCATATAAATATATAAGTATAAATATATGTATGTATAAATAGAAGTAGAGAGAGAGAGAGAGAGAGAGACACACACACACACACACACGAGGGGGGGGAGAGAGAGAGAGAGAGAGAGAGAGAGAGAGAGAGACAGAGGACACACACACACACACATACACACACAAAGGTTCTATTTTGTGCATGTGTCTTGCTACTGTCTTCGTTGACTACCAGATTCATGGCCTCAATCTCAGCCAAAAAATGGTCTCTCTGTGAGCTTATTCAGGTGGTGCAAGCCTTGAGAAAGACTCCAAGAACAACAAGACCGAGGATGCAGAGAAAAAGAGGTAGATGAAGTGTTTCTACTGTGAAAAGCTTGGTCATTCTGCTAAGGAGTGCCGCAAGAAGAAGGCCGACCTCAAGCGAAAGAAGAAGCCCAAATCCGAGGAGCCAAAGACCGAATCGGCAAACGTCACGACCAGAGCTCACTTTATCATCAATGAGTACTGCTCTGCCTATGCAGTCGGTGAAGGAAAGGAAGGCTGGTACGTGAACAGTGGAGCTTCAAAACACATGTCCAACGAGGAGTGGTTCGAATCGATGAAAGGTACACTTCCATATTCCAAGGTCACTGTAGGGGATAACTGAACATGCCCTATGAAGGGTGTTGGTAGTATTCCATTCATCACGACTGCAAGAAATGAGAAGCTGATTTCTAGTGTACTGTATGTACTGAATTTGTGCAAGAACCTCTTGTCTGTCAGTCAAATGGACAAGCACAACATGTCGATCTTATTCGACAACGGTCACATCCAAGGCAAATGGAAAGGCGGTGGCTCAAGGAGTCCGAGGAGCATGGGCTATATCGGCTCAACGCTCTGTTGGTGCACAGGGACCATGGCAGATCCAAATTGTGGCATGAGCGGTTCTCATGTCAATTATGACACTCTCGCTGAGATACAAAAGTCAAAGATGGTGGATGGACTTCCACCGATTTCACGCAATGATCGTGTTTGCAGGGCTTGCTTGGAGGGCAAGCAACACAAGGACAAGTTCCCACAGGAGGCCTCATCACGGGCCAAGAAGCCGCTCCAGTTGGTTCATTCCGACATCTGCGGCCCAATTTCAACAAATTCATTCGAAGGTTCGTGGTATTCTCCTTTATTTGTGGATGATTTCAGTCACATGACGTGGGTATTCTGCTTGGCCAAGAAGTCTCAGGCTTATGAGAAATTCAAAGACTGGAAGGCCCATGAAGAGAACGAGAGAGGGGAGATAGTCAAAGCCTTCCACACAGACAGAGGAGGGGAGTTCACTTCTACCGAGTTCAATGGATTTTGCAAGAAGCACGGAATCAAGAGACAGCTCACCTCGCACATCTCAACAGAATGGAGTTGCTAAGAGGAAGCACACGACTGTCACAGAGGCACGCAAATCTTTCGAAAGCTTACTGGGGTGAAACCGTGAACACTACCTTTCATATCCTCAACAGAACCAAGACCAAGGCCGTTGATGACAAGACTCCATATGAAGCTTACTATAGTAAGAAGCCAACACAATGCATTTGTTCATGTGCATAAAGATGAGTGGACGAAGCTTGATTCCCATAGCTGAAGATGTATCTTTGTGGATACATTGAAGAATCCAAGGCCTATCATCTTTTTGACTCGGAAAAGAAGCAGATCCTTATCAACAAGGACGTGATCTTTGAGGAGTCAGAGCCACAGCTTGCAAAAGAGGTTCTTGAACTTCCGTCATTACCCCCACCCAAGGTCACCATCCAAGAGGCGGAGACGACTGATGACCCCGAGGTGGAGGAGGAGCATCCTGTTCCAGAACCGGCTCCCAAGGCAACTCCAACAAAGCCACCTCCATCAAAGAAGAAGCTACCTCAGTGGTATTTGAAGACTTTAGCAGACTCACGGGTCATGGACATTCTCGAGAGCAGTTCCGAAGTGCGGCGGTCTCAACACAACATGAAGACTCCATCCGTGAACTACGCTATGGTGGGTCAGCTTGAGGAGCCACGTTCCTTTGAGGAAGCGAAGGATATTCCAGAATGGCAGGAAGCCATGCAGGCAGAGATGGATGCCATTTTGAAAAATGACACCTGGGATTTAGTGCTCAAACCGACCAAGCGGAAGGTAATTGGGACTAAATGGGAGTACAAGCTTAAGTTCAAGTCAGATGGGATCTTGGACAAGTACAAAGCGAGATTCGTGGTGAAAGGCTATGCACAGTAAAAAGGACTTGACTTCGACGAGACCTTCGCTCCCACAGCCAAGATGGTGACCATTTGGATAATCATTGCCTTGGCTACTCATCATAGTTGGCCTATTTTTCAGATGGACGTCAAGTCTGCATTTTTGAATGGAACCTTGGAGGAGGAGATATATGTGGCACAGCCACCAAGATTTCAAATTCCAAGAATCAAAAGTTTGCAAATTGAAGAAGGCCTTATACGGGCTGAAACAGGCCCCCAGAGCTTTTCAGAAGATCGGGCTTAGCAGAGTCCATCAGAAGCAAATCTTTATCTCGACACAGATGGGGATTTGCGGCTCGTATTGATCCGATATGTGGATGACCTCATCATTACAGGGGATCATACAAAGAAGATTGCTTAGGTCGAGAGACTTCTCATGGAGGAGTTCGAGATGACTGGCTTAGGCATACTTCATTACTTTCTTGGAATTGAGGTGAAGCAAGGAAAGAGCTGTATCTTTATCTCACAGGAGAAATATTGCAAGGAGCCGCTCAAACGCTTTTAGATAGAAGATTGCAAAGCAGCGGTGACTTCCATGGAAGCTGGTCTGAAGCTGACTGTGCATGATCCATCTCAGCCGGTTGATTCATCACTGTATCGATGCATTGGTGGGGAGTTTGCTTTACCTCACCAATACTAAACCAAATATTTCCTTCTCAGTTGGATTGCTCTGTCAGTTCTCCGCCACACCCAAGAAAGCCCATTGGGACACAAGTATGAGGGTGCTAAGGTACTTGAAAGGTACCTGCACCTATGGCATCACTTATACGAGAGGCATTGAGTTGGGAGGTTTCTACAATAGTGATTGGGCAGGTGATAGTGACACCCAGAGATCAACTTCTAGATATTGTTTCTTACTCTCATCAGGAGAGTTGTCATGGCTGAGTAAGAAACAACCTACTGTCACCCTTTCATCTATAGAGACACAGTGCAGGGCTGCTTGTACGACGGCATGCAAAGCATTGTGGCTTAGGTGGATCTTGGAGGGCATGGAAGTGGCCCAAGAAGATGCGACGGTGATTATGTGTGACAACTAGAGTTGCATAGCAATCGCCAACAACCCCGTGTTTCACGCACAAACAAAGCACATCGAGGTCCACTACCACTTTGTTCATGAACTCATTGATGAAGGTGTCATAGGGTTGATGTACTGCCCAACCGACGACAACATCTCGCATGTCTTCATGAAGGCGCTTCCCAGAGAGCAGATGGAACACCTCATTCGACGCATGGGGATCGGCCCACAGTTGTGTCATTGAGAGGGGGTGTTAGAATGTCACTCTCCTCACCTGTGAGCCCCCGATTTGAGGGGACAAGGAGGTAGAGGACCATAGGGGGATGGAGGAAAACATTCTTGGTCCAGGTGCTATATCACGGTTGTCAAACAAATAGCCAACTGTTTCTTTGTCTTTGACTGAAGCAAAATATAGAGCGGTGCATGTGAGGCTATATGGCTTAGAAGACTATTGTCAGAAACAGATTACTTTGATGAGTCAAAGCCAACAACAATATACTGTGATAATCAATCGGCTCAAGCATTGGCCAAGAATCTAGTATATCACTCTAGGACAAAGCACATTGATGTCAGAAAGCACTTCATCAGAGAAAGAGTGTTACTTGGTGACATCATACTGCAGCATTGTGATAGCAAAGAGAATGTTGTAGACATCTTTACCAAACCACTCGGTAAAGAGCTATTCGAGAAACACCGACTAGCTCTTGGTTTGACATAGAGGAAGGACATTCCCATTAAAGGGGTGTGATGAAATGTAATGCTCAGTCCTACTTTGATTCCCCAGAATCGTCATCTTGAGGGAAGGCCGAACCAGCACCCTGCATGGAATTGTGCCAGCAGACATGGGTGGAGGAGAGCCCCGGGGGGGGGGGGGGGCGGGGCGGCTGGAGCAGTATATGGAGGACACTTGGGCCTGGCATCAGCAGCCCAAAAGGCCCACAAAGGGGGCCTATTTATAGGCCATACCAGCCTGGTCTGGTCGGCCACATACAGCCCCAAATAACCAACCTAACAGTTCGGTTAGGGCGCCCAGACCTGGTCGGTCTTTTGACAGGGAACCGACTCCCTAGTCAGCCAGTTTGAGGGCTCCAAGCCCTCCTATATAAACCCCCCCCAGTCCCCCTCTTTCCTCATCAGCAGCACTGACTGCCTTGCACCCGGCAAGTGTGCTAGGAAGAGAGGAGAGTCCTCAGCCATTTTGTACAGCATCCCTTTGCTGGTTTCACTGCTCACCTTTGAGCTTTTGTCAGCCCACACATTGTGGAATAATATATCTGAGTTTTGCTATCTATCTCTCTCTATCTCTTCGAGTGTTGTTTGAGCTGTGATCGGGAGTGTGAGGAGTGAGTGTACTCTACTTTCCAACAACATCATCATATGACATAAAACCATGCTAGAAAATGAAAGAAACTAACATTTTACAGCTTTCAGCTTTCCATTTCAGCTCTAAAATACCCACTTGGAATTTTCAGAGCGCCAAAAAAAGAAGAACGTCCCGGGGCCATTCTGGTTCCCCCTTGATTCCCTGAATGTCTGGAACACCATTCCGGAAGGGGTAATGGCATTCCCTGGTAACTATGTGGTGAGGAGCCTTGAATTGAGAGTTCACAGACGACATGGTTGTCACATGCATCCACAACCTGTGGCATGCTGAACTGCCACGTCAGCAGCTATGACAGCAGCCACATCAGCAACAGCCATGTCAATGCAACCCTACAATGCAGCCACATCAGCACACATGCACCACGTCAGCACAGGCACTGTATAGTCATGCCACATCAACAGCCACGTGGCAATCGGTGCCTGCACAAACCCAACCAGTCTGGTCAATCAGATCTGGCTCAGCGGTCAGTCAACAGACTGCCCTGGGTTGGCTCTTTCAGGGCCCAAGGGGACCTATATAAGGCAGCCCCTTGGCCACTCCATTCATCCACCTTCCACATGTGAGAGTGCAGCGGAAACTGAACAAAAGAGAGAGCACACACACCATGAGACTGAACTGCAAAATGGAGAGAGAGAGAGAGAGAGAGAGAGAGAGAGAGAGAGAGAGAGAGAGTGCAAGGGATCTCAAGGAAAAGCCCTCAATCTGCTGGGCAAAACCTCCAAACAAGAGATGGTACAACAATGCCAACCTGGACAACCAGCCAACCAGGCTGGCCAACCTAGGGTCGGCTGTAACCCAACCTACAATAGTTTGCACCCATGTGGTGACCACCTGGCAGCAGCACAAGAGCCCGGGGTGGGCCAAACCTACCCCGCATCCCCTGCAAATAGCTGCACCCAGGGCTACTCCAAGGCAGACTGCCAACATGCCAGGAGGGCCTCAAACCATGGCCTGATCTATGGTCCGCACAGATCTGCTCCCCTCCAGGCAGCCAGATCTGCCCCCAAGGTGGCTGGATCCAGCACAAGACCCTGGCAGACAACCATGCCCAGGTATGCATCCAACCCTCCCCTAAACTATACTCACATGGGGCGGGCACACCAATAGCAAGGGCCCTCACTCCCACTCTACACATGGTACATCAGGAGATGCACAACTCCAACACCACGCTATCCAAGGCTCCAGGCAGCAGCAGTCTTCTGGCAGAATCAGGGCGGCACAGGCAACAGAAGACCAGCAGCCTCCCCACGCCTTCTACAGGGTTCCACAGTCCTGGTTCAGTCCAGTTAGCAGCAGCAAAGGTGCTGCCATTAGAGCAGCCCTCAGTTTCCAGCTCTACAGTGAGAGATTCCCCTCAATACAGTATTATCTCGTTTCCTTTTGCAGTGAGGGTTTATTCCCTTCATACAGTACTTATTCTTTCAGTTGTATTCAGCCCTTTGGGGCAGACAGTTATTCAGTTATTCTTTCCTCCTCGAGGCCCTTATATTCCTCCCTCAGATTCTCACCAACAGTTCCCCTTGTGTTTGAGTGCATTAAAGAGAGAGAGAGTGAGGCTTTCTCCCTGCTACAATGGCCTTGGATGCCGAGGGCACGGCTGATATCCTAGAAAGAGTATGGCGCCTTCTAGAGGTCTATTGCAAGCTTCTGGAGCCAACATCAACTGGAATAACTTAGTGGCTTCCTCGCAGTATCCAAGGAGCACTTACTTGGCAGGTTGATCTCGGCTTTAGATGAATACCCCATGGCCATCTAGGATGTCAAGTGGGGCTGGATGTTTCAGCAGTTCAAAAGATAGCCCTTGTCCTAGAGAGTTGCGTAGGAAGCTACTATATTGGAGCTCCACCAGGCTTTCCCTCGCAGGTCGAGCAATTGTAGTGAACCAGGTTCTTTTGGCCACAACCTAGTTCATTGCATCTTGCTGGAGTTTTCACAAGGCCGTATGTGGCAGCTCTCAAGAGGTTGGTTCAGAGCTTCCTCTAAATAGGCTCAGATGGCATGCGTACTACTTGAGCACAAGTCACCTAGCAGGTAATAATCCTCCCCTTTGTGGAGGGGCTTCAAAGAAACACTCCGCGCATATGTGGACAGTGGCACCAATCTCTCAAGTGGATTTTCTCGGAGGCCCCCCCACAAGGAAGTGGTTGCCATTCATGCAAAGCTTGATGAGGGCGTGGCGACACCTCTCAGCCCACCTCATTCTGGCCCACCCACAGTCCAAGGATGAGCGCCAGACCTTAATTTGGCATCCACATCAATTGGGCACATTGGGACAGACCCGCCGCTCCCTAGGAGCTTGGTACGGCCTTCCTGGGCAACAGGAGGAGAGGCTCCAAGCAATGGCACATTTTAGGGTGCTCAAGGCAGGCTCGCAGAGATAGATGCCACCATCCTGCTGTCATGGCAAGAAGGGCTTAGGGCGGCCCCAAATCCAAAGCACTCGTTAGTTGGGCTAGTTCTCTAGGACAGGAATGCTACTCAGAGCACTCTATAAGGCCATGTTTAACATATGCTCTCATACATATATATCCAAGTTTATGACCTTGCATGCTCTACCAACTGTAAAAGCAAAGTGAATGGTGATCCTTTTGGGGGGCAGTATAACATTTCCGTGCCAATGACTTACGCATCAACACTTGTAGTGAAACTCCTTGCATGGTGATCAACAGCAAGATTCTGAGAACGTATAGCTACAATGCAATTACTCACCCAACAACTGGTGAGAATAAGACGACACCAATGCGTGTTCTGTTGGGATTACATACGTCACCTCCCCACCTGTGAGCCCCTAGCAGCACATAAGGGGACAGAGAGATGTAACATGAGAAGAGAGGAAGGCTACCGTGGTAGATCTGACAGCAGGAGCAGGTTGCCACATCGGCAGCATGCAGTCTGCCAGCAGGAGAAATGTCTGCATGGAAGGAGTGCAGCATGGCAGTAGCAAGGACAGAGTGCACGCCATTTATAGGCCCTTCTACAAGTAGGAGAAGCAGCGGCAGCTGCAGACGACTGGAGAAGAGCACGTATGAGGAGAGTGTGGGGGAGGGAGACCTAGGGCATGTGCCCAAAAGAAAAGGAGAGAGGGGGCTGCCACATGGGCAGCACCTCACAGGGAAAAGGGCTGAAAGGGCTGACACATGTGGACAGCAAACAGCAGCCTGGCAAAGGTGCATCATGGTGTGGATATGAGGGCTGCAACAGGCCCCTGATAGAGGCGCACAGGAGGCAGAAAAGGTCTGGCAGATGGCGCAGCATGGCAGGCCAAAAGGCGCCTGCAAAGGGCAGGCTATGGGCCTGCAAAAGAGCCGTGGCAGAGGCGCATTAATGGCAGGAGAACCAGCAGGAGTATCGGCCATCTTGGAGGGGCTGGTTGGGCAGAAGGGGCAAAGACCCTGCCTTGAAAGGAGGGCTAAAGCCCTTGGAGTGTGGGCCAAAGGCCCTGGAAAAGAGAGCCCCAAAAGGGGCATTTTGTGGCAGACCAAGTCGGCCAGGGAGGGGCTGACTGAGTCCGCTATTTGCCCCTCCCCTGGTCAGTTTTTGCCAGCTCCTTGGGGGCGTATAAAAGGAGGGCCCTCATTCATTCATTCTCTGGAGCAGAAAGACCAGCACTTGGAGCCTATCCTGGAGGACCAAGAAGGCTGAGGAAGCTGCAGACCTAGCTCAAGGTGCTGCCTACCTAGGCTGATCTACAGGCAGTACGGAAAGCACCAGGATCTTCAGGAAATTGATGTGTGACAAGTGCTCATGTTATCACTTCGGACATGACCCTTGGCCCTTAGCAATTTGATCCTCTGCTTGACCTCATAACTTCCTCATAGATCTCCGTGATCTTATTTGGTTCACAGACCTTCTCTATTTCGTGGTTTTATTTGGTTCACAGACCACCTCCAATCGGGGGCAAGGACAGATTTGGATTGCCAACCCAACGCTTCTTCATAAGCCATCCTTCCAGGGTTGAGGAAACCAACACCAGAAGAATGGTCCCTCAGCTGAATATGAACTAAGAGGTTAAGTTCAAAGACCATGTTCCATATGTCGTTGGGTGCTTTCAAAGATTCCTTCTCAGACATAGTTGATATGAGTACTATCTGAGGCTTGATCCTAATCCTTCAAGCAATATGGCTCTGAAGGCCTCTATCAGGTGGATTGCTTTGCACTGTGCTGATTCCAGATATTTCTCAAAATGGCCAGCTACCTCTACTCCAAAATGCAGCTTATTGGCGACAATCTAAATCTCAAAATGAAGTGGATAGTAACAGTCAACCACAAGTGGTTTCAAAAAACTCGAGTCGAAATCAATGCCCAGAACTTAAAACAACTGGGTGGGAAAACTGGCCCGTGAACCAAATAGTCCACCAGAAGTTTGGCATGCATCTCTAACATGATCCTAATATTTCAGGTCATGGTAAAAAAGACCACTTGATGGCACCAATTATAAAGAGATTTATGACAGCCACTTCACGGCACAATCTGACGTTAACTGTGCATTTTTTTTTTTGACATAGAGCCAAGAACAATAGAAAACGTTGAGAAGACATCATTACTACGGGTCATCGCAGAACTTTCAGAATCTAATGGATCTCCTTTATCCTTCTCAATGCAAACCAATAAGTTTACCCAAATTTTAGGCGATCATTCCCACTCGATAGTGCACTTGACGTGGGAGGTAAAATAGTCGACACTCTCGCAAGATGAATAATTCAAAATATGTTCCAGGAACTGTGTTACGACACAGAAATAAACGTGAAGCTAATATGGGCCGTCAATTATATTCATGCTGCCGTTACAGACATGTGATTAGATATGGTCTCTACTCTAGAACAACGTTCGTTGGGTACGTTGATCTCGCACAAGGGGGTTCTTTTGAAAGGACAAGATACCAAGGATCATGCTGAAGAGCAGAGTAACGATGTAGAGCAAAGACAAATCCGCTTGAAGCTCATCGGAGATCTACACAGGCAAGCTTTTACTAGGTCCAAAAAATAGTCAGTAACAATAAATAGCAGGGAAAAGCAATCACCTGTAACGAGAATTCTGCAGTCAGTAGACACTTGAGTGGCCCTAGAAGCAGGAACGCTAGAGAGCATGAAGCCAGCGAAGCCGAATAGAAGTCCTGATAACATGGAGATCATCACAATCATCCCGCACATAAGCCACCAACGGAAGAGTCGAAGCTCGACGATACGACCCTGTTTGCATTCCCCAATGCTGTACCAAAGCGGCACTCCGAGCATAACGAGGGCGACCGGCAATCCGAACATCACAGCCTCGTCCATTAACCTCGAAGCTTCCGAGCGTAAATCCTGACATCACCTCGAGCAACGAGCGAACAAAGGGAAGAGGGGAGGCAGAAGCGATGGGAGAAGCTAAAAAGGTGAGGCAGGGGACTAAGGAGAGGGATGGGATGGGGAGAGAGGAGGAGGGGAGGATTGGTAGCTCAGAATGGGAGCTACAAAGAGAGGATCCATGGCGGAGAGCTGTGGAAAATGGAGGTCGCACGTCCTTTTTGCCATCCTTCTCACACCCACATTTTGCATAAACCATCTAATGCCCCCTCCCCCCCCCCCACCTCTCTCTCCATCTCGATCTCTCTCTATCTATCAATCTCTATCTGGAACATAGACCCTATACGCTAACAAGCCTGGGTAAATCGAGATGGCATGCCCTATCTTCGTGAGCCATGCAACCATCCCCCATGTGAAGTCTCGTTGTGTCGCTACATGTGGGGCACAATCCTAAACGCTGCCAGACAAACCCTATGAGTTGAGGACATCCCCATAGGCAATGGAATGTCGTCTCTACAACTCCCTCTATGCAGCAAAAGCATATGCTCTAGCCAGGAGTTGATAGCTCCCATGGGCCAACAACCAAAAGAAATAGGAGATCTTCCATGGTCTCTGTTGATAGTTGGATCTTCTTTTGCCGAAGATGCCATGAGTGAAGCTCCAAGTCACTGTCCATTTTCTTTGTAGGAAAGCCGACGTGCCAGGTCAAGACTGACACCTCTTGTGAGACCACGACCTCGTAATAGGCAATGGAGTGCCGTCTCTAGAACTCCCTCTATGCAGCAAAAGCATATGCTCTAGCCAGGAGTCGAAAGCCCCCATGGGCCTACAACCAAAAGAAATAGGAGATCTTCCATGCTCTCTGTTGATAGTTTGATCTTCTTTTGTCGAAGATGACATGAGTGAAGCTCCAAGGAAAGCTAACGTGCCACGTCAAGATCGACACCTCTTGTGAGACCACGACCTCGTAAAAGGCCCATGGTTGAAAAAAGGCTCGCATCGAAAGTCACATGAGATGCACGAGGTAGCTCTAGTTTTTGCTTTGGGTCCAAACTCTCTCTCTCTCTCTCTCTCTCTCTCTCCCTCCCCGATGCATCAATTTTACGAGCAAAACCTATGAGCAAGTTTATCCGAGCGTGTTTTTCAAGAGATTTAAAAATTTGTATTTCTTTAGGAAACATGGTTTTAACAGTTTTATTTTCACTAGAATTAGATCCCTTTATCATAAAAATATACAGACTAGTCACTCATTTATTTTTACATAACATAAATTTTCTTATTCTCATAAACATCCCTTTGTATCCGTGTTATTACCTAAAAAATTGTTTAAAAATAATTCCTTTAAGAAACATCCCTCTTAATCACTCTCAATGTAATAATATTATACAGATATAGTTACTTGTTAAACACGTTTATATCAATATGACAAGAGCTTTCTAGTGTTTTTATAGCATAAATAACAAGATATTTATGGACATGTTTCTAAAGAAGTTTAAATTACTATAAATAAGTATTAACTTGGGCTTATATATCACTCTCATAAATATATATATATATATATATATATATAATATTAATACTATATGCAAGATTTTCTAAAAATAACTCCATGGATGTGCTCAAATGGGGTTTTCCGATCAATTTAAGTGGTTGAATGACTATATTTGGACATTGGATGTGAAAGTTATGTCACTTTTAAAAGTGTTGTCCAAGGTAGTTTCGCCAACGAAACTACCTTGAAAGACCTACTTCAAAGGGGTTTTGCTTGCAAAACTACCTTGATGGCTTACTTCAATGACGTCTCTTTGGAGAAACCCTTTCGTGAGGGTTTTCAATGTCACCCCCTATTCACTAAAAGTTGTAAGAAGGACCATAAGGGAATTTTCATAGTTCCAAGTCTACTCTACATGTGGGTTTCTTCAAAAGCCATTCCATTATGTTACTCACCATTCCCAAAGATTCATGTAAAGACTTGTGTATAAAATAGGCATTGCTATAATACTCTGCATATTTCTAATTGAAACTATGTTTTCTTTTGATCCATTTTTGCCATATTTTTACATAGTTGGAACCTTTTTTTTTTCCTTTGCTTGGATGCTCGAAAGATTTCACTTGGAAAATGTTTCCCCCCCCCCTCTCTCTCTCACACAAAGATGATTTAAATTGAGTAGCAACTTGGACTACATACCACTAGCATATGAGAAATGCTTTAAAGTAAGGTCATGAGTGTAATTCATCTGTATGTCCACGCTCACGTTGTTCAAGAAGAATAAAAGTTTCACTTTCATTTGTCCAGAATTTGGTAGAGTCTATAGAAAAACATCCACTTCAATCTTTCCTCTCATTAGCATTAGGAGCATTGTACATAACTCTAAAGCATTTTACATAAAAAATGAAAATATTAAATTGTCTAGATCAACTTCTAAGATATCTTGTATGGTTCGACAATAATCTAGCTATGTGGAAATAAGTTTGGCATAGGAATACTTGCTTGACTTTCATGTATAAAGTTAGCCATAAGCCCATAGTCAAATGTGGTCCTCTTCACATTGATGTGTTCCACACAAAATTTCCGACCATGTTACCACAATGCACGATACATTGCACTATAATAAAAAAGCATTGAAACAATGAGCTTGCACATTTATCATGTCTTTAGCCATGTTCCTTAGACTATTTACGATACGTGCCCCCACTCACAATTATTTACTTTCTCCCTATTGTCCGTAGTCTAGCAAATAGTTTCATGTAGCTAATGACATGACATGTCTTTGGGGGGGAAGAGCAAGGTCTATCAAATATGGTTGTGTTCTTTGTCTCTATCAAAATCTGCTCCTTGTAGTTGCACTCTCTTTTTTGGCCTATTGATTTCTTTGAATCCACTTTTACATGTCCTTGCTATTGGGAATACAAAACTTATTTAGCTTCTCCCTCAAAGACAAATTCATCTTTCTTGCTATCTCATTTCCTTGAGAAATCTCATCCACCATACAATCATCCTCCTTAAAATGCCAAAGGGATAGCATAGTATGATCCATGCGTGCAAGAAACTCGGTGATACAAACCAATGAATCTTGCACAAACTGTCCCTTTTCAATGCTTTGCTCAGCTGAGCCTTGCTTCTATGGCACAAATCCCTTCAAGATTTTAATAAACCTTTTGAGGAAAAACATATAAACAACTATGGATGGTTTCACAATGGCCATCTCATCTACTTTGTGCACAAGAATATGTGCTTGAATCATCACAATGCTTGAGGAGAAGTGATTCTCTAACCAGCACATAGCTTTAACCAACAATTTGATCATCACAAATAGGGCAAGCATGGTACCCACTTGACAACAAACCTACATGCATACATAAAAATAAGTGTTAGTGTATAGTCCATTCCAATAAGCACATGCATGGCAAGGGGAGGAAACTCTTTCCTGAGCACACCGCATAACCAATGAAGTCATGCATTGGTCCACATCAAGATTCCCCTATCATGACTCTGTCTTGGAGCTCTAGAGGTATCAAAGCCACTAATCCCTCTCCATAGGGTTTGGAGCCCCAACCTATGGTGCCATGTATAGTCCATATTATTTGCCTTGTATTTCTTGGGATAAAAAAGGAAAGCATAAAGTGTCCCTTTCTTATGGTCAACCATGTGCGCATGTTCTCGTTTACCAAAACTAATAGTTGTGTTGACCAAATGTAGAACATAGTCCAAAAGGATTCACGCCATCCATGGAAGCCCAAGATGCAAGTCACATGGCTCCTCTATAAACGCTAGCCATATGTCCTCTATGTGCTTCCATGCAGCACAATCAAAAGGAATCCTTAAAGTAGCATGTGGAATGATGTGTAGAATGCCATGCCATTGATTTTGATATGGACTTACAATTGGACACATTTTGTATCCTCTCAATGATTGGAAAGTGCCTCAAGAGCTTTATTGGGATAGTTTGGCCATATAATCTAGACAATGTTGTCATTAGCATCTACTTCACTTTTTCTCTTTATCTAGGCAAGGTATTTGGTTATGGCAACTTCTTTTGGAGCAACCTATCCAAACCATAATCTCACAAACATTAGTAATATGATGATAATAATTACTAAAACCCTAAACCCTAAACTGGCCTGAGTAAAGAATGAAATATTGTTGTCTGACCACCTATAAGCTACTTCCAAATTTAGCACTAAAAGGCAAGCTCATAACTGCATTGGTATGCCATCGTACAAGGAGTTTAATCACAACTCCCACATCATGGCCTCGAACTCAAAGATGACATGTACGTGCTCATTCATGCCTCTAAATATTGCATTCATCATGTCCTCCATCCCATCATCTTTGACATCAAGAAATATATCCTCATGTATGTCCTCAAGGGCATCCTCTCTTTCATCCATCTCCAGGTATGATCTCCAAATTTCCCCAACATCCTTGAAGCTCACCTAAGTCTATCTGACTACATAGCTAAATCAAATGCCAATACCCACTAGTCTTGATCTCTCCCACCTTCCTCGCTCACCTATAGAACAAGAACATGCATGATGTATCATATTAAAGATTTAAGAGTAGGTAAGTGCATAGGGTGGAAATGTAAAAATCATTCAGTCATAGTTGGAGCACCACCTAGAATTTGAAAGTCATCCCTTTAAACCTCCCCGAAATTTCATTCAGATGTGCTGCATGACAAAACAATGGTCATGTTGAATTTGCACCCTACATCATGTGCACAAACAAGAGATCTAATCACAGAGCTGTTTTGAGATCTCGTGCACTAGGTCTTCATTTGACAAGAATAAATTTTGTCTATTCATCTGCACACTATCCACCCAAATTTAAAAGTGAAAAGCTAACCTAAAAATACAAAAAAGGACCAAATGCTGTATATTCTAGTATATGCATCAGTATATTCTTCAAAATTTTCCTTACAAATGTACCAATGAGACTATATTTAAATTCCATCCACATTTGCATTGCAAAATTTTGGTATTTTTTATTTCAATGGAATTTGATGTAGAAAGTCACAGGCCAATGTTGTTCATTTTAGATTTGCCTCACTTGCTTTTTCTTTGTACCTCCTCTCTTGCTTTCTCTTGCTCAAACCAATCTTCAAATACCTTCCCCCCTCACACCCATCATCTCTCCTACCCTCTTCCACTTTCCCTTGCTAGTAATAGGAGCTTGCCTCTTCTCATCAAAGGAGTTTGAAGCTTTTGACGGAAGGGAGCTTCAAAGAAAGAGTCTCCCTTTCCCTCAAACTTTTCTCACCTATATTTATTTCCAAACTTTTCCCAATTTCTATTGAGATGTTTGCGTTTTGGTTTGAGCTTTTCCAAGACTTGTGAGGCTTCTCAAAGTTTTCCATAGGGAAGAATGTGGGTTTTGTTAGGCACGCCATGTCCAAATTTTTCCAGGTTCCTAGCACTCCAATCTCATCTCTCTTTTCATGAAGCTAATCATCCCTAAGTAGAGGGAAGATGGTATAGAATGAAAGAATTAAATGGAGAAAGAGGGATGGAAGAAAGAAAGATATGGAGAACAAATAAGTGTTCATTTGTTAGCTTTGCTCTCCATATGTTTTAAAGTGTTTTTCTTCAATTCTCCTCCTTTCGTCTTCATATTATATAAACCTAAGGAACACAGGTTACCTCTGTGGGTATATCTGTTTCATTACTACAACCACCCATCGTGAATCATTACTTCTTTCTTTTGGTAGGTGCATATTGTCATACACATGTAATTTATATCTCTCTTTTTCTTTCTTTGGGGCAGAAAAGGTAATTTGTATTAGACAGAAAAAGACTTGTACATTGTCTTTCAAATATATTCTTAGAGATGAGATTTTAGAAAAAATCCAAGAAGGTGGTTACATCAAAGAACTTTAGGGAGGTAACCATATCACTACTCAATAAAAGAGGAGACCGCTTCAGGGAGGTAGTCAAGTCACTAGTATTCAAGTTTGACATAGAATTGAGTAAGTTGTATGCTACTCTGTCCTGTAGCCTAGAAGTAGGATAATCAAAATGCTTCTTCTCTCTCCTTGATGAGTTGGAAGTAGGATTCATCGTAGTTTACCCTGGCAAGGTCCAGCTATTCCTGTGCCTATTTGTGATAATAATAAGTCAATCCTACTGGTTAAACAAGGTTTTCGTGAAGGCAAGCTGTCTTTGGACTTGAATTTGTCAAGCCAGTTGCAAAATACTATATGTGCATTAATGAGAAGGTTGTTAAATTATAAGTTGTTCCTAGAGACAAAAATCTCCACCAAGCATGTGCTCTAACAAGTATCCAAGTGTTCTGCTTAGTTTTCTAGGCATCTCCTAAGAGAATTGCTTTCTAGTTGGTGATAGGTCCCCCTAGTTGTATTTGGGCTACCTTTCAGACCATTTTAGCAACTAGTCAAGCAACAAATAGGTGGGAGATATCCTCTCTATGTCCTTTACAATGTCCATCATATTTGCCTATGCTAAGACCCGTGTTGTTTGTCCAAACTACTTTATGTAGTATTAACCAAAGGAGGACAGGGAACTTTTCAGGTATCCTCTTATCCCATATGTTTTTGAGTCTTCTTTTCCATTGGAGGTGGCTATCAAAGGTGTTCCACCTCCTGTTTAATACTATGTAGATTTCCTCAATGTCCTGCATTGGAGTGCGTATAGGCAGAAGATGGGGGGAGTTGATCCTGCTGAACTCTTTCCAATGCACCAAGACAATGCCCCCCTTCCAAACAGTGTCCCCATCCCACCTCTGAATCATGCTCATAACTAGATGTTGGTCTTGATTTGTTAGTCAATCATGTTCATAAGTAGATGTTGGTCTTGATTTGTTAGGCTAAATTCCTTCCTGATTTCCTGTTGTCTCTTCCATCTGAATTCCCCTCTGACCCAGAGTTGTCCCTAGCTTTGAAGTACCTTCTTGAATAACAATCTAGCCCTATTAAAATCCTGGTAAGAAAGAGGGGGATGTATATCTCTTTTTGCTTGTTGGTTTCTTTAACTAGTAGACATGCCAATATAGGGTCTTGTTTAATTCTTTTCCATACGTGTAGCTATGTTGTCTCATAGATCACGAGGTTCAAAGTCAAGTTCTTGTTCTACATAGTCAACTATATCTCAGATTAATCTTGAGTAGCTGATTGAGATGTACCCTTATCACTTTTCACCTCGTCAACAAGTTACACTTCTATCTCATATAGGTAGGGGGGGTCCCATGACATCCTTAATAGCCACAATCTTAGTTAACGTCTCTTTTCTTCATAATGTAGCAAATATTGCAACCACATTAGTGCAAATAAGTCAAGTATCAACAATTTTATTGGACTAATTGCCTTGCCCTTCCTATAGTCAAAATCTTCCTAGGCTAGAAATCACTTACTTTTGACCATTCTTTGTTTGCAATAGCTGCCCACGTGGCCTTGCTCTTCACTGAAGTAGCAGGCTACACCTCAAAATCCATAGGACATATGGTGAACGGTGTTGTGGCCTTCTTCTTAGTATCCATACTTCTATGAGTGTTGCACTATGTAGTTTGTGGAGTTAGTAATATGTAGTGACCCCACTGTGTAGCTTCAATTGCATATAATCACTCATGTGGCTAGGTTAGCTAAGAGTTAGGTAGTAGTGGGTTAGCAAATAATAGTAGATTTCTTCACACATGCGATCACAAGAAAAAACATAAAAATATAGGCCATGTATGAACAAATACACTTGTCTGATTAGGGGAGATTTGGACTCAAGAAGGGCCTCTTGCCTTAGGCCCTTAAGAATGTTATAATCCTTGTTTAGGCTATAGACCAATGATAAGGCTCACACATTATAAATATGGAGGATTCTAATCTCCTCCTCATTGGCTGGAAAAAGGATCGTCTCAATTTATCCCATATTACCAAAGTTGATGGTAGTTCAACCTTACAAAAACAATATGGCCATTGGATCATGCAGCAAGACCACCAGTGGATCTAAAAGAAGGAAAGATATCCATCATTGTTGGTAGGGTGTAATGTGGCAATCTCTCCTTCCATCATGAAGATGGCTATAGAGAACGTTGGATCTATGCATGATCCAATGGCTATAAATCACTATATTTGCGTAGGGCTAGTCTAGCACTTGTGATGCATGCAAAACAAGATTGCCTCCCTTCATTGAATGCCACCCCACTTGCTCTGTCCAATGATGGTAGCCATAAATGCCTCATTTTCACCCTTTGATCAATCCATAATATAATGGCTGGAAATGAGCACCTCACACATGCCATTGGATTTAACTTACAATCTAATGGCTATCAAAAGGTGATGCATGCATGCCCTTGGATGCCTTCTGGGATATAATAGATGAAATCACTCTTATGGCCAAATATTTCAAAGTAACACACGGGTAAGACAATAGCATAAATAGATACATTGTGCCTTGCCAATTGATTTGAGTTGCTACATGACGTACTTCATATTTGTAAAATGAAACTTATGATTATTTAAAGCTGCCTATTTTTCATGCTTTGTTTCAAAAGTTGATTGCTCAGATCAAAATTTGGCTCAGTTGGGCAAAAACCCGATCCTAAGGACCAGAATTGCATGCAATTTTGATCATGCAAATCAAAATAACATGCAATTCCATAAAAGTTGCATGCAAATCAGACCCCTAGGATTGGATTTGCTTGCAGATTGAGTGTAGTTTCCATCCCTGGGATTGTATTTTCACCCAAATGAGCCAATCCTAGGGTCAAATTTTAAAACAAAGCTTAAAAACCATGCGAATCTTTTCCATTTTATAAGTCAAAAGTAGGCACATAGCATATCAAATCAATTGGCAAGACACAAGGCACCCATGTGTTACTTTGAATATTTAAAAACTTTGGCTATAAGTAATTTTCATGCATAAGATACAATCATTAGTAACTTTTAAGCATCTCAATGTTTTAAGTTTACATCATTAAAAAAAACAACAACATCATTTTGGTATATACATACCTGAGAGATTTATTATAATATGCTTAATTTAATAATTTTAATTATTAAATTGAGCATATTAAAAAATTATATAAGATGTTTGTTCAAATTAGTCGTCCTTTCTTACTATATTTTGATGAAAAATACAATTAATAAGATTTTTAAAAATAATATTGTCTTATATTGTTCCTTGAAATAGATTATCATAGATTTTCTTTATATTCTTCTACTTGTGAGGAATATTTAATCTTGTTCCTTGAAATTATCTTGATACTACTAATTTCTTTCTTTCTTTTTTAGAGAACCACTTTTCAATCAAAACATTCTTATCATTGTAATATTTTTTTAAATAAAATAATAGATGTAAATATTGATGCTAAAATTCAATGCATCGATAAATTAATAACCATCTCAAAGGTAAAAGTTATACTAACTAGACTATTTAATAAAATTCAATGCAGTGGCGGTAAAATAATAACAGCTTTGATAAAATTATAATTGTCTCAAAGTTGGAAGTTAAACTAGCTAAATTATTTTTAAAATAACATTTAAAAAAACATATAATTTAAAATTTTAATAACTACAAATGTATTCTATTATAAAAGATCATGTATACTTATAACTTATTGTTATATAATTTTTTCTTATTCAAATGAGCAGTTGTCACTCAAACTCCTCACAACACCTCGAACTAGACCAAATGATACCTCTAAATAAACAACAGCAAGCCCAAAGGAGGCTCCTCATTAGGGGGGATCCCTTCCCTATGAGGCGCCACTAACTCCTGTGCAAGGTGTGTTCCTAAGAAGCCTTTGCTAAAGCAAGAGCTTCTAGGGCTCAAAACCTAGAGTAAGATTGTGTACCACCAACTTGCACAAACAGAGGCTACCCTACACCTTGAGATCAAGGATGCAAAGTTCTCCCTATGCCTAGGTTAGGATCATCCTCTACTAAGCAACCCTGGCTCTAGTATTCCTTGTGCCATCCAAACTTGCACACAAGGTGCCTGAGCTACCCATACAACCTTTATGAAAGCACCATAAAGAGGCTATGTCCCAAGATGTAGCTAGAAGGACTTGATTGGTCACCAAGGCCCTCCTTACTAGAGAGAATTCGGCCAAGCTCTAGTATAAAAAATTGTGCCTCTAGAAAAATCCACCATGAGACTATTACTAACACTGACTCTTGTAGAGGGTGTGTTCTTGAGAAGCCCTTGCTAAAGCAAGAGCTTCCAAGGCTTGAATCCTAGAGTAAGACTATTTAGAACTAGCTCACCCATATTGGTTCTACCCATAACATCATGAGATCAATGATGACAAGTTCTCTCTACGTTCTAGGGTAGGATCACCATTTGCAAAGAGACCCTTGCTCTAGTGTTCCTTGTGCCATTCGAACCTACACACAAAACCTACACACAATGTGCCTAAGCTACCCCATACAAGCTTTGTGAAAGCACCATTAAGAGGATATGTATTGAGCCATAGCCAAGAGGACATAATTGGCCACCAAGGCCCTCCCTGCTAGAGAGAGTTTGGTCAAGCTCCAGTACAAAAGCTTGCACCACACACTCTTGAGCATAAGGGCAATTTGATGCTCTATTGAAATATCAATGCCCACCTAGCAGCCTAGGTACCTTGTTGTCTACTTGCGTAAATTTCATCAAAATCCAAGTGTAACGCTTAATCTAGGATCTCCTAGGCCTCCTTACCTGCTTTGAGAAAATCAACTGATATCACTTGATTGTCTGACCATAGCTGTCTACAACTCCTAACAAAGTATCAGCTATTGTGGATATTGCCATGCATGATTGTGGAATCCATACATGTTCTAACTCACTATGGTCTGACTCATGGGGATGAGGGGGAGTTGGAAAACAAGGCCCTTCTATGGGTGGAAGCCTATACAAAGACCACATAATTTTGTGTGGTAAAAGGCTTCAAAGCTGATATCTAACTTCCAAAGTGTTGAGCTTGTTTATGTGACACAAGGTCAAAATGCTATGGTGGTGGATTTCTTGTATATCAAGATTTTGATGGTCTTGTAGCTCAAGGGATAACACCCACCTTACTATAATTTTGAAAGGTTTACCTTGGAACAATGTTTGACATATTTAAAGGATCAATTTATCTTTGGCCTTAAGCATGTTTCAAACATTCTCTTACATTTAGCTAAGATGAATATCAAGCTCTACTTCAAAATCCAAGATACTATCAGGGTGGCAAAATAAATATTTGAGGAGATATCCCCAAGGTAGTCTTTTGCACATCAGTTAGTCATGGTTCTCTAGTTTGATATCATGAAGCATTGGGTCAAGGTAACTCTAGTATACCAACCTTAGGCCTTGTGATTTTGGACCATGATCAATAGAACACAATATTTGGAGAGCCTATCGACAAACATTGTATTGGTTATTGAGAAAAAGAGGGTCGCAAATCTAATGAAGGAGCTCTAAAAGAGAGAGATTGATCACGCTCCTCTTTAAGTAGAGTTGGTTTCAATTTATTCCAAAAGTGACGAGCTAAAAGCCAAGATGGAGACATTAAAAGCCAAAAGTGAAGAGCTTAAAGCCAAGATGTTCAATAACCTTGAGTTTTTAAGTGATCTATTTTGTTTTAATGGAAAGTGTCCTATATTATTTTTATGTAAAATGTCCTACTATTTTGTTGTCTCTGTTTCTCCCAAGTTCAGGTTCTGAGAGTGTTGGTCATCTATAGTCGTGTCGTTGCTCATTGTAGCATAGGTGTTCACAAATGTAGCATACGTCCTTGGGTCGTATTCCGATGAGAGGTGTAGGCTAAAGTGTGGAAAGCAGGTCTCATGCGCTCATGGGTGAGAAAGAGGGCTTGATCATAACAATTGATGGAGGCTCTCGCCTCCACGAGGGTTCAAGGGTTTAAAAGGGGATTTCACGGTTTGCAAGGGGGACGGGATTGAGAGAGCTAACTAGGAGTTCCAGGGTTCAGAGGGGGTTTAGGGTTTAGGAGGAGTCCAAGGTTGAGGAGTGGAGAGCTAGTCTCCTTCGCAGATTTGAGGGGTAAGGATTGAGGAGGAGGGACAAGGAAGGAGGAGGAAGAGGGAGGAGAGTGCAAGAGGAGGGAGGGAGGAGGAGGAGGAGGAGGAGGGAAGAGGAGGAGGAGGAGGAGGAGGGGGGAGGAGGGGGGAGGAGGACGAGGGAGGATGAGGAGGAGGGAGGAGGAGAGAGGAAGGAGGAGGAGGAGGGAGTACAAGGGTAGACAGTGCAAGGGTAAGGACATGCTAGAACATGATAGTGTAAGAGAGCATGGATGCAATGGAGATCAATCACATGAACACAATTGTGAGCTTGAACACTGAACCCAAAGAGTGGGAGCTTCATTCCATTGAGAGATATTTATACATGTTGGTCTCTACCCAATCCATAGGTACCTCCGTGGTGGGACCTCTTTTGTCAGAGACCTTTTGGACAAGAGTCCCTCCACTTTTGGGGGGGACCTTTTGGGTCTCTACACAAAGTGGGGGGACCTTTTGGGTCTCTACACAAACTAGGGGGACCTTTTGGATCTCTCCACAAAGTGGGGGAACCTTTTGGGTCTCTACACAAAGTGGGGGGACCTTTTGGGTCTCTACAAAAAGTGGGGGGCGTTTTGGGTCTCTAGACAAAGTGGAGGGACCTCAAAAAGTATAGGCTTTTAGTATTTCTTTCTCTAGATTTGTATTTCTCTCTCTAGATCCTGATTTTGCGAGTATGATTTGATCTTTTCTAGAGAGGATTTTGGCTATCCTCATCCTTTAAGATTCATCATACCATTTTTCAGGCTCAAGATATTACAAGCGGAGCTTTGCCCCACTACTCTGCACACACAATGCTCTCCTCCACATCATCATTAGCTTGACCTAGTAGTTGAAGTTCCAACTTGGAAATTATTGTCTTTTGATTTTGCCACTCTATGCACTTGTCTTTATACTTACCCAATGTGGAGGTGTATGCAAGCTTTAGACTATTGAATTGTTGAGCTGCTTTTGAATGCCCTAGCAATTGATCGTTAAGCACACGGATTTGGAGTATCTCTTGCTCTTGACCATCCAGTTCTGCTTTGGTGTTCACAAGTATCTCCCTTGATGCCATGCATTCCTTATCTAGTGCTTGAATTTGATGTTTACCTTCTTTGAGGCTATTCTGCAACTCATTGCTTGTGTCTATTGTGGCATGGAGTTGGTCCTCTTTAAGTAGTACTAGTTCATTTAATTGCTTCATTTCCTTCTTAATATCATCACAAGTGACTTGCATTTGGGAGAGGGATAACTCGACCTCTTCCCATCTGTTCAAGGCATCAGATAGCTATAGGTGTTTTTATTGGAGAGAAACCATGGATTGTTGAGCATCCTTTCTACTTTCTGCTAGAGCATTTTGTGCAAAGAGCTATTGCTGCATTTGTTCTACCATACTTTCTTTGAGCTTATGAATTTTAGTCTCGACACTTTGCAACTTGGTTTGGAGTGATGGGAGTATGTGCCTTTCCATTTCTCTTTCCTGCTCATCTAATGCCACGGTAGCAAATAATTGAGACCATTCTTGTAACTGTTGACTGTGATGTTGTATGATCTGGAATGTGCTATGGCCTTGCTTGTATTGGACATACAGTTGACTCCCATGTGCCCATGTGGAATTTTGATTTACTTCTTGAACAACAATCTGTTGTATGGTGGCACTAGAGACACTTTGGGGTTGTGACTTCAGAGTCGTGGATTTGTCAACGTTGGTGACTTGTGAGTCTTCAAGAGGCATGCTATTTAGCTCACTTTCAAAGTCATTATGTGGCATGGTCTCCTCTTGGATTTCCACCTCGAGTCTTTTTGTTGCAATAGCAATATTGAGTTGAGTTGCAGGATTCTTTGTTAGAGTTCCACATTTTCATTCTCTGGAATCTGTTTGGATTGTCGCCCATCAATGTTATCCACATTAAGAATAGGTGGAGGCTCTAATTTCCATTCTAGCAATGTTTCAAAGTCCTCTATGTGAGAGAGGTGTAGAGTCTTCCTCTTGCTCTATTGCAAACCCAATTATAATGGCCAATAGATGGGCAATGTAGCTTTTGCCATTATGTGTAGTGGATACATAATTGGTTAGCAATAAGGATATGTGTTGAGTCCAATCTTGTAGTTTTGCTCTACAAAGGAGTGTAATAGTTTTTACAGACATATAATTTTTTCTCACTCCTATATGATCGAAAATTTCAGCCAAAAACTTAGCTGCTTCTTTGCATATGGGATCCATAATCATATCATGGCATACTCCCCCGCTCTGTGACTTTGTGTTAGGTGGGAATAAATCCTGAATCTCAAAGAATCTTGCATCCAAATGTTTCTTTGGATATTCTTCTTGTGCCTCTGGAAATGAGGAATCTACGTGCATAGTGGATCTACTGAGGTATATCTCTAAGGTATTTTCTTTATATGTTATTGTACCGTACTTATCTTTCTCCAACTCTCTGCTTTTATATGATTTTATGAATTGACAAATGTATTCTGTCATAGGAGGTGTTGGTAGAAGGATTTTATCTTCTCAAAAAGACTCCCTAGACCCTTTGACTACAAGAAGCTGTATATATCGGGTGACATGGTGAACGTCGAGACTCGTGGCCATACAAGCTATATTGTTTCATCTATTGCTAGCTCTTTGTTGGTTTGGTCATTAAAGTGTTCAGCACCTGCATCCTACATAGGCAATTGCTCTGCCTCAATTTCTCATGACTCTAGGGTCCTTAGATTCCGTGGCATATCTTCTTGGCATGTTGCATTTATTTGCTCATCAGTATCACTATCCAGAACCACTAGCCGTGGTCATTTTGGTGCTGACTTCTGGGTTTGTGTAGGCCTTTTTCCCATCTTATTGTGGACTATCTTCACCCTGGCATTTCACACATGAATCAGGTCCCAGTTTGACAATGCCAATATAGTGTCATGTGCTAAGAGTGCCTGTTTCTTTTGTGAGTGGCTAATGCATTTTACTCTTTTTGTAGTGAGGGTATCAAAGCAAGTATCTCTTGGGACTTTTATTCATGTAATTTATTCGTGGTGTTGGGTGTGCTGCATGACTAGTGAGGTGGGCATTCCTCCTATATGCTTAATTTGCTAAGAGAATCATAGGGCAGCTAGGACTCAGTCATCCCCTCTGAGCTCTAGTTTGAAATCGATTGAAACTACCTATATGTGCAAAGTCATACATATGCTAGTCAGTGCTCGTGATACAATCTAGTCCTAACTATGGAAGACTTGGAGCCCCCAAATCTTCATTATTGTCGGGGATGGCTTGTATGTTGATGTAGTAGTGCTTTAGTCGGCTCTCGTTTATTGTTGTTGTGAACTGGACTCTATCTAGTGTTTCTAGCAGCATAGCTCCGATGGGGTTCATTTTTTTGACTCTATAAAGTCCTTGACCTAGAAATTTGAGCTTGCCCTTATGGACTTTGGTATTGTACAACAAAACCAGGTCACCTTCCTTGATGTCTTTGTCTTTGAGATTTCTGTCAAACCATGCCTTCCTTCTTCGTTTTTCTATTGTCATGGCATGGTAGGAAACTAATATGGTCTCTGGATGCTTATCTAATTGGTAGAGTCTTTCTTTCAGCAATGCATGATCTCCCATACATTATGGTACTTCTATGCATAGGTTGGGTATTACAAATTCAAGTGGAACCACAACTTCAAGACTGTACACCAATTGAAAAGGTGTATTTCCTGTACTGACCTTGAGTGTGCTTCGGTATGCCCATAAGGCTGCATTTAGTCTCTCTACCCCATTAGAATGCTTTGGTTCTACTACCTTGGTGAGGACAATGCATAATATTTTGTTGGTGGATTCGGCTTGTCCATTCCCTTAGGGATAGGAAGGTGTGCTCTTTCTGTGGATCACCATAAAGCCATACAAGAGTTCTTGGATGACCTCATTGATAAAATGTGTGCCTCTATCTGGTACAATTTCAATGGGACATCCGAATTGGGTGATCACATTCTCGTATAAGAACCTTTATGTGCTTCTGGCATCTGCCTTTCTGCCCATTTGGTAAAGTAATCAGTGGCCACAATGATGTAGCATGACTGTGTTTCCTTTGCTATTGGTGGATGGATGGGACCCACAAAATCAATCCCCCATTTTTCAAATGGCTTTTGTGCAACAACTATTGCTAGGGGATTGAAGTCCTTGTCTTGTGGTTTAGTAGTCCGTTGGCATACATCACAGCTTTTGACATACTCATAGGCATCTGCCCAAAGTGTTGGCCACCAGTATCCTACGAGAAGGACTTTTCTTGCTGTTGCTTCCCCTTGGAAATGTCCACTTGCAATGCCTTCATGGGCTTCACTGAGAATTGGCATGATCTCATGTGACATCACACATCTCCTTAAAACCTGGTCCTTGCCCATCTTATGTAGGTGCCTTGCAATGAGTTGATAGAATGCAGCTTTTAGAATTAGTTTTCTGGCATCCACTGCTTTCATTTTAGGAGGTGGTCTTCCTACCGTTAAGTACCCAATGATGTCTGCACACTAGTCAGGCACAACATCTATTTGAAATAATGTAGCATCTGATAGGTCATCTTCTATTCCTTCCAACTCTTCTCTTGTCCTTAATCATGACATGTGATCAGCAATGAAATTCTAAGCTCCTTTTCTCACCACAATTTTGAAATTGAATTCTTGTAGCAGTAGAAGCCATCGAGTGATTTGGCCTATGGTACATGGCCAATTCACAAGATATAATAAGGCTTGATGATCTGTGTAGAAGATAAAGTCAATACCCAATAGATAGTGTCAAAATTTCTTCACTCTGTAGATCATTGCCAAGGCTTCTGTTTTTGTTATGGTGTAATTCACCTCCGCAACATTTAGCTATATGCTTGCAAAGTATACAAGGTAGCCTTTGTTGTGTTTGCCAAGTTAACATAACACACTCCCTACTGCATAATTGGAACCGTCAGTATGTACATGAAATTCTATGTCCCAATTTGGTGCCATTAGAACAGGGGCTATGATCAATCTCCACTTGAGGGTTTTGAATGCTTGCTTGCATTCGTTTGTCCGAATGAAGTTGACTACTAGGATCTTATATAGGGGTCTTGCAATCATGGCATACCTCAGTATGAACCTTCTATAGTATCCGGCATGGCCCATGAAGACTTGGACTCCCTTGGCATTTAGGGGGGGGAAGTTCCATAATGATCTTTATTTTGTCCATGTCAGTTGCAATCCCTTGTCGAGAGACTATGTGTCCCAAGACTACTCCGTGTGTGATCAAGAATTGGCATTTTAGAGGATTCAAAGAGATTCCATACTCCTTGCATTTTTTTTGCACTTCTTAAAGGCATTTCAAGTGATCCTTTTTTCCTGAGTGTACGCACAAGTCGTCGAGGAAGACTTGTAGAAACTTGTTGAGAAATTCCTTGAAGGCAATGTACATGACCCTTTGAAAAGTAGATGGGGCATTACATAAGCCGGATGGCATGACTTTGTATGAAAAAATGCCCCATTCTATGGCAAATGTTGTCTTTGGCTGATCTTGAGGTGCAATTTGTACTTGGTTGTACCCGCTAAACCCATCCAAGAAGCTATACACATCAGATCCTGCTACCCTTTCTAAAGTTGTTTCAGTCAATGGTAGGGGATAGTGATCTCTGATTGTTGCTACATTGACGTTCTTGAGATTCACACATATTCTGAGCTTCTTGTTTTTCTTGGAACAATCACAATTGGTGACACCGAATCGGTATGCTCGATGTCATAAATGAAACTAGCATCCCGTAATTTTTCTAGTTCTTCATAGACATGGGTATCATACTTGGGATTTGTCTTATAAGGTCCGCACACCTTTGGTTTGGATCCTTCCCTTATTAGTATGGTATGTATTGTAACTTAAGAGGAAATCCCTTTCATTTCTTTGTAGGACCAAGCCATGCAGTCTCTATATTCCATCAGCAATGCTTTTAATTCTTTTTCTTCTTCTAGAGTGAGCTGTTCATCGATGTATATAAGCTTTTCTTCTTCTCCGTCCAAGGCAAGATTCAGTTTCCTTGTCTTGGTTGGTCCTTCATAAACTGGGGTATCCTTAATATTCTTTGTTTTTGTGAGCTCTGATTCCCTGACTAGCCTAGGCATTGCTATTGTTGCTTCTCCCCTAGGGTCCAATTTAGATGCGTTCCTTATTCTTATTTTTTGTTACTATTCACCATTTCACTCTTCATTCTCACATTGGGTTTGAACTTGCTAAGCTTTTTGCTTTGTGAGACTAGTGATGGATTTTCAATAGGAGTCGCACTCCCAAGAAGTGGTTCCTCGGCCATCTAGGCACCTTCAAGCCCTTTAGGATCCCATTCAAAATTTGGGGACTCAAGTGCTTTTATGGGCTTATTCAAGTACAATTCCACCACTCTGCTCTGCATTCTTTCGAATTGGTTGAAGTGCTCTATCTTGGCCTTTTGGTGTTGCACACCATTCTTCTTTTTCCTATACTGATTGCTATTGGCTAGTGCTAGAGGGTCTATCTTGGGGTATTCTATGGCCATGAGTGCCTGCAGGATTGCCAAGTCATTATCAGATACTTGGCCTTCCAAGGTGGCATTATCAGCTTCAGTTTCTAGATCCCAATCAAACTCTACACCGTAACCTTCTATTATGGTCTCCTTAGGGTCACTGTCCCACTCGATGCTTGCCATGAAGACTGGCATATCCACCACTTTTGATTTGTCATACTAGATTGGTGCTTCTAGTTGGATCATTTGGGCATCCACATCTAGCAACATTGGATGTGTTGTTTTACAGTTATCTATTATAGCCAATGCATGTATCCAATTATTGATGTCACTTTGTGTATCCCCTTCTATGGGTTTTAGTACATTGGTAGGTACAGGGGATGCATGACTAGTGGCTGTAGTGGAAGAAGTGTCTTCAACGTTTCTAGGAATAGTGGGTTTGATTTCCCCTGTTCCCAAATTTATCTTGATAGCGGTTTCTCTATTTTGGATTGTGATTCTATCAGTGCCTCAATCATGGAGTACCGAAGCTTTCCAAAGCCATGGTCTTCCCAACAATATCTGGTACTATGGCTCCCTTGGGAAGATCCAAGATAGTAAATTGGAGAGTGAACCTAACCCCATCAATTTTTGTTGACACATTGTCAACGATACCCAATGGCTTCATTTTAGTGTGGTTGGCTAGGCGGATGTTGAATGTGGCCTTCTGCATCAAAGGTAGGCCTCATTCTTCATATAGCTCTCTTGCTAGAATGTTTACTCCGGTTCCGCCATCCACTATTGTAGGGTATTGGCCAAAGGCTTATGCTCCAACGGGATGGTTACATTTTTTATGTCATTTCTAGCACTGAATTTTACTAAAATTACATTTTTATCTTCTTCAAATGGGGGAATTATTGTGAAGATTCGATCCATCCCTTGAAAGTCTCCCACCTTGTAGGGTAATTTCTTAGTAAGGTTCCAATTGGCATCATGACGAGGCAGCTTATCAAGCTTGCTAGTGTGGGTCCATCCAATTGGGGAAGTTTTGCCAGTTGGAAGTTGTTGGGATCTATCACTGTGTCAATGCTGGGTGATGATGGTGCTCTGACCTCTACTGCTGCCATCCTATCTATCTCAAATTTCTATTGATCCTATTGTACCCACTGCTTCAAGGCTTGGTAATGATCCTTCTCAGTTTCAGCATTGGGGTATGCTTCCTTGGCTCCTTGGGTGGCACTTTCCATGGATGTGCTAGGCATGGTCTCATTGAGTTGTGGGATTAACATGGCTTGTTTTGCCAGAGGGCTCTTTGCTTTTTGAGCAGAAAGGAGTTTTTGCCGTGCCGCTTCTTTTTGATGTCTTGTTATGATCAAGACTGGCTGTGATGCCACACTGTGATTTTCCACACTTATCATCCCTAGGGGTACATCAGGTTTTACTTTCGTGGTTGGTTGAGGATTTGTTCTTAGTGGGCAGTCCATGCAGGCATGCCCAACTCCGCATTCCCTGCACAGCATTCCCTGCACATAGGCTAGAATGTAATGGGATTACTCTTGTGTGGGCATTTTACTATGCGGTGGTTTTCTCCACAACCAAAACACTTGACGGGTGTTTAATATGTGGTGGGCCTTACTTGATTAGCACACACCGAGATGAGTCCTTTGGCACCATCGATGTAGTACATAGGGTATTCTGTTTCATACTCAAAGTGAGGTTCCGACTGGTTGGAGTTGTTACACTGGAACTACTAGAGCAAGATTGGGAGCCCGAGGATATTGCGGAGGATTGAGATTCCTCATTAGTTGAGGCACTTGTGTTCTCATCGGGAGTGGGTTGAGATGTGGCACTTGTGCATTAGGTGTGAGTGTCAGTTGCCTATACATTGGGGTTGGTGGCTATTGGTATTGTTGGGGCCGAGGGTATGCTATCCTCATATTATAGAAAATGTATTTACATCATGCCATGCAACATTGCAAATGGGACACCATAATCATGGGGGCTGAGCCACTTCTGGTGGGGTTAGTCAGTTTCTCAAGATTGGGCATTCTTTGGCTGTATGGTTGGCCATACTGTGTGGGCACCAAACACTTTCTCTCCGTGGGTACTGTGGTGGCTAAGAGACAGGAAGCTTTTGCTTGATGGCCTACATCATTTCATCTTTTACTCTTAGGGCCATGGCTTCCACTCTATCCTTGGTGGTGCGATCTTTGTTGGAATTCCTTTCTCTCTTCGAAGATTTCTTATCGCGATGACTTGATTTATAGCCATCACTGTTGCTGTCAGAATCGGTCATGTTGTCCTCAATGACAATTGCAGCTTCATGAGCATCATTGGAATGTGCATAGTTGCAGCTGACTTTTTTCATGTCCTAGTGAATGGATTTTTTCAAGCCAAAGGTAAACCATGCTGTGAGGTACTTGTCGTCCGGATGGGGAACACACTTTGCTGTTAATCTTTTCATTCTTCCTAAGTATGTTTTGAACTTTTCTTTCTCTCGCATTGCTATATTGCCTAGTTGTAATGCAGGGTTAGCTTGCAGCCTTTCTGTTTGGAATCTTCTTCTAAATTTCTCATATAGTAGTGCCCATGTGGCTCTTTCCTCTACGAGAAGGTCAAGGAACCATTCCAAAGCCTCATTGATTAGGGCCATCGGGAACTAGGCAGCTTTGGTTTCATTTGACTGATCACCTCCAACACAACATGCTGCATTGAAGAGTTGAAGGAACCTCACGAGATCCCCTCATCCATTGTACTTTGGCATTTCCAATTTGCCAAAGTGTCTTCTACCATTTTTGTTGTTATTGTGGTTGCATGCTGTAGATCGTCATTATCTATTTCTTCTTTAACCCTTAGTCCTCCATGTTGCTTGTTGATGGTGAGTGGTTGAATTCTTGGAGAGCGTCGAGGGCCAAAGAAAGCTCATGAAAGTATGTAGGTGCTAGTCTTCATCTAGATCTGAGGTGCATACACAATGCTTAATTGTATCTTTCAAGTGAGTGCATTTGACTTTGAAATCCGCAATTGATTTCGATCTTTGTAGCCCCATAATGGCAAAAAATATGCAATCGATGGGTTGAAATCAGTGCCTACGTAACGGCGACTACCAAGACTAAAAATGATGGTGAAAAGACTTGAGAATTATTGTTTGAGATTGGACTTTGCGTGCATGAAGCTTGGGTCAGACTAAGTGCCATTTGGTCTTCAAACAGCCAAGATATGGGCCCTCAAAGAAGGTGTAAAAATGTTAGGGGGGTTAGAGATACGTGTGTATTAGGGACCTCTGTGTTAAAATTATGCCTAGGATTGTCCCATGTGAGTGGGGGAATGTGTCGATGCAGATGGATTGTCAATTGAAGGTCACAATGGAAACTTATGAGCAAAATAGTGCAAAAAGGGGCCCACACGGGGGCGCAAATTGACGAGTTTTATGGATGGATAAATGGTGTGGAATGGCTTGGAAAAAGTCCTCATAGTGCGATGGTTCTGTGTGTGAATCTGTGGTTCAATCTGGGTCCAATTCGGGTCCCAAATAAGCAAGTTATGGACCTTTAAAGCTAGGGGAAATTAGGGGCCCTTTGGTCTTTAGGTCCAAGTGTGAATGGACCTTAGACCTAAGGGTAATTACCTTTAGTTTGGTTAACCAATAGTTAATCTAATTATTCAATTAACCTAACTAAAATATTTGACCTAACCTAGTTTGGTTAGATCCCCTCCACTTTTGGGGGGGACCTTTTGGATCTCTACACAAAGTGGGGAAGCCTTTTGGGTCTCTACACAAAGTGGGGGGACCTTTGAGTCTCTACACAAAGTGGGGGACCTTTTGGGTCTCTACACAAAGTGGGAGGACCTCAAAAAGTGTAGGCTTTAGTCTTTCTCTCTCTACATTTAGTATTTCTCTCTCTAGATCTTGATTTTGCAAGTATGATTGGATCTTTTCTAGAGAGGATTTTGGATATCCTCGTCCTTTAAGACTAAGGAAGTAAGCATGTGTTCGATTACAACACACATCAAGAAGATACTGGTTTGATGTTAGAGTGGGAATAAGAATATTATCCCTAGTAGTTAGATTTTCCTCCAAGAAATGCCCCATGAGTGAAAGGTCACAGTATGAGCATCATGAGAAAGGTTCATTTTCCATGACATAGAGGATGACATGGATCATATAAAATGATAAAACTTTTGCTCTAATCCCATGAACCCCCTCTCTCTCTTTCTCTCTTCTCTTGTCCTCTATTTCTCCCTCACAAACCTCTCTTCTCTATCCTCTATTTTTCCCTCACATAGTCCCACAAACCTCATAAATTCTTTCACTCACAACCTATCAACACAAAACCTTCAGACATACATAACTTGAGCTCCAAGATTTGGATTCTTGAGCTTTTTAAGCAATAATGAAGAACATAACTCATACCACGTACTGGAAATAAACAAATGCACAATGCCTTAAAAGAGGGCTTATGCCTTAATAGACGCAAAGAGTTACAAGAGAGCAGCACTCATAAGAGAGAGGGGAGTTCAATAGTCTTTGATTCCATGTTGGAAGTTAAGGGTGAGAGAGAGAGGGGCGTAGACCACAAGATAGATAATAAATAGTAACATTGACATGAAGGGAAATGGGGTATTTATACAAGTAGATGAATGAGCCTTGTCTTTCCCTTTAGTCCTCATAGTCTAGCCTACTTGGACATATAGTCTACAAAGGAATCTAGCACTATCACCAATTTATTGTTGTCTATTGCATTTCAGCCATAGCAAACATACACACAAATAGAGATCTATAACCAACTAGCAATTTTCTTGATTGAACAATATTAGATGGAGGGGATTTTGGGTTCCACATGGTACCATGTCGTTGTTCTAACTTACATGAATTTGACATATGTCACATATGCAATGCCACATAAGTAGCACTCACCACCTCACACACTCTAGGGAAGTTAATCAAATTTTAGTATTGCATCCATGCATGCCCAATACATGTGTTTAGTGCATTCTAATTGGGTATACTATGTCACTACTACATAGGGCTTTGACAATGACCTTTTAAAAGGGCAAAGGCTAGTTTCACACTCACCTGCTCACCACCTTAGGTTTTAATATGTATTGTGGATTCATTGTGTTTGGAACCATGGTTTCTAAATGTGTTCATCTCTCCATATTAGGAGAGCATTGTAGTTATTGATTTCCATCTTCAAATTGTAGCAATTCATTTTTGTGTGCATCATTGATTCTACCTATTTATTTATGGGAGAGCATCATACCTAGTGAGCCTTCCCTATTTTCTTTCATAGTTGCTTCTTACTTAGCCTTGACAACAAGTCAAGAATTGTACTTGTCAATTCGGCCATCTACTGTTAGCTTAATTTTGTGAAACCATATGCATCCACTTCTACTATGCTTATCTTCGTGCAATTTTTCATTTGTCCATGTCTTGTTGTCAGTTGATGGCCTAATATTTCTCATTCATGGATTGCCATTCCAGATACTGTGCAACTTCTTGATATGTTTTGGTTGATTAATCTCCATCACTTTGTCCATAAAAGCATAATTGATTGTATAAGTCCATTTGTTTGGTACTTTCCTTTCATGATCTAATCTTAAGAGCATCATGCATGTGTAAGAAACTTCTATAGAATCTCCATCAACTTCCATAGTTTACACAGGGGCCTTATTTTTAAGAGAAGAGAGAGAGAGAGAGAGAGAGAGAGAGAGAGGGAGGGAGGGAGGGAGGGAGGGAGGGAGGGAGGGAGGGAGAGAGAGAGAGAGAGAGAGAGAGAGAGAGAGAGAGAGAGAGAGAGAGAGAGAGAGAGGTGTTTCTATTTCTTGCATGTCCTCTTCCTTCAAATTTCAGTTACAACTTCAAGACGACATGCATAAGTTAAATATACAATCTAAAAATAAAGTCTATACCTAACAACACCACTTGGCCCAACCATTGTCTAGGACATAGGTTTTGTGTCCACCTTACCATGCATATACCTTCCTACACTAGTTAGAGCTTGATTAACTTACCAATGAACTACCTTCATGTAAATCCCATAACTAGAGTTTTGTGCAATAACTATATTCTATAAGCAAACACTTATGTGATTTGGCATCAAGCTTGCTTTTAAGCTCATATAGCACATGAACATATGCTACAAATGCAAAACTTTTAAGATGAGAAAGTTTCCAATAAAGTCCTCTTCTCTACTAGTATTATATTCTACAAATTGGGAGCTCAATTAATCATGAAATTGATTATTGTGTTGTAAGGGGTTGTAAGCTTATGCCCAATAAGCATGTGGTAAAATCTTTTCATCCATCATGCCCGAGGTAGCTTCTACAATAACTCTATTTTTCCATTTTATAACACAATTCTATTGACTAGTGTACCAACATGTAAATCCTTTTCTAATTCCCTGATATTTGTACAAAATGTTGTGTATGTGAGACTAATATTCATATCTACTTTCACATCTCAATGTCTTTATGTATTTTCCTATTTGTTTCTCACCAAAAGCTTTGAAATCTTGAAAATAATCAAAGGCTTCCGATTTTTCTCCCAAAAATAAACCGAGTTATTCCTTAAGCAATCATTAATAAAGTGATGTAATATGATTTTCTACCAAGTGAATTGATTTTGTGATAAGAATCAAAAATTTTTTAAACTAGATGAAGGACATTCATGATATGTGATTTATATTGTTAAAAATTTTTAGTGTTGCTTAGCCATGCAAGTGACATGATTTAGATACTTGATTTGGACTCTACAATGGAAGTAGTCCTTGGACCCCATTCCACTTCATGAAGACTAGAGGCCTCCATAATATTTGTGCTAAAGAATTCTTACTACATTTGGATTGTGGTATTGTGCACCCTTTGCTTGATGTGTTGGCAAGTTAATATTCAAGAGGAATAATCTACCAACTTTAATACTTTTGGGTACCAATTTATGTTTAGCATTGTCTTTACTAAAAACTTTTCTTTTACTCAACAAAGCCTCATAACTATTGACTACCATTTGACCCATTAACAATAAATTCTAAGTCAACTCTATAGCAAAGCATATGTAAAACATCTTTGATGAAGTTTGTGATGGAGAGGAGGTCTTATCAAAGAGCAACAAAGAAAGGGAGAACACCGAAAATTGTGGGTGCTAACTCACCTAGATCAAGGTAAGCTCTTATTATGTATGTATGGTACAAAGGGGTATATACTAGGCCATTGGCCTTTACCCCAACAACCTCCCACTTAAAGGCCAATGTGCCTTTAAGGGAGAAGATGGGCATCCTAATGTCATCCGACACCCATCAATACTCTACAATGTGCAAACTGCTCTGAGGAAAGACTCTTTACAAGAAGATCTGCAGGGTTCTCATTCTCATCTGTGTGAATCTTGACAAGCTGGATGCGCTTGTCCTCAATAACCTCTCTAATGAAGTGATACTTCACATCAATATGCTTTGTCTTCGCATGGAAGATAGGATTCCATGCCAAGTGGATGGCACTTTGACTATTACAGTGCAAAACTGGAATCTCTCCTGCAATGCTTAAGTCTCCCACTAGATGAGTAAGCCATATAGCTTCCTTGCATGCCTCAGTGGCTGCAACATACTCTGCCTCAGTGGTAGACAAAGCCATACATGGCTGCAAATGAGAGACCCATGAAACTGCACCTCTAGTAAATGAGAAAACATATCCTGTAGTAGACCTCCTAGTGTCTACATTCCTTGCAAAATCAGCATCTACATATCCAACAATAGATGTGTCCTTCCTCCCAAAGAAAATGCACATGTTCTTTGTACCATTCAAGTATCTCATGATACCTTTCACTGCCTCCCAATGCTTCTTGCCAGGATTTGCCATATACTTGCTAACAGCTCCCACTACAAAAGCAATATCTGGACGTGTAGCAACCATGGCATACATCAAGCTTCCTACTGTAGATGCATAAGGTATCTTTGCCATTTTAGCCCACTCCTCATCTGACTTAGGGCTGTCCGCTTGGCTGATTTTCACATATGGAGGCAACGGAGTACTTATGGACTTCCCCCTCTCCATATTGAAACGCTCAAGTACCTTGCTAATGTACTCTTTCTGTGACAAATGAAGGAGTTTCTTGTTCCTATCCTGAACAATCCTCATGCCAAGTATGTGACTGGCATCACCCAAATCCTTCATGTCAAAGGTCTCATGTAACGTTTTCTTCAAGGCATCCACATCCAAAGTAGATTTCCCAGCAATAAGCATGTCATCAACATATAAAATCAAAATAAGAAGGCTGCCATCTGATGCCTTCTTTGTGTAGAGGCAATGATCTGTCTCACTCCGTGTGTACCCTTGGGATCGCATAAATGCATCAAACTTATGGTACCACTCCCTAGGAGCCTACTTCAGCCCATAAAGACTTTTCTGAAGCTTGCAACCAATGTAAGCACTATACGAAGGGTAGTCATCTTCACCATTGGGGAAAAGATCTCATCAAAGTCAATACCCTTCTCCTGCTTAAAACCCTTGGCCACGAACCTTGCCTTACACTTAGGCAATGCATCTGCTGGAGACATCTTCAGCCTGTAAACCCATTTGCATGGCAATGCATGCTTTCCTTTGGGCAAATAAACCAAATCCCAAGTAGCATTCTTCATCAAAGAATCCATCTCTGACTGCATAGCCTTCTCCCACTTATGCTTGTCATTCCTAGACATAGCATCCTTAAAGTATGAAGGCTCACCACAATCTATCAACATGACATAATCTAGAGATGGAGCATATCTCTGTGGAGGTCATGAGACTCTAGTGGAATGTCTCAACACTTGCTCACCGTGAGCATCTTGCTGTCCCAACTGATTTTCCTGCATAACCTGAGCTTGTCCACCTAGATGTGGCTCTTCCACCTCACGATCTATGGGCTGTCCATGCCCTACATCATGTGGAACAGGTTGTGCATGCCTCTCATATGGTGGTTGTCCATCCTCTTGAAACACCACTCTGCGTATCTCAACAGTCTTTTCTGGCTTCTTGTGCATCTTGTCCTCATTAAAGATAATATCATGGTTGCGTACTATCTTCCTGGACTTTGGATCCCATAATCGGTATCCCATCTCGCCTGAATCACCATATCCAAGAAAAATGCACTTCCTTGACTTTGGATCAAGCTTGCTGCGTTTTTCCTTAGAGATATGAACATAAGCTTCACAGCCAAATACACGAAGATGCCCATAAGATGGTGGCTTGCCTGACCAAACCTCTTCTAGCACTTTCCCATCTAGTGCCTTGCTAGGTGATCTATTGATAAGATGTACTGCTGTCTTGATAGACTCAGCCCAAAAGCCATGAGGTAGACCGGCATTAGAAAGCATGCTTAGATTCCTTTCTTGAATAGTTCTATTCATCTTCTCAGCAACCCCATTCTGAGAAGGATTCTCAAGAGTAGTCAACTCCCGCTTGATGCCACGTAGCTCACAAAAATTCTTAAATGCATGAGAGGTATACTCTCCTCCATTATCAGTGCGCAAGCATTTGAGCTTCTTGCCTGACTGATTTTCAGCAAATGCTAAGAACTTTTGAAATGCATCAAAGACATCACTCTTCTTCCGAAGAGGATAGACCCACACTTTCCGTGTAGCATCATCAATGAAAGTAGCAAAGTAAGAAGCACCCCCCAATGAGACAGTAGGCATAGGTCCACATACATCACTGTGAACCAACTCCAATGGTTCAAGCCTCTTCTTGCCCAAAGATTTTTTATCAGAAAGTATCTTCATTCCTATTATGCTCATGTGTCCCAACCGACGATGCCACAAAGAGACAGATGGCTGCTTGGTCACATTGATTACATTATCTCTTATGCCTGACACATGCATTGAGTACAACATTCCATGCTTGGAACCTCTAGCAATCACAAGTGACCCTTTGCTAATTTTCCATGTATTGTTGCCAAAAAACACATGATAGCCATCATCATCAAGCTATCCCGTACTTATCAAGCTCTTTTTCAGATTTGGAACATGCCTAACATTCTTGAGTACAAATGTAGAACCGCTAGGAAGAGACAAGTGGATATCTCCCACTCCAACAATGTCACATGGATAATCATTTCCAAGTCTCACGGTTCCTTTCCTTCTTGCATCATAAATGGTAAACCACTCCCTATGTGGAGTGACATGGAAAGATGCTCCTGAGGCTAGTATCCAATTCTGTGACAATGCATCATCACTAGTCACAAGAAAAGCATGCTCAAACATAGAGGCATAAAGAATGTCACCCTCATCACTATTGTTACTTATGGCATTCACTTCCTCTATATTGACTATGGATTTCTCTTCCTTCTTGGGCTGCACATTAGCTTTGCCTTTGCCTTTATCGTTCTTCCATTTATAGCAATCCTTTATAAAATGGCCTTTCTTCCCACAATAGAAGCATTCCAAATCCTTTTTGGCATGGGATTTTCCTCGAGATTTTCTTCTAGACTTGCTTGTATTTCTGTCGTGGTATTTCCCCCTGGAATATGACCTCTCTCTCACATTGAGAGCACTTGAACTTTTAGTTCCAGCATTGTTCTTTCTATTTACCTCCTCAGTGAGAAGGCTACTCTCAACATCACTGCTTGTCAGGCCTCCTGCATAGGCTAAATTGCTTATAGTAGTCCTAAAAGTGTCCCAACTTTCAAGATGGGTGACCAATAAGAACATTGCCTTAACTGAGTCATCAAAGGTAATTTTCTGAGCTGAAAGTTGACTGAAAATTGTGTTAAACTCATTTAAATGGTTAGACATCGAAGTCCCTTCTTCCATGCGAAGATCTATGAGTTTCTTCAGCCAATACACTTGACAAGCGGCACTCTACTTCTCATAAAGATCATGTAACTTTGTCCACACACCATAGGAACCACCTATAGTATCTTTCACATTGAAATACACTGATTTTGAAAGTGTGAGCATGGTCGTGGAGTGTGCAAGCTCATCCAATTCTTTCCACTCTTCATCATCTTCCCAATCCTCTGGCTTTATGCCTTTGCATTTTATAGGCTTTACTTGCTTCTTCTGCACCAGAACATTGTAGATTTGCTCCTTCCAATAGGAGAAGTTTGTGCCATCCAACTTCTCAATGTTAAACAATGCATTCTTTGATGCCGATGCCATCACAATGGATGACAGAACAACCAGGATACACTGCACCAATGTACCAAACTCAAGCCCCAAAAAAATTAACTGCAATGACAATAGCCACACTATCACTGTCACAAATACATGTTCTGCTGTAAGTGACCTTAGGGCATCCCAAAACTAGCCAATAGCTTTTGCACGGTAGCTCCAATCCAAAAAGTGTATACAGAAGAAATGTAGCTTGTAGAAAACTCTACAATTTCTCAGTTTATAGCTAGTCCAAATTTTGTTATATCTACTGCTGGAAGCCACCACCTGCAAACTTTTACTGCTGTAATAACAGTCTGCAACAGTTTTGGCCTATTTTGAACTGTCAATATCTTCCCAACCGTAACTCGGTTGCCTTTGTTGTAAACGCAAAGTTGTAGACAACCAATAGATCTACAAACTTCTAGTTTACTGCAAGTCCAAATTCATTATGGATTTTTAAATATTCACTTCTAAAGGCAGGCCCCTGCTCACTTTTTCTAGCTGCTGTCATAAACTGTCAAAACTGTAAATCATGGGCATACCGCGCATCATAACTTTTTCTCTAAATCTTGAGTTGAAAGGCTTTCAAAAACAAGATTGTAGATTGTCCAAAAAACTAAAACTTCTTAGTTCAACTCAGAAGGCAATTCCTCATGGATTCTCTGATATTCACTTCTGAAAACAGCCACCTGCTCACTTTTTACTGATGTTACAAGACTGCAAACTGCCAATCACCAACTTTTCGTAAAGCATTTGAGGCATAAACTCTAATGAAATAGCCACAATTTTGAAAATTGTTGTCTAAAAAATTCCCTTAGTGGGAAGAGTATTGCACTCACAAAAAATAATCCCTTCCTGGGATACAAGACAGCTTTAGAAAAACACTGCTCACTTATGCTCACTTTCTCAACTAAACAAAGGCTCAAAATGCATCAATTATAAGCAATCACTTTTAGCCAACCTTTGGCTTGATATGCATCAACTTGAAGGCATAAATCCAATTGAAATCTGAATGTACCAGCCGCCTTTGATCAACTAGAGTCCGCCACAAGCAAAAGACGTTTTTGCTTTCGGGCCCCCAAAAAAAGCAACTTCTGATGGCTGGAATTATAGAGCAGTAGGTCGTTTTTGACCATAGATGGATAATATTCCTTCTCCCCCGCTCAAACAAGGCAATAGATTGCTGGAACAGTCGAGGCAACCTGATATATAAGGCTGAAACAATAAAAACGAGCTAGTATATGTCAAAATACAGCTCCCAAGGGTAGCCCACGTACAGTAGGAGACTTCACACAACAAGTTCGGGCTCTTGGCACAGCAACACCGCAATGGTACAGTCTCCTTGTTGGCTTCGCTCAACCAAGCTCTGATACCAATTGATGGAGAGGAGGTCTTATCGGAGAGCAACAAAGAAAGGGAGAACACCGAAAATTGTGGGTGCTAACTCACCCAGATCAAGGTAAGCTCTTATTATGTATGTATGGTAGAAAGGGGTATATACTAGGCCATTGGCCTTTACCCCAACAATTTGACCTAATTTGCTCCAAATTGGCACTAAAAATGTTGCTTGCACCTTGTATGGATGTCCAATGGCTACTATGAATACATGCTCTTTGGAATTCAAATTCTTTTGAAGAGTGGAAAACCATTCATCATGTCTTGCTATGTGTGTAATAGCACTTGAATCTACCAATAGCTCAAAGAAATCCTTAAATGGAATGAAAGCTTCCATGTGGATTAGAATTCTGATCATCATGCTAGGAAATATTTCTTGATTGTTTGAATATTTGTCCTTGTGACAAATCTTTTGATTTTTATAACATTCTTATTCCCAATGTCCAAGTACTCCATCGTAGTTGCAATTTCTAGGCCTTCTTAGTTCATTTGCATTGACACTCAAATTATTGAAACTATTGTTAAGCTTATTGCTTCTTTTTGACATTACCTTTTGCTTGATAAGATTGATGGATGACTTAGCCTCTGGCATAGAATCTTCCTCTTTGGGCATTTAGTTGGCTTTTCTTCTTTGGTAACCATAGCCTCTAACTAAAAAAGCCTTTTCATGATGTTTAATGTCATTGTATCCCTCATTTTAGATTTGCTCCTAGATAAGCATATTGGCCATCACCCCAAATGTACAAGGATTCTCCATGATAATCATAGTAGTAGTTACAAATTAATCAAAATCTTTTCCTAATCCATTTTGGTAATATACCGTGATTTTGTATTATCAACCTTGTCATCAAAGTGCTTCTAGCTAGTTTACTAGATCCTTCACGTTCAACAAGTAGTATGGAATTAATTCTAATGTATCTCTCTTTGAAATATTTTGTCTAATCTCATGCAAGGAATAATTCACATCTTTTTGGTGGAAAATCTATTTGCAAGTGCATTCTAGGCTTCAATTAGACTCCTTTGCTCCCAAATGCTAGGTACATCTCATCCTAGATAGTAAATCTATTAGCAAGCTTCCGCTAGATTCTTCTTATCTTGAATGATGGGTAGGATCTTATCCTTCACATTGAACTTGTATTATGTGCATGCTTCCACAACCATATCTTACCCAGTAAGGGTTAAAGTTAAAGCTACCCATACACATGAAATTCATATGAAAATATTGACCATGGATCAAGCCTACTATAGTGCAAATTGCATCAAGCATATTTATTCTATTGATTTGCTAGTATGATGACAATATGTATCTAGTATGGGCATCTATGTGTGCAATAAGGATGTTGCTATGAAGTGCCATGATGGGTATTTGATGATATAAATCTTCTATATACTCTAAACAAATATAGAGAATAACACCGATTCAAAAAAGAAGAATTTTGATTCATGAATGAACAAAAATATCGGGCAAAAAACTTGGTCATGTTAAAATTCCGTTGATGAAAAATTTTCATCGGCGGATTTTTTTTTCCATCGACGGAAATTTCAATCCGTTGACATAATTCAAAATTTTAACATGACCAAGTCTTTTGCCTTCTAATGGAATGAAATTTGCATTCATTCATGTTTGAGATTTTTCTTTTTTTGGATGAAAAGTTTGTTTTATTGACGAAAATTGCTATCCGTTCAACTTTATCAACAAAGTGGATTCCAAAATCTAGATTTTCATCATTTCTAAAATGGAAAATTGTTTTCATCTTCATAATTCATCTTTAAATCAAAATAAACTAAACCACTAAATTGTACTACTCACAATCGTCTAAAATTTGACCATTCAGATATTTGATTTTCTTTCTAGATCTATCAAAATATTTTCTCTCAACAAGCCTCTTCTTTGGCTATGGACGACATAAACCTACTTATCTTAACACTAAATATATTCTCTAATTCAATGATTGGGATTAACTTCAATGATTGGGATGAAGTTTTCGTAGAAGAAAAAGCACATTTTTGAAATTCTAAATAAATAATGTATTATCCTTCACTTAGACATGCATGAATTATTAGTAGTTTCAAAGAATATTAGATCATATCATTGATCTTGTTTTTTTGAATTTGTGATTTGACCTGAAAAGTAGAAACTTTTCCATCTTTCAATTAGCAATATGTACATTTTTCAAAAGATGTTTGAAACTATGCTTATTTTATAAAAGTTATGAAAATAGTTCTCATTAATGTCTCCAAAAGATTGTAAAATTGATCAATATTTAAAACTAGTGAAAAATCATAATAGCATGTTGCAAATGATAACTCATGTCTCATTGTCATTTTTCATGACTCGTTGTTGAATGAGAAGAGTGACATATAATCCTTAATTCATTATATTGCATAAGTAAGGCATGATCCATGTCAGCACATGCAATGGCCATTCTAGAGAGCATAGATAATGGCCATAGCCCTAGTAAGGGAAAGGATTTGATATTATAGAGCTATATGCTCATGAAGGCTATTAAGACAACTTCTAGCCAAAGGCTAGAAGAAAAGCTTTTACTTATGCTACACTAAACATTGTGCCAAGGCTTTGGGAGACAGCAATAGCCTAGCTTGCCAATGGTAGAAATCGAAACCATTGTTAATTCACATACTTGAATATGAATGCATACTTAAGGAATAGTTGAACTTGAAGGAAAACCTTGAGTTTATGAGGTGAAGACTAGACCTAGTTCAAAACTAGATGATCTTAGTTCCTATCAAACCGATGAACTAAGTTTACCTAGTTTAGTTGGATGGGAACTAAATCCATCTAGTATGGTTACATGAACTAAGTTTATTTAGTTGGTTACACTAGAAATGAGTCCATCCAATTCAAGAACATAAAAAATCATGGATTGCTAAATTTATGTGCCCAAACCATGGCTTAGCAAATCCATGAACCAAAACTATAACTCATCAAACCCTGAGCCAAAACCTTACTTTTTCAATCAAAACCATGGGAGGTAGTTCCAAGTGATTTTGCCTACCGAATTGCGGGCTATCAATTTGTGTGCTAGCTAGATAAGATGAACTCAATAGTTAGCCAAATATTGTGCTAACTAATGAGTCATCCAATCGGATAAGGCTAGCTATAAGTTGGGGTCTAATTGGTAAGGCTAACTTCTAGTTAGGATGTAACCAATGAGGCTTGGTACCCCAAAACCATGGTTTTATAAATTCTATTTATTGTTGTTTGAAATAGCAACGGCCCTCACCAAATCTAAGGGTTGTATGCTTACTTGATGCTGACAATGTAACACGATGTCATCACGCAACATGAAATGCATTTGCAAATCTTAGAAAAGTAGAATCAAGAGTATTACATCATTATGACAAATGTATGTACAAAGAATTTGCCTTCTATTACAATTTACAAATGTGCAAGTCTTAGAGCAAGATTCATCTCTTCACTAGGCCACATAGCCAACTCCCCATCGCAACCAAACACTCGAAGTTATTGCATTGCATCTTCACATGTAAACCTCTCCAATGGGTTTTTTTCCATCATCTTATCACCAATGTGTATCAAGTTTGTCCCAAAAGTGATTGATCAAGCACGTGAACACCCAAAGTCCAATATTATGGGGATTAAAGAAAAAGCACATCATTACTCTGATCATCCAACCAAGGGCAAACATGTTTGATTGTGGACTATATCTCCCTTTTCTTGTGAAAACCCGTAACTCTCATGAAAGCCAATGTTTTGGAGCATGGCCTTGCATGTGATGCAAAATTCGTAAATGCCAATATTCTAAACTCTCGTCCTAAAACCAAATAAGTGATTTTGACTACCGAATTGTGGGCTATCAATTTGTCTGCTAGCTAGATAAGATGAACTCAATAGTTAGCCAAATATTGTGCTAACTAATGAGTCATCCAATCGGATAAGGCTAGCTATAAGTTGGGGTCTAATTGGTAAGGCTAACTTCTAGTTAGGATGTAACCAATGAGGCTTGGTACCCCAAAACCATGGTTTTATAAATTCTATTTATTGTTGTTTGAAATAGCAACGGCCCTCACCAAATCTAAGGGTTGTATGCTTACTTGATGCATGACAATGTAACACGATGTCATCATGCAACATGAAATGCATTTGCAAATCTTAGAAAAGTAGAATCAAGAGTATTACATCATTATGACAAATGTATGTACAAAGAATTTGCCTTCTATTACAATTTACAAATGTGCAAGTCTTAGAGCAAGATTCATCTCTTCACTAGGCCACATAGCCAACTCCCCATCGCAACCAAACACTTGAAGTTATTGCATTGCATCTTCACATGTAAACCTCTCCAATGGGTTTTTTTCCATCATCTTATCACCAATGTGTATTAAGTTTGTCCCAAAAGTGATTGATCAAGCACGTGAACACCCAAAGTCCAATATTATGGGCATTAAAGAAAAAGCACATCATTACTGTGATCGTCCAACCAAGGGCAAACATGTTTGATTGTGGACTATATCTCCCTTTTCTTGTGAAAACCTGCAACTCTCATAAAAGCCAATGTTTTAGAGCATGGCCTTGCGTGTGATGCAAAATTTGTAAATGCCAATATTCTAAACTCTCGTCCTAAAACCAAATATCTTGTGCCATTTCCCAAAAAATGATTCCAACACGACATGCACCATTTGGAGTAAAATTGAGTAATATGTTACTACGATACCAAATATCTTGTGCCATTTCCCAAAAAATGATTCCAACACGACATGCACCATTTGGAGTAAAATTGAGTAATATGTTACTACGATGTAAGTCTGTGTGGAACCATTGGGCCTGATCCAATTGGGCTAGTCTAGCCAAGAGAGCATGGATAAGATGGTGCACATTGGCACAAAAAAAGTTAATTATTTGCAGCATGTCTCCTAGGCTAGTACTAAGTTACCTTTTGCTTGCACCCTCTTCTCCGCTCCTCCCTTAAGTGCACATCTACATAACGCCTAAAGGACTCTTCATTTAATGGAAACTGGAGAAAAAATTTGAGACAGGCTCCCAACATTGAAGGAGTGTGTGATGGTCGAGAGGGGCTCTTCTCTGGTAGCAACAATAGCTCTCACAAGAATGGGGTGTGCTATTTGCATTGCCACCTCTCTTCATTTTGTTAATGAGCACCATCATTGCCCTTGTACTGCTTGCTAGCATACCCACCTCTATTGCAAAAATTCTTACAACATATTGGATGGCCTAATAGACGATTTGGTATGTTCCAAATCCAATTTATTCACCCTGGAAGATCTCTTGCTTTGTGATAAATGTTGCAAAATTCACATTTCCTATGTGACTAGCTCATTGATGTAGCTTTGCTTGATACTACAATGCCTCCCTCCTCATCTTGCTCAGCTCGCTTCTCCGCCATTCCAAACCCTAAGGCTTGACTTCTTCCCCCAATACTTAGTTCTACTGCTCTTCTTATTTGAATGTAGGACTTTACCTTTATGATCAGCCCATACTGCATCCCATTCTTTCATCTGCAGCTTCATTGAGATCATTGAGAAATGATGGTCTTTTAGCACACATGTCCCTAAACCGTATGTACACATTGCCAATTTGCAATTTGAGCCAAATATATGCATCAGGCTCCCAATCCACGATGCTAACAATATCATGAGTTTGGGCATCCTATTTTAGCATTGTCTTTGTGTCCTGTATAACGTTCATCTTGAAATTGTGTAACCTAGATGTGCAGTCTCCATCTCTCTCTCTCTCCTACAAGCTATTTATTTGCTCTCATAATTGCTCTCGAAGCATATGGTTAACTTGCTTGTTTTGCTTCAATGTTAATGGATGCTTGTGCTTAGTGCCAGTCTTCCATCTTGCAGAAAAAACCGTGTGAAGTATCAAAATTGGATACAATACCTGCATATACAAAATCCACGTGTTAGTGCAACATGTGGTGTACAAGTTATAGTGCATGAGAGAGAACACATGAAAAAACATAAAAATGACAAAAACCACCTCTCCCTTTGAGAAAGTCATGGGACCTGATCCTAGGAATTGTCCCATCTAGCTCTTGTTCTTTGTGAGCACGGGGGCCAAGAGCTACTTTGTAGGCTAGGTATTGGTGTGGGGCCAATGATAGGAGAGGAGAATTACCTTTCAAATCGAAAGTAGTTGCAAATGAACTGATGGGGTCTTTATATAGAAGTGACGATATTAGTACTGCTAGTAATAATCACAAAACCACCGGTAGTAGACATGTTACCAATACCACCAGTAGTAGACATATTACCAATACGACCAATAGCACACATGTTACCAGTGGTATGGCTACTTTTATCAATGGTACAATTATTAAGAGCACTGATAATATCAATAGTACTGTTGAACCAGTTCTTGACAAATTTGCCCATCAATACTACTACTATCATCAATGGTAGTACAAACTTTCCCAATGGTCTTTAATAGGTTGTCAATGGTATCTTTAACATTTAGCGATGGTAATTGTCATTTCACCAACAATATATAGCAATTTCCTATTTTTCAAGACTAGCAAGGTTTTGTCATCATTGTCTGCATGATTTTGCCAAAGGAATGTTCACAACCTGTTCACGAATGCAAATCATGCAAAAAGTTGTATATGTAATCCCTGGTGCCATAAGATGATAGGCATTCCACAACCTCTTCTTCATGGGTAACGCTTATTTCACCATGAGAGCTTCATGTTGCAAACCTTTCAGAGCCTGGAAATTGCCTAAAATCGAAGGAAAGATCGTCCCTCAATTCTACTCCTCTTCTTAGTCTATGTCTTTGCCCTTTCCATGCCTTGGGCATGAGAAATGCATGAGCATAGCTCTTGGATGGTGTATTCATTAAGATACACAAGGATTTGTTGTGTGTTTTCTTACATTTTTGCTCGATGTTGTGTCTTCCTAGTTATGTTGTGATGAAGATCTTGTCAAAGAAATGAATTCCCTTGCAACTTCTTTGTGTTTAGATCCTTTTCCTCTCTTATTTGTGTTGCCAATAATATTTTACATTTCGAATTTGCATGTGCCAAAACTATTGTTATGATTCTTTGGTCATCATGTTTTGACACATTGTCAAAATGTTGTCCAATGGACATTTGTTTGATAGATAAGGAATTCCACTTGCTAGAGAATTATCTATTCTGGGTTAACTGACAAATCCACTACGCTACTATAGGATTTACCCTTTGATTTGTTTCAAAAAAGTCCCAATTTTGATAAAATGCCAAAAATGCCTCTTTTCTTGAACTTTTTGAGGGCTAATTGGCCTTGATTTTCAATTTGGCAAATAAAATTTCCAAAATTTCCCTAGAAAAGAATAAGGGAATTGGCCTTACTTGAGACAATTTGGCATGGGGCCTTGAGTTGATGTCCGCCTCTTGACTTTGACTAGAATTCTCTCTAGGACCTTCGCCTTCTTCTTGGGTTTAGTTTGGCCTCAAACTAGCCCTTTGAGTCATTTAAAGCTTAGTTAGACCTATTTTGATATAGTTGGGGACTCATGTTACCATGGGGTGTTACCTTGGGGTTACTTTAATTGCACCTCAAGGTCCTTTGCCACATGTGATCTATTGACTTAACTTTGGGATGAAGCTAAAATTGGGTTAGCTATAGCTTTGTTTACACAAGGAAAGCAATTATAAGAAATATATCCCAATCCCCTAGACAATGAAGGTAGAGCTTGGTCAAAATACAACATATGGTTTTATGGCTAGGTTAGCCATGGGAGTGAGAAGGGTGGCATGGGAATTTTAAAGGTGGCCATTATGTCAAAGAAATCCATTTTGAAGATAGCCATTATGTCAAAGAAATCCTAGCTTAGATATAGTTTGCTCATTAATATCTAAATAGATAATATAATTGACAATTCAAAAAATATCTAGCAATCTTTAGATTAGATATAGTTTGCTAATTAAGTATCTAAATAGATAATATATTGACAATTCAAAAAATATCTAGCAATCTTTAGATTAGATATAGTTTGCTCATTAAGTATCTAAATAGATAATATATTGACAATTCAAAAAATATCTAGCTCTAGGAAAAGAAATGCACACTACAATATAGCCTATACACAAGATATTTCTAAAAGGACACAAGAACAAGGGTCTTTATTTGTATTAGGATATATGTTAACCTCTTGGGAAGAATATACGAATCTCTATGTAAAGATACCCAAAATAATGTGGTATCTTTAAGAGAGATCCATATATTCTTGTAGATGATTGGGAGATGGTTGAATCTCTAAGATGTCACATGTAACATTGCAAGGCAAGTATGATTTTTAATATGTTTATCGTAGTTGTCCAAGTGTACTAGAAAAGTTTGATTGAGAATGTTGCTCACTAGTTTTCTAAAGTGATGTTTCGAAGGGTAAGGTAATTGCAAGGGCTAGAGGGCGACAAGTTGTTGGGTTGTTGGGGAGCAGAGTATACTTTTATAATGAAAAGAATAAATGGTAGGATCATAGCAAATTGTCCTACAACATTGGAGTCTCACAAAGTATTGGGGTTTTTCCTTTGTCAATGAAGATGTAAAGCATTGATGATGCTAAAAAGGCGTAGGATGAAGGGTATTTAAAAATCCTAGGGCCTAGGAACTATGTAAAGCATTGATGATGCTAAAAAGGCGTAGGATGAAGGGTATTTAAAAATCCTAGGGCCTAGGAACTATCTACAACTGCATCCTACATTTGTTTTTAAAAAAAATTCCTACATCCATGTTTCTTTGCTTGGAATGGTGCTTGAGGGAAAAATATACCCTCTCTCTCTCTCTCTCTCTCTCTCTCTCTCTCGCTCTCTCTCTCCTACACACTCAACCCCCCCCCCCTACCCATATAAGACAATGTCTTACACCACAAAAGTATTTTGGTATGAAATATCTATACTAAGTGTGGGAGAAGCATTGATGCAATTTAACATAGACCTAATATGATTTAATATTAACATAATGTTATATTCCCTACTCATAGCTAGTTTCACGTCTCTCCCCCCCATTTTTCACACTCATAAATTAATATAAGACCCATTTTAAAAAGCCATGAAATCCAAGGTGGTCATGACGGAATATGTTACATAGCAAGTGAATTCATCAAAATGGATTTTTATACTAAATGAATTTTAAAAAATTATAGAAAAAAAGATGGAGGGTAATTAAATTGACCATTTGAATTAACCTATTGTTTTTAAAAAGCAAAACTTTTTTAAAAAAAAGTGAAACTTTGTGGCATGACAATTAGAAGCCACTCATTTCTCGAGTCAGACTTACAAGTGGTCAGAGGCTTTGTTTGAACTTGCCGCTTGGCTGCCCCTACAGCCATCATGCAAGACGGCTGCGCAGATGCGATTGAAAAAGAAATGATTTGGTTCAAGCTGAGATGACAGATGGAGACTCTCACTGAGTGCACAAATGCATGTGAGAAAAAAGTGCACATGCAAGAGAAGTGAAACACCTAGAAGGATACAAAGAGGGCCAGTATGAAAGAGACTAGGGAGTGGTTCAAGGGCTGGGGGAGGGTGGGGTGGGGGAGCCATTGGGAGAAGCGAAATGCAGAGAGGGAGGGGTGAGGAGATAAGAGAAGTGGAGGTAGGTATAACAAGGAGGGGACAGGGAACCACTTGTTGTGGATATCAGGCTGGGATGAGCTAAAAGGTGGATATCGGGTTGGGATGAGCTAAAAGGTGAGGCTAAGGAAGAGAGAGAGAGAGAGAGAGAAGAGAGAGAAGAGAGGTAGAATATCCAAAGGAACCCTTGATATTAAAGTTGTCCCCTACCTTAAAAGGAAGGGCTGGTTTACACAAATACCTTGATGGAAGGGACTGATTTACACAAAGACCTAAAGATAGGGACAACTATATAAAGGTCCTCATCGTCTCTTTCGTCCTCTCTTTTTTTTGGCCATACGACATAGCCTTCTTCTTCTCTTCAATTTCTCTGTGTTTTCCGTCGCCATAGCCAACTTTGCTCCTCTCAAACATGTTGAGTCGACCCGAGCATGGCCGTGCTCTCTTCTCCCAGCCTTGGAAGGTCTGCTCCTCTCCTCCTCCCCCTTTCGAAGATTATTGGGAAGATTCTTCCGTCTCTTTGCTTTGCCCCGACGATTGGTTCTCCCCCCCTAAAGAATGCCTTCGCAAACCTCGTCCCGACGCCCCTGCCCATGGCTCGAACTCCCCCGCTAATCGCTGGAAGAAGTGTGGGGAAAGAAGGTGTGCCGGGAGCCTTGAATTTCCGCGTTGCCGGGCTGATGATGCCTTGACTAGCGACGCCGACAACCGGCCTCTGGCAGATAAGGAGGCTCTGGTAGCAGATGAGGCCGGCGCATTGAAAGCGAGTCGCAGTTTCCCGCCTCCGATCGCCTCTTGTGCAACTCTGTCAATCAAGAAAGGCGGTAGGTTTGTTCTGAAGGAGGTTAGTGCGCGTCCTCAGGGGTTCTTCCGCGCACAGAGGGAGAACGGACGCTTACGGTTGCAACTTATCCAGCCCATACAGGCGGAGAAGGACGCTGGTGAGCCAGATCCGGAAGAGGAGTCTGGCGATCTGTCAAGGGAAGGAACTGGAAATGAAGAGGTTGATGAAATGTCGAGGCAGTCAAGCATGGATAGGTTAGAGACTGTCTCTCAGGATACTGCAAAGTCTCCAGAAGTGAGAGAGACCGCTTCAGGAGGTGAGGTTGAATCTAGAGTCTGTTGGACTAGTGAGGAGGAGGAGGAGCCAGCGGCGTTGACGCGTTCGTTAGAGGATGAACACAATTTGGTGCAGCGCATTGTAGGGAGCATACAAATCGACGATTCTTTGGGCTTCGGGGGGCAAGCTGCAATGATGCAGCAGCAGCAGCCGCCTCCTCTTTGGATGACTGGTGAAGTTAGCCTAAATATATGGCCTTCTACCCCGATCTTTCTGCGTCCATCTCTCACGAGCTTGAGTCCTGCCCTGGGCCTAGCGGCTTAATAATGTCTTTCATCCAATCTTCCCGACTACCGGCTCATGAAATGCTGCTTGCTGCACCTGTGGCGTTGGTAAGCTGCAGGTAGATCCCTTAACGTTTTGACCAATTCCTGTAGGCACATTGCCTGGCGAAAATTTGGAAGTTATTATGTACTCGTAACTCTTATATTTGGGGCTACGGTTCCTACTACAGAGGCTTATCGGGTGCGGGCTTCCTTCATTCTCTGGAGCTCTCGCCGTAATAAAATGTACTTTATATGCTGCTGGTTTACCGAAGATATTATCCGTCTTATTTTATATCCTGCTGCCAAAGTAGGATAGAATTATTCCTCGCAGCTCTGATTGTTGTGTAATTCCATATCTGATTCAGTAGTTTTGAGCTATTTGAATGTTATTTCAATTACACAAATCTAATCTGACAGAATGTCCATTTCAGCCTCGATAACATGCATCTTCTTGTTGAGGTCTTATGTGACCGAATGCAGAATTTGTGTGAAGTTTTCTTCTTCAAAACTTAGCAGTGAAATCAATTGTATGGGAGTCTTTGAAATAGTGTAATTATTGAGGTGAGAGATGTTAGAAAGTCGCTTATCTGTCAGTGAATGGTTGTATTAGAATTTGATTAGTTCATTAACATAAGCAGATTTGAATCGATGTCATGAAAACTGTAATGCAAATCAGTTATATAACTCATGAAAGCAGGCTATATTTACGCAATGTCAATCAAATAATGTAGGGATATCTCCAACCTTTTGTGTTCCTTTGCACGCTTTTGTTCGAGTAATCTTAGAATGAAATATGGAAACAGAGTGGTACAAATGATCACAGCGTAGAGAGCTTCTGAAGTGGGACAAATGGCCTAAGGAGGGTGAATGAGGATGTTCGACGATGGTGGTTGAAGACTGACCGCTTGATCCTTAGCACGACGGAGAAAAGAGAGATGGATGGTTGTTTGTGAAAGAATTGAAGGTAGGTCGCCTAAGCGGAACGACGGAATGAATTACGAAATTTATAATAAGTTGATTAAAGCTAACAATGTTTTAAATTGAAATGAAAAAAGTAAGCTGAGAATATGAGAATTGTATACTTTTGCTTGCTTTTATTGACGAGTTTTTACGCTATTCGAATAAAACCTTCATGATTGACATTAATTAAAATCAACCTAAGGGCTCGTATTTGTAAGGGCTAAAATTAATCTAGGTGACTCAAGGAGATGGAAGAAAATCGAAGAATATTGTAAGCTTTGAAAGTCAAGAAAGGGACATACCTTACTATAAACTAAGTAGGCAAAAGTAGGTTCGAGCAAATGTTGTGTGTGAGTAAGCATTCTCTTCTTGCGAGTACCTCAACATAGAAACAGATAAGAATTTGGAATATGCAAAAGCAAAAGTCAACAAACAAGGTGAAATTCAAAACATATATATACTTTATATAACCACACAGTGTGTGGATGGGGAGGCGCGCTTTCTTCTTCAAAGAGTTATAATCCAAGGGAACGGGTTCTTCCTCGTGTGTTGAGATTGGAATTGTCGAGAATATAGTGTCGAGATTGTATTGCGAATATGTAAGAGATTGACACATTATCTAAATCTCAATGGGTGTGTTTGTATTCCAAGTTGAACATCCAAATTTGCGTACGCACTAGGTATGTATGCTTGCTTCACTTTTTAAAAAGATACAAAAAACACATTTGAAATGGAAACAGTATTAAAATATAGTGTTATTGAAGAACAAATGATTAATCTAGCTTTTATCAAAATTTTATATCTAATTGCTACATGTAGTGTTGGAATGTAAACGACATTTTCGAGGCAAGGTCATATCCATGTGCTCGGACCTATGCTTCATATCCATGCTCCTCGACAAAGCGGAGAAATGAGGTATGGTTGGATTATGTGGAACTGGTTGGAGGATCAACCTGACAACTTCGACATCAAAATAGTTGCCATTTCATCTGGATTTCGTGAATTTGATACAGAGACCTTGTTTTTTATTGTTGGAGGGCTGCCTTCGCAACAAATTGCTCGAAAGAGCCTATTGCCCAATGATGTTAGAGTAGATGCACCAGGGAAAGGTTGCCACTTTCTGCTAAGAAACGAGTGCCTCGCACCATCCTTATTACTCACCTTATCTACCTCCTCCAGGTCAAGAACACGAAGCTGCTCTGCCACCTACTATTCAACCTCAACGCTTCCTGCCTGCTCCATCATGGCTTGCACATGCTCTAGAGCTAATGATTTGATTCTCTGCAATGCTTTAGTGCTGCAAATTATTTTGCCACCCGTTCTTTACATTCGATGCATGAAGTTATTTGTGTTTTGGTTGTCAAGTTTTTGGCTTTGTTGATCGATTGTATTGTTGCAGATGAAAGAAAGGAAGAAAAAGTACCGTCGCCTTCCACCGAGCTATGTCCTCACTTTATAGACAATTGACGACCCGTGGGTTTTATGAGCAACCATTTCACACAATGGAAGGAATCACCAATTAGAAATCATCTACAAATTTGGGGAAACAATCCTATATGCAGAGATTTACCTTCAATTTGATGTCATCACGTATGTGGCGGAAGAAGATTGGAGACTCGAATAGTTTAGGAACTGGCATGGGAAGATCAAGCAGAACAACAAAGATGCCATAGACCTCATCTTGAAGCGTCCAACATCCCAATTTGGATCGTGAGGAATCATGCGACAGTAAATTGCTTCATTTTGCAAACAGAACGCATTCGATTCTCCAGGCAGCTTCTCCCACATGAAGTTGAGGGGCATTATGTAGAGCCCAAAGGCGATGGCCTAAGGCAAAAAGCTTGGTTAGTCTTGCCGTGATGTTAGTGTTTCTTGAGAGAACACATAAAAATACTTGCGAGACAAATCGGTTCAAATGGGATGGATCAAGCAATACTCACGATCATGAAGACAAGTCCTATGTCTCGGAAGGTGAGGAGCTCGTCTCCAAAGGCCTAGTAGACGGTGAGGGAGTGCAACAGCGTGATGCTGAGCACGAACACGACAGTGGCCAGGTAGACGAACTTGTAATTGTGAGGCTTCCACATGGTGTGCATGATCTCTCCGCAAAGAATTTCGGCACAAAAGAATTAAACTTTTGTTTGCAATTTGCATCAACAATCATCGATGGAGAGACGATGAGTGGAGTAGCTTTAGTTACATGGTCATTGCATGGCCGCCAACAGCAAATAGGATGTTGGTGGTTTCGCATAGGTAGCTTTTACTGAGCAAGCTTTTTTACGCTTTGGACAAAAGCTTAAAATCAAAATAAAAGGATCAAGGAAGGATCAATGGCTATTATTGATGACATTTGGCTCAAGGAGGTGAAAGAAAACGAAAACACCTCTTTAGGCTGCCTATCGTAAAGAGTTTGATCGCTAGACAGGTTAACGATTTCCTTAGAACTTTTTTTTTTCCTGAGCAAAACAGGAGATTTATCTTTTCTTTCTACTCCTTTAAGGAAAGGTTTTAAAATTAGGAGGGATAGGAGAAGCCACTTGGAGGAAAAAGAGGGCAAGGAGACTAATCCCAAACTAGCCACGTGGCAAAGATTTGGAGGCTTGGGGAAGAACCAGAGGTTTGGGGGAGGAGGATGGAGGTTTAGGGAGACAGAAGAAACTATGAAGGATGATGAGGATAACGTTGGAGCACCTCGTTGCATTGCGAGGGCATTGTGATAGGGAAGAGGGGCAAACTGCGAAATAGCAGAGGGGGCAATTTGCGAGAGGGTAGAAGTAAGGTGCTACGTGGTGGTAGATTTGATGTGTGATAGCATAGCTCTGCTCTTGTTAGCGTAGAGGGCATGATGGTGTGTGGGTCTGATGTGTGCAGACTCAACTGAGTATAAGAATTAGCCCAATGCACAGCTGCCACGTGGTGGGGACGATGAGATGCGTGGGGTTGCCATGTGGCACTGGCTAATCATTAGCAGTTTGAACACTAGGGGGCTAGAACTAGCAAAGTAAATGTGCGACACCTGGTGCATATTGAGCGGATTGTTGCACGGACACATGCGTATTGAGCGCATTGAGCGGATAGCGGACGGCGGCACGTGGCCACTGGTTGGACACATGCCTAGCAAACGGAGCACCTTTAGTATGCTCAATGTGGCGGCATTAAAGGAAGGCTTAATTGCATGACTGACGGGGGATGAGTGGATGCTGAGATGCATGCGTGGTGCCCCACCCCCAAGAAGACACACGACACGAAGCTTGAGAGAGAGAAGATAGAGCGTGCAAGAGGAGAGAGAGAGCGAGTGAGAGGAGTGAGAGAAAATAGAGATGGAGAGAGAGGAGGTAATGAGGGAGAGAGAGAATATATATATATATATATATATATAAATATAATTTATATATATATATATATATATATAATTTATATATATACAATAATTTATACTATAAATTATCTATACTAGTATGCAACCCGCGCATTGCTGTGCAATAGATAGATAGATAAATAGAGAGAGAGAGAGAGAGAGAGAGAGAGAGAGAGAGAGAGAGAGAGAGAGAGAGAGAGAGAGAGAGAGAGAGAGAGCTCCTTTTAGCACATGCATTGATCGGTTCTTAAATTGCTAATCAATTAACCTTGCATACTTGGATTGGAACTCGAGCATTGCTGTGAGAGAGAGAGAGAGAGAGAGAGAGAGAAAGAGAGAGCTCCTTTTGGCACATGCATTGATCGGTTCTTAAATTGCTAATCAATTAACCTTGCATATTTGGATTGGCTTTTGAAATTTTGGCTAAGTCTTAACCCATGGCTTTATCTCCTCCTTTAATTCCATTGACCTTCCATCTCCTCCCTCTCAAAGGTGAACTTCCATCTCCTCCATTCCATTGACCTTCTATCTCCTTCTTCCTCCCAAAGTTGCCTCTTGTCTTTCCACCTCCACCCCACTCAAAGCCTGTCTCTTGTTTTTTCACCTCCTCCCCTCTCCCAACCTCCATCTAAGAGCTCCTTCTTTGTGACACGTGGCAAGCTATTCTCTTCCAAGCTACCACGTGTCCTTGCTTTTTTCCCCTTTGTCCATGGTTAATAGGTTAAAGATAAATAAATAAATAAATAATAATTTATAAAATAAAAAAATAAAAATAAAAATTATATATGTATATACATACATATATGTGTGTGTGTACATATATATATGTGTGTGTGTGTGTGTGTGTGTGTGTGTGTGTATGTATGTATGTATGTATGCATGCATGCATGTATGTATGTATGTATGTATATATATATGTATATATATGTATGCATATATATGTGTGTGTGTGTGTGTGTGGTGTGTGTGTGTGTGTGTCTCTCTCTCTCTCTCCCTCTCTTCCTTTCTTTTTTATTTCTTGCTTCTTGTTTTGCTTGTTTATTTTTGCTTAGTCACCTTCTTCCTTTCTTCTTTATTTCCTGTTTTCTTTCTCTTTTGTTTATTTTGACGTATTTAGTAAGCACTAGGTTTGCCCAAGAGACTTCCCGGGTCTTTAGAAACCCAATATAGCTGCTTGTGCTTGGGCACTGATGATGACATAAGTGTTGCTTTGCTTGCTAAGCATATCTTCCTTTTGTTTTTTAGAAAGTCTTTGTTAACTCTTTTCTCTTCTCTTTTTCGTTTTCACTTTTATTTTTTGTGATAAATGTTCTAATATACACATGTGAATGTAAAATTTGGGATAAGTGTTGTAATATGATTTCATAATTCTTGCACCTATCCCATGAGTTTTTGTGTGATCATTGCATTTTCTATCTCATAGTATCTCTATGCTGATTTCAAGTACTATGATAGTTTTACTTTTTGTCAAAACTTAATAGTGCTAAAAGGAGATATCAAGCACTTTCTATCGAGGTTTTGTCCCCATTTCATTGTTAAACTATATAAAGGAAATGTTTGTAAAGAATGAAATGCGAATGAAGAGGTTCATTTATATCTACCTTATCTTCTATTCTATTTCTTAAGGAAGAGACTAGAGTTGCCATGTGGCAGGAGGAGTTGGAGTGGAGGGGGGACTAGGAGATGTACCAATTTGACACTGGGTAGGAGAGCAAGCAGAAGTGGAGAGGGGGCTAGGTGAGTTGCACAGTAAATTTTTGCAGGTGTCACAAAGTGAAATTGCAAAATTTTCATGCTAAAAATTGAAAGTCATGATACAAGTGATAATAAGAAAAAGCTTGATGAAGGGTATGATGTCTTTGCTATTATTGGATGCTTAGTTCGGTGGTGGCTGCTGTTTCTCGAAACATTGTCTCCAAAATTTTGCGAGTGAGAGTGACGACAACAAACTTGCAACATGTGCTACTAAATATTCATGAGTTAAAGTGGAAGTTTCTACCTTTGAATTAGGCAATTACGTTTATGTCAATGTAAGTGGCCAAGCATTGTGGCTTGAGTTGATGTTATGCTAGAGATGCATAAACTATGGTTGAAATGCTTGAGAAGATGCTAGAGAGTTTGGAAAGCAAACACCTCAACCTCTCTATAACCAACCTGCTGATGTCGAACACATTCTAAGGTCACACCTTGAGACCCAACGAAGCAGGTCTCTAACCCATCGTAGACGGGTCATGCTACTTGTTCGCATTAATAGAAGGAAACAAGATGAGTTACATTCAATAGGCTGTACCGAGGGCCCTCCTTGTCAAAGTGTACTGTATACAAGAAAAGGGTGCTAAATGTATGGTCCTTTTTTTATGTGAAAAGAAAAGTTTATTAATGTAAAAAGAGTAATACAAAATAAGATGATTGAACAAATTTTCAGCGCTTCAGCAGTAGGTAGAAAGTCTTCTCTCTTCTTTGCATCTAGAATGTCTCTATGTACTTGTTAGAAGTTGAGTGTATAAGAGAAAGGTGTGAATCAATGCTACAACAAACTCAGGCTGACACAAGGGATTACATGGAAGGTTAGATAGGCCTTGTTATGAAACCATGTGGACCTATAAATACATTGACACTAAGATAGACCAAAAACCCTCTCTTCTCACCCTCTTGACTCGAATGGTGGCTACTTAGATTAAGACAAATACGAGAGAGAATGAGGGAGAGATGCTATTGCAATCACGTCTTCTTATAATTGATATTTTAAACCTCTCAACCTTTAGAGATGCAAGTTCAATTAAATCACACTTATGATTGAATCTTAGGCTTTCAATGTTTGCTTGATTCTACACCTTCCCATTCATGGCTGTAGACTCTTCGAAGTTACAATGAAATAAGAAAAAGAAATGTAAAGAGACTTGAGTGAGATGTTAGCCATGGCAACTCTCCCCCAACATGATTCCACATGATCCGCAATTGTGACCCACCCTTGTTCTCTCTATAGGCCTGGTGGTCATTCATGTTCTGATGGTACTGGTGCTGGTGCTCTTGCTTTAAGAGGATGTTGTGATGGACTGATCCAAATGGTGGAATTAATTGTATGGCTTATTTATTGATGGGACTATTAAATCTAAACACACACACTGATTTCCCAACTAGCCTTTGGTCAGGCTAGTGCCATACAATTAATTCACATTGATCGGATAACTCTTTAGTATATGTAATTCGTAGTAATGTTATCATTGGATAATTTTTTGGTTGAGATAAATATTTTTCATTTGGTAATGTTTTGATTTCATTTAATTTGATTACTAATTATTACTTTTTATGTGCAAAAATAGGGGTATCACCATACTATGGACTTGGGATATGCTTATTTTAGTAACACACTCTTCTCATCTATCCCCTTCTACAATCTTCTCATCTACCCCCTTCTACAATGGTTCAATATTCCTCTCTCTATAACCTCTAAATCCACTTTTCTTCCCAAGCATTCTTGTATTTACATTAAGCTTGATAAGTATATGGCCAAGTGTTAATTTTTATCGTGACTCTGATAACAAGGGAGGGGTGTTTATGACACTTGTCTTCCTAACTAAAGTTAAAACTGGTTCTTACTGTTTTGCTTGTTGGATGGTGGCAGGTAGGCAGACTCCCCTCTTCAATAAAAGTGATGCTTGCCAGGACTTATCCAAGCTCAACTTCTATACAGTTTCCACAAAGTCATTTGACCCCCTGCTAGTTTCCTTTATAAATAGGGATTCACCAACTTGTACAAACTTTTTTGTTAATGCAATTAGTTCTATTCCATGGTCTAGCTTCGCTCTTTTGTCTTTTCATTATGCAAAGGGGTGTTGTCAAGTCTTCCACACACACACACACACATTTCTCCAAAAAAAAATTTTCACACGCACACATTCTTCCCCTGCCATTTTCCACCCCACACACACACAGACGCACAGATACACTTCCATTTACACACCTTCACTATGATGCTAAAAACCCCCCTTCCCTCCATTAACACAACCACATCGATTTTTTTAAAGTTTCTTCTACCTCCACCCCTCCTCCTCCCTAAACTGTTCCTTACAAATTTTTGCCTTATTTATTTTGTAAATTCTTTTTCCTTTTTAGCTACTAAACTCCCCTTTTTTTTAAATATCTTTTTTTGTTTTCTCCCCTCCCCCACCCCACTACTCCCCACTCCCCTATTCTTACTTTTACAATTAGCCCCTTTTAATATATTTGTTGTTTATGCATTTAGTAATTTACTCTCTTTGTATATTCTTTTAATTTAAGTACCCCCCACACACACTTTAGGTTGAAAAAACATAAGTCTAAAACCCCTAACTAAGCCACTAACTCTAAACCCTCTTACTTACCTTTAAAACTAAACTAACCCCCCACAACCTACCCTTCCCTTGGTTTTTATACTTTCCTAGTTGGTTTCCTTAAACGGCTTGCCTTGCCTAGTATACGCATGGTGATTTTCACTCTCAACTTGTCGAACGGTCCTCTGTTGGCCATAGATGGTTCTTATTCTATTTGGTATTGTTATTTATCTTATTAGATTTAGCACTCGATTGGCATTAGTGCTACCTACTATAAAACGTACATATACTATCCCATTTTCTTAACTATGTTTGTATTTTGTATTTTCTCTTAGTTCTCTGTAGGTGACTGAGCTAATTATAGATTTGAATTATTTCTATAAGGTCTACAACAGGTGAATATCACTTGGATGAACAAAGCCCTTGAGCATGCCAAAGATAAGTGTCAGAGATGCCCAGACCAAAGGATAGTTGCTTCAAGTTAAAGGGTTTGGATCCTTCAAAGCTGAATGGCACATGTTAAGAGACCTTAAAAGGTTGAAGTGTATATTTGGAATGGAGTTTATTGCACATACAACATATATGTGCCTTTTTTGAATACACTCACAATAGGTAGAGTCAATAATGACACAAGCATGGGACAACGTAGAGGGAAAGAGGAAGGGTAGCAAATAAAAAAAGGAAAATAATTTTGGAATGGTAAAGATGTGATGAGTGATGTCATAGATGACGATGCTAACAAACAGGCATATTGGAGCAATGGAGTAATGAGCTGCAATTAGGACACTGTACCCAACAGAGATGAAATTGTTGAAAAATGGAATCCAATTTTCAACATCCCATTACAAAGAGTGCATTTTTGTGCGTTGCATGCCGATATGTGGCTCATTGATAAGTTTCTTTACTTGTACATTGTATATGTATGAAGAATAAAATTAAAAGAGAGAGCAATTGCAAGTCAAAGCTCTTCTCTCGAGCTCTACATGGAGGGAATGTACAGCTATTCAAAGAGTTTTGGAATGGTAAAGTGATATCATAGATGATGATGCTAACAAAAGGATGAATTGGAGCAACGAGTAATGAGCTATGACCATGCTACACCAAATAGAGATGAAATTGTTAAAAAATGGGATCCAATTTTAAACATCCCATTACAAATGGTGCATTTTTGTGTGTTACATGCCAAGATGTGGCTCATTGATAGGTTGTTTTACTTGCACATTGTATATGTATGAAACACGAAATTGGAAGAGAGGGCGGCATCATGTATTGCAAGGGTCGAAGCTCTTCTCTCAAGCTCTATATGTAGGGTCTGTAAGGCTATCAAAAGACACACTCATCTAAGGAAAATCAGGAAATATTCCTAATAAAGTGTCCATGGGGGCTGAAAGGCACAAATGTTTTTCTCCAATCCTAGCAAAATTTGATTAAATATCCATTGGAATTATTCTAATTTAGAAGCTCACCCTCATGTGAGAGCTTTAAAAGTACGTGTTTGGAAAGAATTGGAAAACATGATAAATATTTTGAGAAAGACTTCCATAGACGATGAGGATGTGCAACTATATAAAGTCATTGTGAAAGAGCTAATTGAAGCCATGGTGGATGGATGGGGTGAATCACACATTACTTATTACATGGTATGTTTGGTCTTTACTTTTTTAAAATTTTAATTGCAATTGAATTTATTTCTTTGGTGTTTACCCCATGTACCTTTCCTATGGATGTAGCACATTCTTTATGCTCATGGTCCATGATTGCTTCAAGGCTATGGTTTGTTGTATGTTTAAAATGGCCAAGGGATGGAGGAATTGCATTATAGAGCTTGAGATGCTTACTTCAAAAGTACATGGCATGGAGGTGGGTTTGATGGAAGTAACGCTCTTCATGACATGTTTGAGTGGTTCTATCATGTTATTATTGGGTCCTCCAATGCAAAGGATAAAGCTTTGCAAAAATAATTAGCCCAAACAAGTAAAAGGAGGCATTCATGGAAATCTTTGCACACTTCCCAGAAACATAAAAGTGGTTAGCAACCATAATTTATTTAGAAAAGCATTGGATTGCCAAAAAAAGTGTACATTGATGTTAATCCAATCCTCCTTAGAAAATTCCATAATTTTTGGAGTAGCTTTTTTAAGGACACATTTGATAAATTGACTTGTTTTATTTATTTAAAGAAGTGTTAAATTCGTTATTACTTGTGGACCATGCACTTTTTTTACAATCACCCACATTCATCATAATTATTGTTTTAAGCAATAGGAGGCTATGAGTATCAAAAGGTTCAACATGGGTCTATTATTATAAAAAAGTTTTGAGCAAAAGGGGGGGAGGGGATGGGGTATAATGAAGCTTTAAATAAATGTAGCTCTATACAAAGGTAACCAAATCTTCATTAACTTAATACCACAATACTATCTCATAACATTTCCTTGAATAAAAATTCCATTTTACCTTCAAGTATCCAGTCCTTCATAAGCCTACCATCACCCATATGGTGAGAATAAGTAGTTTGAAAGACCAACTAATTCAAGGACGGAAGTTGGTATGGGTTGGGGTTGAACAGGTTGTGTTTAGGACATGAGTGTAATAGAGGCTATCTTTAGCCCTAGGGCCTTTATATAGCCGACATTGGACACCTTGAAACACTCTTAAAAGCCAAAGCTGATGCTTAATACAATTTGGTAATAAAATATTGAATAATAAAATAGATTATCTTATTTCTAGTAAATTTAAGAACCAATTGTAGATGAACTAAACTCGAGAGGAGAAAGCCAAAGGAAAAGGAAAAGGAAAATGCAAAATCTAGAGGCATAGCGAGGGAGAACAAGCATAGGGAATACAAGCTCAGAAAGGAAAAATAGTTTTAAGAGAGACTACAATAAGAATATGAAAACAAAAAAAAATTGAAACATGAAAAAATGGCGTGAGAAGAGGAGGCAAGAAGGAGAACGAAGAGGAAGAGAAGGGAGAAGAGAGAGAGAAGGGGAGAATAGAGGGAGAGGGAGAGGGGAAGGGAAGAATGAAGGGGGATGGAGTGGCAAACACAAAGGCACTACAAGGGAAACAAGAGAATACCCAAAGACACTCTTGGAAGAGAAGAGGGAGCGTGTAGTCCAAACTTGTGCATACAACAATGAAGACCAAAGTCAATCACTTGGTTGAAATTGTTAAGTGGGTACTAGGGTTAAGCATAAAAAAGAATAATAATAAGGACAAATAAAAAGAGGAGGGAGAGTTACAGCTAGCTAATGAAGGGTGGGGTTAGTAAATGAAAGTGAAAACAAATCTTTGAGGATCATAAGAAACTCATCCAGACCCCTTTTTTTTAGTCACCCTGCAATCAACTCATCCTGTAGAGCTGTTGGTGTAGGATCACTTGTTGTTTTGTATGTGGAGGAGTGCTTGGGATATCGGGGGTTAATGTGTCTTTGACTAGCCCCAAAGCTTTGCCAGTGAGGAGTTGCTTCCATGGTAACAACCTATTATGAAGGGCTCCAGTATCTTTTGTCACAGCAGGTTCTTCTGGATCTACTCCATTTTTATGAGTAGGTTCTTGTGGGTCTACTGCTATGGAGTGGACTGAGTGTCATACTGAAGGAGTGGGTTTGTATTTCTTTATGGGAAAACTAATGAAGGCCTTGACTAGAATTGTCTTGTTCTTTGTGGAGCTTGCAATAGGTTCTTGTGTTACTACTCCCTTTTTAGGAGTAGGTTCTTTTGTAGCTACTATTGGTTAATGTTTCATTGTTGGTGTTGTAGACTCAAACCTTTCAGATCTCTCCTCTTATTTTTATGGCTGTAGAGGGGTGAAGCTGGCCACCATGATACAAGCACAAGAATGTGGGATGCCATGTTGATGAGGCTTAGGGATCCACATTGCCATCATAAGATCTTTGAGCTTGTAGTAGTCCTTCCTAATCCCATCTTTCTAGTGCCTTTGTTAATTACATCCTCTAGCCTATTCAATTTCCATTATCTCACCGTAATAAAGTGATGTATGTCCTCTGGAGTAAATGTGAATAGGACCGTAGTGTCTCGGAGATCTTTTGTTTTTGTTGACCACAGTTGCTTCTGAGAAAGTTGTCAGTGAAAATAATTCATCATTCTTATTGGAAGGTTCTTGTACTAAGGGAGGTTCTTGTGTAGCTCCCAAAGGAGATTCCCTTCTTTTCATGGCAAGTTCTTGTGTTATTGTCTCTTTTTTAGGGACAAGTCCTTGTGTGACTGTCATTTGCCTTGAAGATGATGCAATGAATTCAAAGGCATTTTGGTATGCTGGTGGTCGAGTAGGTTCTTGTGTTACTGTCTCTTTCTTTGAGATAGGTTTTTGTGTAACTACCTGACAGGAGGTAGAGGATGAGTGATCCTCTTGTAGTGGTGCTTTTCCCTTGTCCTTGTGAGCAAGTTCTTGTGTTTCTACCTTTTCCAAGGTAGGTTCTTGTGGTTCTACTCTCCAATAGTTGCCTTGATTTTTCATAATCGATAGGCCCAAAGTTGTTGTTTGCCTCTCATTTGTTGAGAATGAAGATTTTAGAGGCTTGGGCCTCCATTCCTTCTTTTGCTCTTTATTGAGCACATTGTCATTGCTATTGGAAGATGATGGAGTTGTTCTTGTTGCACTAAGTACCTTGGGTACCCAAATATAAGTGTTTCCAAGGTAATATTCCTGGGCCTCTATTAGTCTTGTGGGAACCCAATGGTATTGTATCTTCCTTTTTGGATGGCATCATTTGGTCCTTTGATGTCAAGGTTTGTTGTTTACATAATGGGGTGGCCTTTGATGTCTAGGTTTTGCTGGAAACCAATTATATAATTCACCTTCAAAGTACCCTTGGGCTTGTAGTAGATCCTTTTGGACCCACACTTGCTTGATTGCTTTTCTTCTTCATTTTCTTTGTTGGTGAGGTGCTTGCCAAGGTTGAGAAGTGGAAGTGGATGTTGATGCTTGAATTTTGGGCCGTTTGGTAGTGAGATAAGCACATCTTGATGGGTTAAGTCATTATTAAAAACCCTTTGTAAGTGTCTTGCATCCAGCTTTTACCAAGAATGGCGACTTCCATTAAGATACCTATAGGAGTTACAAAAAACTTGCAAGGCGCAACGTAATTGTTCAAGGAAGCATTCAACATTAAAGAACCAATAACCTTAACAGAAGTACCCTCTTTGGATTGAATTTCAGAATCACACAATTCAAGGTGTACCTAGCCAAGATGCTTTAATGTCTCTTAAGAGATGAGGTTGTGGCTTGCTCGCCAATCTGCCATGGCTTATATTTGGCATGTTGCACTTGCTGATGTCAGCTCTACCCAAAGTTGAGATGGAGTCATATCTATCTCATTAGGATCAATGGCATTGTCAATTCCTAGTTCAATTTGATAAGGTAGTACCACTCTTATGGTGTAAAAAAGTGTAATGAAGTTAAGTTATTCATCATCAAGGTGCATCGTTTGAGTGTCCTCGGTAGTTGTAGATCTATTGCCACTAGTGTATGCATCCAATTAAGTGAATCTTCTAGTTTTGGTAAAGGAGCACACCAAGGTTCATCAAGACTTCTCATTGTCCTCTTTCTCATATTTTTTAGCCATCTTTACCGGCATAGACCTATTGGTGGTATCTGATTCAACTGAAAATACATTTTTGGACATATTATGAGCCTTCCATGTTTGGAGATCAACCCTCATGACTAGCTAATCTTTCCTTAGATAAATATTGTTGGAGCGCCAATCATGGATCAATCTTGCCATACGCAAGAAATGTCTCCCTAGTATAGCCTCATACCCAGGGTTGTTTTGGAAATCAATTACAACAAGGCACACTCGATATGTGAGACCAAAGGTTTTGATTTTAATGTCCTTGAGTAGTTCTATGGGATGAGCCATGCCTCCATCATTGTTTGATTTGAAAGCATAGTTTGAGAAGCCAACAAGGAAGTACTCTCTCAGTCAGGACTTCCCCACTTTTCCCAACATTGTTTCATGATGATGCTAACACCTGCTCCTCCATCTAAGATTGCCATAGATTTTTGAGAAGGATATGGGTAACATTGCATTCGTGTGATCACTCTTAAAGTATTGGCCTAGTTTGTTGACTGTCACCCTTGGAAGGTCTTGAGCTTGATTGGGAGATTCAACATTCTCAGGATTAGTGGATTGGGGTGTCACTATTTGCCCATTCATCCAATCTGAGAGGTCTCTCCATAGAGTAGGATTACCCCATAATAGTGTCATGATGGTCCTCATGATCTCAGTAGACAAGAATGAGGCTAATCATGTGATGTCTTGAGGGCTAGTTATAGGTTACCTTCCTATTGATTTTGACTCTTCTAAGCCATATAAGGACATATTGCCATCCCCCTTCAATTGTTGCAAGGTGGGGTCTTCTTCAAACATCCATTGTAGTAGGGTGGCTCTCTCTGTTGAAGGGCATGACACACCTTATTCATCTACTCTTTCAAGTATTTGAAAGGCTTTTGAGGCTTAAGTGGTTATTTCATGTCTTGGATGAATTGTATCAGCACTCTTGCTTGCCTTGAGCCTCTGCTCACATTCCTCTTGGCACTTGCCAATTTCTGTGCCTCGGTGGAGACATTTTTTCCCCACCCATGGGTTGGGGTATTCACTGTGACCCTTAGGTATTGTGGCTTGGCCATGGATTGAAGTCCTTATCATTGCCTCATTTACCTCATGCAATTGTTTCTTGTTGCTATTGTTTGAGAAAGCACCACAAAATGAAGAGGATGTTGCTAGGGAGGCTGTATCTTCATCCATCTTTGATGATGACCTTATTGTGTCCCTTCCCAATCTTCATTGCACCCTTGGGGCTTACTCGTGCTGTGATTCAATTGCCTCCCTAGGCTGTGACGTGCTAACTTTATCCCTTTTGGCTTGTTTGCAAAGCTCTTTATTAAGGGCTTTAGCTTGCAACCTTGACTACATTCAAGGATACTGCTAACATTTGGCCTCTTTCAACACTTAACAAGTTAAGGCTTGTGGTCTTAGATGGCCTTCTCATTGAGCAAGTATTAGACGCTGGTGCACATGTTACCGGCTGATTTGTTGCTCTCTTGAGGGGACGCTCATTGGATCAGTGGGGGGACCTTGAAACATAGGGAATTGAATGGGTTGTGTCTTGGTGAGGTGATTCCTGTCTCCCATTGTTTGAGAAATTGGTGTCGTTTGGTAGACGGGACTATATTGGTCATCTTGTATAATGTAGTGACTTATAATGTTGGACCGATTTGCATTGTCACCATATTGGGTATACTCATTTCCACCAAAGGTAGGTTTGGCGTCACCCCAATCACTAGGTAGATCTTCCAATGATACTCGATTCAAGGGAGTAACTCGTGGTGGTGGTGGTTGAGATCCCAGTACTACTCACGGGGGTAATGGAATATTTTGAGCCCTAGATTGCCCTTGATTGGATGAAGTGGCTCCTTGTATTGCCAGTTGTGCATGATTGGATGGATTGGGTAGTGCAGGCAATGGTAGATGCAGCCTTTGTTGATACATGGGTCTCAACTTGTTTAATGGATCTGTGGCCAACTCTTCCATGTTTAGCACCTTGGGCATCATGCTTGCATCCTTAGTTGCTTCTGAGGTTGAAGCTTGTGCTATTTGGGACATATCAAAGGAAGTTATTGGGGCTTCTCCCTCATGTTATCCTAAGGCAACGATCGGTAGGATAGCAAGTCGACGGGATAGAGCTAAGGTGCTGAGTCAACGCTTGTTTGACTGATAGGATAGCTGTGACTGATAGTAATTAATTAAGGCGGCGAGTTAGGTACTGACATGTGTCAGGTCATGGGGATAGGGCTAAGCGAACAAGTCATGGGGATAGTGACCTAAGGAGGTGCGATGGGTCGTGGGGATAGAAACTCACAATTTTGCCGACTGGTGTTTAATGATTTTTTATGATTTTGAAGTTTTTGTTCAAGTATTTTTGTGATAGGGGGATGTTAAACTACCTAGTCTACCTACTCAATGTAAAAAACGAAAAAAAACAACTTCTGAATGCAAAATAAAAGATTTCTTGAAGAGATCACTATCAACACTCAAAACTACTTCAATTTTCAGCATGATTTATCATTCTTAGCTGTTTTGGTGAGTTTTGACACCATTCACTCCTTAGCAATCTTCCAAAATATCTTCTTGCCAACTCAAAACACTAAAAAACATGAAAAGCAAGCTTCAAATGATCCAAAATGCTTCCTAACAGAAAATGACAGCTTCTTCTTTTTCCTTCCAAAACTCACACTTCTTCACTCATTCCACTCCTACAACTCCACTAACAAAGCTCCAATGAGCGATGGGTAGATGATGAGAGAAGGCAAGTGCAATGCGAAAGCATACCTTGAACTCCCTGGCAATGCTACCAATAATGTGTAGTCTCAATGGTCACTCACGTGTCGCGGGGATCTTGAAGGAATGCCAATGGATCCTCCACTTCAAGCTACTCCTTGTGAGAGAAATGAAAAGCACGAGCCATCCGCAAGTGTCACTCAAGCAATTCTCAAATTGTTGCAATGTGTTTCCACGAGAGAAAGAGGGAAGGGGAAGAACAGAGAAGAGAGGGAGAAGGGGAGATGGGAGAATAGAGGGAGAGGGAGAGGGGAAGGGAAGAATGAAGGGGGATGGAGTAGCAAACACAAAGGCACTACAAGGGAAACAAGAGAACACCCAAAGACACTCTTAAAAGAGAAGAGGGAGCTTGTATTCCAAACTTGTGCATACAACAATGAAGACAAAAGTCAACCACTTGACCCTTTATACATGTCACCTTTTGAAGGGAGGGCCAACCCTAATCTGATAGATTACAACAATATAAAAATTAGACCCTACATGATCCTTTTAGACATAGACCCCAATAGTCACAACAATGATGCTTGTTTAAACATAGGTCAGATGCTTGTTTAAACATAGGTCGCATAGAATATGTAAAGCTTTAAGTCCTAGGTCACAACAATGATGCTAGTTTTAGATATAGGTTGCATAGAATATGTAAAGCCCTAAGTCCAAAACATTATAGGGAAATATCAAAGGAGGGGGAGTCAAATATTCAAATGGGTTATGTAGGAACCAATTTTGTATCCTTAGAAATAGCATAGTGTGCAATTATTTTAGACATGGAAGACACCCTTACACCTCCATTCATATTGTGCAATTATTTTAGCGATGGAAAACACACGTCCATTCATATAAGAATTGCTAGTTCTACTTGCAGTAGAGCAAGAAAGAGACATAGATCAAAATCTCAATGTGAATGCAGAATCTAGCCTAGAGTGGTCCAACAAAACATATTTGACTATGGTCAAATTGTATTTATATGATCTACATTCATTGTAATCAAATTTTATGTGGATTACTAATTTAAGGGTTTTTAAAAGAAATGTGTCAATAATTTGTAATGGATTTGGTAACTTTGGATGAAAGTCAGTTGTATCTTGTAGTAGTGGTAGAGGGTAGATCAAAGACTTATATCTCTTAGTGGTGGTGTAGGGGTGGGAGAATTGGTGGTAAAGCTAAATAAAAAACAAGGTTGATGCACTAACCTAATGTGTCAATAACCTAAGCGTTGTAACTCCTAGCAATGAGAGGTAGAGGGTAGGATTAAAGAGTTGTGTTTCCTATAATTGGTGTAGGTGTTGTTAATGAGTGGGAGAATTGGTGGTAAATCCAAAGAGAAACAAAAATCGACGCGCTAACCTAATGCTTAAATAGATAATTCTCTTTTTAAAATTTTTTAGGAAAAATTCAATCAAAAGTTCTTAAAAGAATGGTCGTCTGGCCCTATGAAATTTCACTATGAACATTGCCCAATAATTTCCAAAATTCCTAAAGTTTGAAGTTATTGATTGTTCATTTCCCTTAAAAATTTCCAAAAAAAAAGGGCATGTGGCCCTATGTAAGGCATTTGCTCGGCATTTTTCCAAAATATATCTTATTCTCCGGCCCATGCCGAGGGTCCTTCTTCTCTTATCTCTGATCCTCCTCTTTCCTCTGATTGACTATGAGGACCTGATTGCTACCCTTGTTCTTCTTGGTCATCATCTATATCTTCCTCAGTGGAAGAATCTATTTCTATCTCCTCGTACTCCTCCTCTCTCCTCTTTCATCATTCTTTGTTTATGCTATTGTATGCTTCTATGTCGATTGGGATCGTTGTCCTTGAATTAGTTAGTCTTCCAATTTGCTTATTCTCACCATATGGGTGATAGTAGGGTTATGAAGGATCCGATACTTGATGGTAGGAGTGGTGTTTTGCACCTCTTTGTGCCTTGTGGTTAGTGTATTTGTTGGTTTCACGTCCATTGCTAGTTCTTTGTAATTGTGGTGGTGCTTATTTGGTTAGTTTGATGTCGGTTGTTTGACATGCACGTTTGGTCCACTAGTTGATTGGCCTTGGTTATGTTGTCTGGCAGTTTGCTTGGCTGCTTTTGATTGATCCTCATCTTGGCTTAGTGTGCCATTCATATGATTGCTGGCTTTTGATAGTTTGGTTGTGGTGTTTCCCAATTGATGGTTTGCTGGATGTTGATAGGAGTTTTGGTGGTATGGGAGTTTGATAGGATTTGTGCCAAGGTCAACTACTATCTTTGCTAGGCCGTACCCTGCAATAAGGTTTGTTGTATGTTTTGAATGCCTAGGGGATGGAGGAGTTGCATTATAGAGCTCGAGGTGCTTACTCTAAAAGTACATGGCATGGAGGTGGGTTTGATGGAAGTAACACTCTTCATGAAATGTTTGAGTGGTTCTATCATGGTATTATTGGGTCCTCCAATGCAAGGGTAAATCTTTGCAAGAAGAATTAGCCCAAATGAGTAAAAGGCGGCATTCATGGAAATCTTCGCATGCTTCCCACAAACATTAAAGTGTTTAGGAACCAGAATTTGTTCAGAAAAGCATTGGATTGCCAAAAAAAATTGTACATTGATGTTAATCCAAACCTCTTTGGAAAATTCCATATGTTTTGGAGTTTTTTAAAGGACACATTTGATAAATGACTTGTTTTATTTATTTAAAGAAGTGTTAAGCCAAAGAGGGGGGTGCGGTATAATGAAGCCTTAAATAAATGTAGCTCTATATAAAGGTAAACAAAACTTCTTTATTTGAATACCACAATACTTTCTCATAAATGTAGCAATGATCCAATGCACTAATAGACATGCAAACAAAGCGACCCAGGAAAATAAAGCATGAGTTAGACTTAAGCAGTGCAACGCACTCCCCATGCCATAGAGTCCACAGCGAAGCACAACCAAAAACTACAATTGAGATAGCACATGATCTTGAGCTACACCATAGTGATCGAAATAAGTCAGAATAGCAAAAGGGAAAGTATGCTGGGAGCTAATGAGCAAGGCACTATAGAACATGAAGTCATGGAAAAATTTAAACAAATACCAGTTCTAAGTGACATGCTTATGTAAAATCACCCATGCAAACTGTTAATCAAAACAAAACAGACATTGTAGTTAGCTCAAATGAAAGTCAAAAAACCAAAAGGCACCATATGTTGTTGCATGCCGAACTCTCAGAGCAACCATGCGACCCCATGGTGTGCACATATGCAAATGCAAGTAGAGGAGCAAAGCAATGAAGGGCTGAGTAGCTCAAGTGCAAAGTATAGAGTATAAAGGAGGTGTTACTAAAAAGAAAAGATTAACATAGCAGATCCATACAACCACGCAACCTGCTCATCAAGAACCATTGCTTGTGTAAGTGAATTGGGAAATAAAATGCCAAACGAACAAGCACTAACCTGGGAAGCTGCCATAATGAGCTATATCCACAAGGTCGAGGGCATAGTGAAGAAAGGCGAGCAATACAACAAATGTTCCAAGCAACAAGGGGACAAGTGGAGTAGAGGAGAACACAAACCAGCCCAATCACAATGGTGAAGAAGGAGATTGCCACAAAAATCCCGAAATCCACGCCATGCACAGTGGCCAAAAGGAAGGCATCATTCAATTCCACTGCCAACTTATTCCACCATCACATGCCTTACCTATTAGTGCCAACCTTATCTTTACATATGCTTATTAATGCCAACATCAGATGCTTTAGGAGATAAAATATTGGTTAGCATAATTCCAACCATTAGCATATATGCAATTAACCCTTTCTTTGAGTACTATCTCATAGCATGAATCTATATATAATCAAGTCAAAAGGAAATTTCATTTATAAGGGGAAAGTGGAATCAAGATTTTGTTACTGAGACGAGAACTAATGACCTTTAGAGTAATGTAATTTTTTGTGAACTCAATATCACATACGATTCTGCAAGTTACAAGGGAAACATAAAATTCATCATAGACCAGCATATATAAGGCAATCGTTCCCAAAGTTGCTAAGTCGAGTATCAAAAATTGAAAGACATTAGAGATAATTATTGGTCATCTAATAAAAGCACACAAATCCAAACCACATAAAAATCTAGAAACATAAAATATCTCAATATCCTTGGTAGGACATCATCTTGCAGCTTTATACCCCACAATACATCAATCTTCCATTCACGGAAATAGTGTCGCTCTATAAACCAACATTGAAGAGCTAGATGCCATCAGTATATCAATCCTCCATCAAGGAAGTAGTTCCCTACCATAACCAAGAAGTACACCCAACACCACAGATGTGAGTACTTAGGTGCAGTTAGTATTTCATTCTACAAGGTGATTGAAGGTGTAATGATGTAGTGTGTGTGTGTGTGTGTGTGTGTGTGCATGTGCACATGTGTATTTGTGTGTGTGTGTGTGTGTGTGTTGACTGATTGGTTAACAATATGCCACCACTGGTTAGTGTTGTCATTTGATGGATAGTGGCAAATTCATAGAGTTAGGATTGTGCCTTGGAGCTAGATGTGGGTCCAAGAGGATGGTAAAAGAATAAGAAGGGAGAGTGGTATAAAATTTGAATAGATCCATGTGCTTCTAGAATTTTACCATCACATCTATCTCGCAATCAAAAATCTCATAATAATGCCTCCTCTCTACTTTAATGATGAGTACAAGCCATGAAGTTATGGTACGCCTCACTGGGGTGTGGCCATTCGAGGCCTGTGGAAGCTGGTATGGGTTGGGGTCGAGCAAGTTGTGTTTAGGAGATGAGAACAATAGAGGCTATCTTTAGCCCTAGGGCCTTCATATAGTTGATGTTGGACTCCTTGAAATGCTTTTAAAGGTCAATGCTGATGTTTGATACAATTTGGTAATAAAATATTGGGCAAGAAAATATATTATCTTATTTCTAGTAAATCTAAGAACCAATTTCAAAGTCACATGATGAGATACTAAAAATCATGAGAGCCATGTACACGTGCTAAACCTTCACCATGAGTCCTTTTTTAATATTTAAAAACACAACAACGAGACCCTTCCAATGCTTCTCTTTCTTGCTCTATCCTTTTTTGAAACCTTGAATGGACCTATTGCAGGTGGTTGCATTGTGACCTAGGACATTAGCCTAAACTCTTGAGAAATCAAAACATCACTATCATCCTTTAAAATGTGACACAAACAAGATTGAATAGATAGCTTTTGTCTAGGGGAAGGCTTTTCTTCACCATTGTAAAATGAATGGAATTAAGCAAAGAGAAAGAGGTTGGGACGGGGAAGAGTTTGAGAGGAGAAGGCTAAGAGGCTTAGAGAAAGGTTGTGAGTAGTGGGGATAGTTTTGGATAACTCCTGGGAGGTGTTGGGAGGGGTGGGGACAGTTTTCCAAACATGTTAACTATTTCTAAAGGGAAACAAATCCGTGAATTTTGAGGCCCACCTAGAGAGGGAGGAGGGTAGGGGGGACCGGCCAAAAGTCAAGGGGGCCAAGTCATGGGGCCAAAAGTCAAGGGGGAAAGAGGGAGGGAGAGCCTAGAAGGGACCAAAGGAGGTGTCTCCACCAATGAGGGGCCACTATGGAATCCTCATTCTTTCAATGCCCAAGTCTTCCAATTGGCTGATTTGCTAATCACAAATCTTAAAGACCTAACCCAAGAGGCCCTTTTTAAGTCAGAAATTCCCCTAATGAATGCAATGTTAGTAGGTAATCAACTAATGCAACCTTTAGGATCATGCCTACTTCATAAATTTAACACAAACTAACCATCAAAGTATGGCCAGAATTCTAAGACTCAAGTTCTTGGAAAGGTTTTCAAATCATATTGTTTGGGAACTTAAGCTAGAGCAAAAGGTACTCAACTTGATACACTCTAATGTACTAGGCTATGCCAAAAGTGTGGATGGATCACTTTGTTATATAACATTCATTGATAACTACAATATTTACTTTCTAATATCAAAGTCAAAAGTCTTAAACGAATTCAAAGAATTCAAAGCCATGAGGCAAAAACATCATTCAAACATAGGAGGCCAAAATATGTCTAAATAATATATAAAATTTTGCACGGGTCATGGAACCAAGTGACAGAGTACTTTTCCTAATGCACCACAATAAAATTGAGTTGTAGAAAGAAAGAACAAACAAATACTAGCAAAGAATCTCGTATATCATTGAAAGATAAAGCATATTGATGCTCTTGATGTTGGAGAACATTTCATTAATGAAAGAGTCCTCTTGAATGCAAACATCACATTGCAGCACTATGCAAGCAAAGAGTGCTTTTAAGAAACACCAAAAATACCTTTGTTTAGATCGGAGGAACGATATTTCCACTCAGAGGAAGTAATGATCAGTCCTTCTTCAAATGCACCATTGTGTGATGGAAGGCCTATTGGAGAATACATGAAGGATGATAGAGAGAGAACACTTAAGGTTAGGCATTGAAAGAAGTACTTTTCTTCTCTAAATTCAATCTAAGCCTATTGGCAATGTATGCAATCTACACTTCATTCATCATTGGTCAATCTTATTTACTAACATGCAATCTTTAATGGGGGTATCAGGCATGACAAGTCCATCATCCTACCATGAGTAATAGCTTCCATTAGGCCATATGGTAATAGGTAATAGCTTCCATTAGGGAATATGGTATAGGTATATTTTCCTTTATGGGGCCCAAAGCATCGGCAAACTACATGTACGTGTGAGTGAAATGAACCATAGTATTTGACACAACTAAAAGCCTAGTGAAGAGAGAGAGAGAGAGAGAGAGAGAGAGAGAGAGAGAGAGAGAGAGAGAGAGAGAGAGAGAGATTGCAGACTCCATAGGGAATAATTGAGGAGTTCATGACCTTATTACATTGAAACTATGAGGATATGGGGAGAAGAAATAAACTATGGGAGAGATGTGAGCAAGGGGAGGTCAACTAGGGAGAGAAAACAAATAGTCATTGGAAGATATCATCAATGTTCATGATGGATCTAGTTCTTCACTACCCATTTACTAAGTCCTTGCTAAACTGATGATCTACTTCATCTCTTCCAAATTAGATTGCTAATAAATTTCCCTCTTTTTTCCCTTTGTTTTGCTCAAGTTTGCACTATCATGAGCTATATCTTTTGAGCTATTCCCTTAACTTTGGAGCTATATCTTTCGTACTAGTACTACCCTTAACTCTGGCATCAAAAAGATTTACTTGTAGTAGATGGCTCTATTACCTTGTAGTAGATGAGTATGTCACCTCGTCGCAAGTTCCTAATTTTGTTATTTTGCTAATACCCTTACATAGAATCTTGCTACCACCTTTGCATTCGAACAAGTCAAGTTTTGTTCCGTCTTAATTAAGCGATTCCTTCTCAACAATCTTCCATGTGATATTATAATGTTCTTGGATAAAATCACTCTCTCAACATCCCTTTAGTATCAACCTTCCTATTTTACTATGTGTTGAGATTTATGCAATCATTCTTGAATTCTTGATTTGCCATTCATTTTTTTCTCATCATATTCTTTGCTACCATATACCTCTAGCCTAAGGTATGATTTGGCCTAATTTTAAATCTAGAATCCAAAACTTTTATGTAGGTGACTTGCTTCACACTTCTATAATACTCATAGCACAAGAAGCTCCAAATCCTAGGGTCATTCTATTGGTGGGTTTTTCCTTTATGACAAAAAAAATCTATACAAGATAGAGTATACGTAGGCTTTCATGTGTGTGTGTGTGTGTGTGTGTGTAGAGCAGGACATTTTGGACTATCAAAGTTAGGTACAAAAATAGGACGGAGGCTTCCATATGCACCTATTTTCGAGATACTTGGTACCATGCATTATAGAAAAAGATACTATAATTTTTTAAGGAGGCAGGACTCCACCATGAGAATAGTAACTCCCCGATGTTTGAATGGAAAACTTGAAATGTTCTTGTGAGACTGTTCAAGGTTTGGGCTTCAATTTTGATAGAAGGAAATATGTCTACATAGGAACCAAGCAATGATAAGAAATATGTCAATGATCCAATCAAATTCTCTCTCTCTCTCCCTCTCTCTCTCTCTCTCTCTCTCTCTCTCTCTCTCTCTCTCACACACACACACACACACACACACACACGAGCATGCGCGCGAGTGCATGGACCCCCTCCAACTCTCTACTCTCTCCCTTACATACCTCACTCCCCCCCCTCTCTCTCTCTCTCTTTCCACAACACATCCTCTCTCAACGCACATATACATGCACACTAGAACTTCACAAATGAAGTGCCATAATGCAAAAGTAAGAATGTAAAAGAGAGGTACCATTTGAAGGAAATCAAGTTCAATTTGTAGAATCCATGTTCATATCTCGAGCCATGTACACGTGATGAACTGTCACCGTGAGTCCTTTTTTTATTATTTAAAAACCCAACAATGCGACCGTTCAAATGCTTCTCTTTCTTGCTCTATCCTTTCTTGAAACCTTGAATGGACCTATTGTAGGTGGTTCCATTGTGCCCTAGGATATTAGCCTAAACTCTTGAGCAATACAAACATTAATGTCATCCGTTAAAATGCGACAAGATTGAATAGATAGCTTCGGTCTAGGGGAACGGGAGTGCTTCATCATTGGAGAAAGAATGGAAACAAGCAAAGAGAAAGAGGTTGGGATGAGGAAGAATTTGAGAGGAGAAGGCTGAGAGGAGGTTCAGAGGAGGAAGAGGCTGAGAGAAAGGTTGTCAGTTATTCGGGGTACTTCTCTGGGGTGTTTGGGGCTGTGGGGATGCTTTTCCAAACATAAATTCGTGAATTTGAGGCCCACTTAGAGAGAGAGGAGGGTAGGGGGGACTGGGCAAAAGTCAAGGGGGGAGTAAATGCCCCAGGTAGTGGTGGGGGTAAGAGGAAGGTAAGTGAGAGCCTAGAAGGGACCAAAGGAGGCCTCTCCACCAATGAGAGGCTAGTTTGGATTCCTCATTCTTTTAATGCCCACGACTTCCCATTGGTTGGTTTGCTAATCACAAATCTTAACGGCCTAACCCAAGAGGGCCCTTTTGAGTCCGAAATCCACTAATGAATGCAATGTTAGTAGGTAATCAACTAATGCAACCTTTAGGATCATGACTTGAAAGGCATGGACATGCCAACTCCATAAGTTTAACACAAACTAGACATCAAAATATTGCAAGAATTCTAAGAGTCAAGTTTCTGGAAACGTTTCTGAATCATATTGTTTGGGAAAGAAAGCTAAAGAAAACTTTGGTAAAAGCACAACTAGAGGAAAAGGTACTCAACTCGGTACACTCTAATGTTTTGGGTTATGGCACAAACCAAAAGCGTGAATGGATCACTTTGTTATATAAAATTCATTGATGAGAACAATATTTACTTTATAATATCAAAGTCAAAAGTCTTCAACAAATTCAAGAACTCAAAGCCATGAGGCAAAAACATCATTTAGACATAGAAGGTATAGGTATATTTCCTTTGGGGGGGCCCAAAGCTACATGCATGTGTGGGTGAAATGAATTATAGTATCTGACACAACTAAAAGCCTATAGAAGAGAGAAGAGAGAGAGAGAGAGAGAGAGAGAGAGAGAGAATGCAAGCATGGATGTGCATGAGTGTGTGTTCACAAGTTACATATGATAGCACGTTGTTCAAGTTTACCTTAAGTGAACTTCAGGGAAATTTATAGATCCCAAAAAGACCTCGAGAAAGATGGGAAGGTTTTCATGCAATAATTAAGATTTTTGAATATCATAGATGAGCACAAGTCAAAACCTATAGCATTTTTTAGAAACGGTTTTCAAAGATTGTCGAGCATTGCATATATCCCTTGGACAGTTGCATTTCATTATAAGAATTATAACTTACAAGTGAATCTACTATGGATGGAAGGTGTATCTACAATGGATCAAATAGATTTTTGCCAGGGATCCGTTGACCTTGCTTTTGTATATGAAATAGCTTAATGGTTTTGGTGTAAGTTAGGTTCGTCTTATCAAGCAACCCACATGAATTTTCATATATAAAATCCAAACCAATTTACTTGGAGTAGATATGAAATGCAAACAATGGCTTACATTAGGTATGTGTATTGACCATGCGCTCTCTTCTTATTTATACATAAATAGGGTCTCTTTTTTAATAAAGAAGAAATTTTATCTTTGAAAGTCAATGGCATGTGTAGGCTTACTCTTGTGTATGTATGTTTGATCCTTGGATCGACTTCAGCATGAGTTTAATTGGCTTGTTAGCAATATGCCCTGAAGTAAAACTCTCTCTCTCTCTCTCTCTCTCTCTCTCTCTCTCTCTCTCTCGCAAGCTGGGACCATTCCACTTCATTAAATGCATATGCATGTGAAACTAAGTGGTACTATTTTATAAAATTTATTGTAAAGAATTTATAAGGAACAAAATATCTGAGGATCTACATAAGGATAAAATTTAGTAGGACAATGTGCGCACCACATGACAATTATGCCATGGGAAGCTATGCTAATGAGGTGTGAAAGGAAACAAATTGGTGGATAGGATGCGTAATGATTTTAGAGGAGCTCTAAATGAGTATGTCCCAAAGAGTCTACTCCAATGCTAGAAATACTTCACACTTGGAAAGCTTTGAGGTAATTAAAAGATTGTGCCCACCACATGAGAGTTAAAGCATGGGAAGCTATGCCAACAAAGTATGAAAGGAAAGAAAGTGGTAGATAGATAGGATGGGGAGAGCCTTTGACTTCAAGAAAAGGGTTGGCATTTTGAGAAGGATGGCATGTACCTTCCTTAAATTAATAATTGACAAAAGTGGATAAAATGGATGTGATGATCATTAATTTAAGATATTAGGGACTTTCAAAAAGCAAAAGTAGGTGGTCTAGTTCTCCAAACAATTGAAATCTAGATCTCATTAGTTCAAGCATATTTAAAGCCCAGATGCAATACACTACCCAAATTTTAAGTGGAATAAAACTTGCACGACAAGGACTTTGAGATTATAAATGGTGAGGGCCAACCAAGAATTAAACATGTGTTGTAGTAGCCTAATATTAATGCCCTACCAAATTTATGAGGACAATTTTCTACATACTCATTTCAAGGTATTTGCTTGATAAAAGACAATGCAAGGGTCCAAAGGTTTGTTTTAATGAAGAAAGAAAGGATCACCATATAGTGTATTAGAGTTAACTCAAAATGGATAATTGATATTTAGTTCATAAATGGGATACAATTCTCTTTTATGGGGCCAAAAAAAGACAATTTTTATTGTCAGTGGAAAAGTTCATGATTGAATTCAAGAGAACCCCTCAATTTTTTGGAAGAAGAAATTTTGCCCTCAAAGCTGTAAAACACCTTTTGGATTAGCGGTGGAGCCCTTCTCATGAAGGCTGATCTTCTCTTTTGAATAGTTTTTTCTACTTTTCTAATAAATGGGATAGAGTTGGTATTTTGATTTTACTATTGCTACCATGTGAAATTTTAGGCAGGGCCCTTCTTAAAGAAATAGTTGATTGTTTTAATATTGCTACCATGTAATATTCTAAGTAGGTGCCCCTCTCCAAGAGAAAAAATTCAATAGAAAGATGATCTTATGATGTACATGTAAAATTCTAAGTAGGTGCCCCTCTCCTAGAGTAATAATTCAATAGAAAGATGATCTTATGATACATTGCTACAATGTAAAATTTGAAGTGGGTTTATGGTGTTTTGAGACTATTAACCTAAATTTTCAAGTGAGTGCCCTCCTCTAAGAGAATGAAAGGAGACAAAAGTCTCACCTACTAATATATTAAATTAATGCAATTAGCTGGGCTTAATGAGCTTTCCTATGTAAGGCAATATAAACTCATGTCATGTTAACGTGAATTGGGGTGGGCTAGACAAAGGGCGAAGGGTTAACTTTCTTTTTAAATAAGTTGAGACTAAATAAACTTGCTGAGGTAGAGAGATATATAAGAATAAGAGGAAACTGCAAAGAGACAACAAACTCCCAATAACTGAGTTGAAGATTCCAAGAGATCCAACTACGTATGCAAGGGCGCAAAGGCTGCCACGTGGGCAAGGGGAATGTGCCAAGTTCCAACTTGCCAAAGGCAATCGTGCCCTGTGACACTGCCCCCAAAAAAAAAAAAGAGAGACGAGGGAAAGGGTCCTACCACGTCAGCGAGGGGTGACGTGGCCACATGCAGAGATAAACAGCAGCACAGCTTATCGAAATGCTGCCACTTGCCCCATCACGCTCCCCTGTTGTTGCATTCAATTCAACCAAAAAATATCCAAATTCGATCACAAAGTGAAACGCTCACATCTTCATGCACACACAATCAAATCAAAACTCGAAAAATTTCGCTTACATTTTGCACATTCATAGCTTTTTCACATCTCTCTCACGCGGTCAGGAGAAACTCGAAAGATTGAATACATTTGAACCTCGAAAATTTCCCCTTCCATTTTGCACAGCTTTTTCACATCTCCCACACACAGCAAGAACGCATTGCCAGCTTTTATTACATCTACACACGCAGCGAAAAACGCCTGCTCCGATCTGCACATCGTTTCAGGTGGTCGCCTTTCACTTGTCGATTGATTCGAAGCCGTAGCAATGGATTTATTCGCATCGCAGATGTACAAGAGCCAGAGAAAACAGCCAACGAATGGACATGGCCTGGCTTTGTGGTATTCGCTTCATTCACAATCCTTTCAAGTGTCTGTCTCCTCTTCACGATGCGCACAACCAAAACTCACACCAGCGGAAGGCTTAGCATCCAACTCTCTGTCTCTCTTGGCGATCCGTCTGTCTGGTTCATGACAATTGCAAGGAAATGGAAACTCTCATAATATTAACTGCGAGGAAACAAAACTCTCCCGACAATTGCCAGCAAACAAAACTCTCGCTTAGTATTAATCATATTCCATGACCTACCAGAAATCATATGGAATATGATAACCTTTTCAAACCTCGCTGCACGCTTCCAAATCACGCCCCCTCCCCCTCTCTCACCCCCGTGTTCTATCTCCCGTCTCTGTCCCTCTTTCCATGATACTGCGCACCACAACGCCTCGCAATCATAACCAAAGGCCTTCCACTACCAGTGACATGACCGTAAAAACCAAAACCCCCCCTCCTCGCCTTTACGTCCCTCTCTCTTCGCTGGCCATTCGGAAAAAGCTTTAGGCCTCCAATTCGAATGCGTGCATGTCATGCGCCGTTCGAAATAATCTATGAATGAACGTCGTGAAGACCGGTCCCAAATCTGCGAACGACGTCGCCCCTTGCGTGAAGACATGGGACGCACATACCGGAGCACGAAAGAAGACACAAATTCCCTTCAACACCGTACGGGAACCGCCTCCCCTGAGCACTCTCGCATGCGAAAATTACAGAACGACCGCATTCTATCGATTAACCGTCAGAACAGTACGATGAGACATGGCGAGTTTTGAGATAGCGCACATGAGACCATCCCGTATAGACGTCCTCCTTCACATAAAAAGCAGAAATAACGTGCTACAACCTTAAAAACAAACATAAAGAGCTTCAGCGACGGACGGCTCTTCTTCTATCACACCGACACCAAGAAACGACCACAAACATTCAAGATACAGCTAAAAACCAGCACACCTCGCAAACTTGCATTTAGTCTTGCGCCTTACGATGGCTTGAAGTTTTCAAGATCGCTATTACATATGGAAAAAAGTTCCTGTACATCAGATTGGAGGCCCGGAGTACAAAATGGCTCAAGGATTGCAAATGCTAGATTTAGAACTCCTGGCCAGCTTCTAACAACTGAAGCATGGAAGCATCCGTGTCGAATGTGTCGCTGATTCTGTCGAGATTAGCTATAGCTGCTGTCATCCACTCCTGGTCGAGCGCATCGTTCCAGAAAGTTTGTCCATCGCCTTCCAAATCATTCAAGAACCAGTCCCCGTCTGTGATTGCGGGGTCTGCAACTCCACATGCGTCGGGGGTAGACACCGCGTCGGAACAATCTGTCACACCAGGATGCATATTACTTTGGAAGACCTCTGCGGGACAGAAAGCAAGGCCGCTGCCATCTTCGTTCCAGTTCTCCAGAAACGAATTGATATCCACTTGCGCGTCCTCCCCACTACAGCTCTCCGCAGCTTGCGAGAAGGTACGCCGCAGGGAGAAAGACTGGTCGATTCCGTCAGCAGTGGAAGAGGTGGACTCTTTGGAGGAGGAATCATCGTCGTGCGAGGCCAAGCAACTGCCATTGGTAGAATCGGCGGTATCAGCAGGGAGGGAGGGAGTGAGGGGGGAGAGAAAAGCGAGGTGAGAAGAAGAGGAGGAGGAGCGGAGGTGGAGGTCATCGATGGGGGGAGAGCCAGAGACGGACAAGCAGCTTAACTGGGAGGAGGAAGGGGAAGGGGGGGGGGAGGAGGAGGGGTGAGGTCGTTTAGGGGGGGGGAGAGGGGAGGAGAGGGAACGTTTATGGGGAAGGGGGAGGGGGAGCTCGGGGGAAGCAGCCATGGCGAGCAATGCAGGAAGAAGAAGATGAACAGAAGATGAGCAGAAAAGGAAGAAGATGAAGAAAGAAAAGGCTCGTAAAAGAATTGCGTGAGGGGGAAGATGAAAGAAGAAGAAGAAGACGATGTACAAAAGTATATATAAATAAATATAAGCGCACGAGAATGGTCTGGAGTATATCGCACAAACGGTCTTTCCCTTAACCCCTGGTTAATTAATTAATCATCCGTCCACGTCGGCGTCCCCCTTCCCCCAAGAAAGTGGCCCCCCCCCCCCCCCCGGCCCTTCCGCGAACGGTTTTCTGAACGCCGGCTCCCGTGACTTGGCCTCCACCCAACTGACACGTAGGCGGTCAGTGCTTAAATTTGCTGCACACCTCTAGGCTTCATAAAAAATTCCGTGAAGTCTTTGAAAAAAATTTAAGCTTCAAAATGAAGATGACACTCCGGACAAATCCCATTTTAAGCTGAAGATGACAATTGCATAGAATCCGAGACTAATGCCAGGCCCTCGAGATTCTAGAGTAGGGAGACTCACATTATTTGGTATACATATTAGTAATATAGTAGATAAATTCTAACTATTAAGTATATGTATGTACATTATATGTTGAAGTCTTGGAGATATGCTTGAGCTTCATGAATGCTGCGCTGGTGAAATTCTTGGGACTCATATGAAGCCCAAAAGTCTAATGAAGCTCAATCTGCGCAGCAAATTTAAGCACTGTAGGCGGTTGGCGTAACCGAAATTTTGTTGTTGCGAGAACTAGAACGGCATCTCACCGCCGTTTCTTGCCGGTTTTCTGAAACCGCCCTAGAACCGCCCTAAAACCGCCCACTCCCTCTCTCATTTCCCGGCCGCCGCCAAATCCCCCGCGCCGACTCGGACCTGCCTACGTGGCGCCTTTGCCCTCCCTACCACCGACCCTGCCTTGATGGCCGCCGCCACCCATCACTTTGGCCGTCTCTAACCTTTACCCCCCCCCCCGCTCCTCGTTTTCTGCGGTCCCCTTGATTATTGATCGCATCCCTCCAACCAGCTTTATCCCTTCTAGCTATTACACGTTCAAGATGCCAACCCTGCCTCCTCACCTCCATTATCTTTCAGCGCATCCTCCCCCTGTTTGAATCTCGCATTGGCATGTGTCTTTTCGACAGCACCAAGGCTCTTGCCCCTCAGCCCATTTCAAATGGTCTATATCTCTGTGTCTTTTCGACAGCACCAAGGCTCTTGCCCCTCAGCTCATTTCAAATGGTCTATATCTCTGCACCCATTGTAACCCCGCCAAGGACAAAAACTATGTGGCAAAAAGAAGTCAAATACACCTAAAAGGGTTTGGCAAGGGCAATAACTAAAATAATAAGAGCAAATAGAGGACAAGAATTGGCCTAAGGGGGGGGGCCCTTCCCCTCTAGGGACTAACCCCCCCTCTTTTTGGTTAATATAAGCCGGCATGTTTTTTGGTTTTTTTTTCTTTTTAGAGGACAAGAAATATGTGGAAAAACACAGTGTCAAATGGGCTTAAGGGATCGATGAGGGAAATAACTACATAATAAGTGCAAACATCACACGTTTTTTTTTGGGGGGGTTAAATTGTCGACTTATATTACGGGATGGTCAATACAAACATCACACATTTAGTGTAGCCTTAACATAGAGGCCAACTTGATTACTTAAAAATGTGAACCTAATGTAAATGAATGGCTAAAGGTCATGAACCATTAAGCCTCTAATTTGCTTTCTCCTACCACCAACTACACGATGTGGGGTGGTTGCATTGCCTCTTTTGGGAACGATTCAATGACGTGTCTTGCTTTGGCACATGCCCGGAATTAACATGCATAAGAGATGTGAAGACAAGGATTTCACTCATTGGGGTCAAGCGGTATGCCGTGACCAAATTAGGGCATGTACCACTTCATCCTGTCACACGAGGAGAAATATGACCACACGTGTACTTACAACCTCCAAACAATACAAACAAATGCATATCCCATCTCACTATCAAATGTTGCGGCAATGTGTGTTCGACTATCCAACTATAATCAAGTGCAACAACCATTTATAATCCGAAAGAAGAAGCCTTTGTCCTACTATCAAAATGTGCTTCTAAGTAAGGCTCGTCACCCATATCACTAATTAGAAAACATCAAGTTTCAACTCATCATTGCCACTTGTTGATAAGTTGTGCCTACTCAACCATGAAGTTAAAAAATGCACATCAAACACTTCCCTTCCCAAGAAAGACACTCCTTGCTTTTAACTCGTTATTTCCAAACCCATTTACTCAAGTCTTTAACTTGGATAGGCAGTCACGACAATTGGGTGACTAAGCCTTTTTGGCTTGGGCTCTAGCATTACCATGAGAGCAAGTAAGCACAATGATGCAAGCTAATTTACACAACCCATTTCAAATATGCACCCTCCTCAACCAAAAATGAGTATTTGAAGGAAGTGGATGACAGCATGCGTGTAATGTGCAAGAAATGGGGTGGGAGGTGGGTGACACTAAATAAGAGAGCATGAATAGTCATGGGGGTAGGTCAATTGGTGTGTGTGTGTGTGTGTGTAAATTCATAATATAATTCCAATGGTTTTACCAAAAAGAAAGTGTGTGTGTGTGTGAGAGAGAGAGAGAGAGAGAGAGAGACTCTTGAGGCCCCTCCATGTTTAAAGGGAATAGTCCTTTGAAACCCTTATGGAATCTTCTTTTAGCACTATGTCATTGGAGGACTTTACCTAGAAGTTGAAAGCTTCTTGTTGTGATTTTCTATATGTTCTTGATTGCTTCGTTTCCTGAACTTTGAATTCTCTCTCTCTCTCTCTCTCTCTCTCATTATTTGTTTCATTGGCTCCTAGTTTTTTTTTTTGAAAGCAATGTTTTTTTGTATATTACTAGTTGACTAGCTCCTTTCACTAAACTATTGTTTAGATGTACCATACTCTCTTCTACCACAATTTGGGATGCCTCTTGGCTACCTTTAATATTTGGTATGTCTACCAATGTCTTTTAGAAAGGTGTGGTGTGTTATTGATTTTAAATATCTTTTAGTAGTGAGATGGATGTGTTTGGCTTTAATTTTGCAATTGCTCCTAATGAAGTAGATTTTGTGTTGTGCTTTTACGATTGAATTTGGATGTAGCATGTCTCATATGGATGTGCAACTTTGGCAACAACTTTTGTTAGACTAAATTGTGTGTTTCGAAACACTTAAATTTGGTAACAACTACTAAATTGAGTGTTGCTCAACACTTCATGTTTGGACGTTTGCCTTTCTCGTATTTTGTATAATTTGAACATTTTAGCAATAGGTTTGGACGCTTGCATATCAAATACCATTAGTTTTGGATGATCATGAAGCTTTTACCTACACAGACATGTGTGGATACAATTAATAATAGGCCACATAATTTTGTAATGATGTTGCCTGAATTTGTACATGTGGGTTGTAAATTTGTAATCATGTTGGTTGAATTTGTATGTACTTTGATAGGTGTGGGTCCTTGGAATTCAAAAGTTTATGACTTTACTTGGGGATTCAAAATGAAGCCAAGATTCTATGTAATGTGAAGGTTTTTTTCAAAATTAAGATCTACAAAGCACCTTGGGATGAGTGTGTGTGTGTGTGTGTGTGTGTAAGTGAGAGAGAGAGAGAGAGAGAGAGAGAGAGAGAGAGAGAGAGAGATTGTGTGTTGGGGGGGGAAGTGCTCGACAAAAACGTTTTTCTAAGCCTTGGAAATTAAAGGTACCACCAAGATCGAACCGGGATGAAATTATGAAAGTCCATTAAAATTTATACTATTACCGGGATTTATAACTAAAATATGTAAATCCTGGCCCTTAAAATTAAAGGCAACCTTCAACTCCAATCGGGAATTTTATATGCTCAACCGGGTTTGGTGAGCAGTGGGAGTATAAGACTTTGAATAAAAATACAGGTAGGAACTTAACCGGGGTCAGGCCGATCGTTTCCGATTCATCGGAGTAACGAAGGCTTTGAATTTAGCAAAGTCCAAGCTTCGAGTAAAAACTTGTTTTAAGTTGTGCATCCTGATTCCTGAGACCTGGGTCTCACTTGCCTTAACTGTGTGCAAGTTCTGCCGAGGAGTGCTTGAGAAGCCAGGGATTGCGTGATCTGCTTGACCGTTCATTCATGAATTGCAGCCCAGTCAGCGGGGTGTGAGGAACTGGACTACTTTAAACAACAGAGTGCCGAACGCATGAATCGGCGGACCGCACAAGTTGTTGTGTGCAGGTTTGCAGCTGAATTCGTCCTCAAAATGAGCGACGCAGTCGCGGCTTTCATAACTTCGAGAGCAGAACTCCACTTCGTATAGTAAACTGTCCACTCATTTTCCTCGTGCATTCACATAGTTTCGCAGTTTCGCAAATTTGAGCACCTCCTTTTTCAGTACTACCAACCCCGGCATTCCCCTACTCCACGTCCTTTACATTATTTGCACTCTTCCAGATTCCCTTCCGAGATGCTAGCCTAAAAGCCCATACTTCATCTCTTGGTGAGATCAAGGATCTCCACCCAGTGTACATCTCCATCACCCAAGGTGTGATCATGGTCCACAGATGATACTTTTAGAGGGCCCGGATCGGTAGGGGCCCACCATGCCCTTCACATGTTCAAACCTAGGCTCTTCACTCCAATCCATATTTCCAAGTTTTAAGGTGTCTCAACCGCTCTTGCCCACCATAAAGCTAAGGGTGCCTTCTTGTCTTGGATGCTTAAAAGATGCATCATATCTCAACCGCTCGTGCCCATAAAGCTAAGGGCGCCTTCTCGTTTCGAATGCTTAAAAGATGGAAGAGATGCGTCATATTAATGCTAGGCCTAATAACATGAGTAAACCTTATATTATGTATGCTATGGATTGGAAATGTAAGGAAAATGAATAGGAAATAAAATCTCCCATAGGTTGCTCCTCCACAACTATTAAGTGTCTATTCCACGTCTTAAGGTAATCATACTTCCGTTTCTACTCTTCCAACATAGTAATGATGGGATTTGGGGAAAATGATAGAAAATTAACTTTTCTTACATGTTTCCTATCTTTTGCATTTTTCACTATTGTATTTCCATACGTTAGACCCTTAGTCACCCTCCTCCTCACCCTAGTCAAAAACTCTATCTCACTCATGTCGAGTCTCGATGCCTCATTGAAAAGGGGTATAGTCAAAGGAGAACTACAATTGGGATGAATAAACAAATGAATTTTAGGAGACTCCTCTACCCTTTTATTAATGGGTGTAAACATTATGGTGTGAACATCACTAGTAATATGTATATCTCACTTTCATATCCAAAGAACATCATGAAATTCTAAGGTCATAGCAATGCCCATGAATCGAATAGTTGAGTTTATGTCAATGCACTCTAAGGTCGTAAAGATGCTCACATATCAAGTCGTTGATGTTAGGTTATTGCATTTGCACCCAATTTTTTAAGCTTTCAAGATGTCCTACATGTACAATCGTAATCAAATTGAAGAGTGCAAATATTTTTTACTAAACGTAGTAAAGGGTACACAAATAATCAAAGTGAAGAGCACTTGTGAATATTTTGTGCAAATAATCCATTTACATGTACTAAACGTAATGGAGGGTACATAAATGCATAATCAAAGTGAAGAGTGCAAATATTTTTGAGTACCTGTTCCATTTTCAAATAAAAGAAGACAAGACATTCTTCCTCTCTAATAATTAATAGAGCAAAAGAAAACAAATCTTATTAGTAAACAAATGACACATCCTGTGTCTATACTAGTGGAATGTGCTTTGTACAAATCGGATTTGCCAATAGATTACGAGTACCGTTGCATTTTTCATAGTTTATGTGTATTTACCCTGAATAACTTCCTAGTTACTATCTATAGTAACTTCTCCATTATAGTTTATAAGTGCCTATTAAACATACCTTGTGAGTCACAACAAGTAAATAATCTTGAACAAGAATTTTCTTGGTGACCCATGACTCTGACGTATAATTGATCTTGAATAATATTATTCTAGAGGTTTACGATCATTTACTCTATGAGGAGCTGATAGAGAGGGGGACAGTGCAGAGAGAAGTGTGGGGAAGGGTATGAGACATGTAATGAGGGAGGAGCAAAGAGAGAGAGAGAGAGAGAGAGAGAGAGAGAGAGAGAGAGAGACACACACACACACACAGAGGGAGGGAGGGAGGGAGGTTGGGGGAGGTGGGGAGCACAAACTTCCACATGGTTCAATAAAGAATACATGGGCACCTGTTGATGATCCACTTACTTTTAAAGACCATTGGTCCACATAATTGCATTAGGCAAAGTGTAAGATTGTGTCCCTTGATGCCACATAACTCATACAATATTATTGTTCTATGAGTACCTAAAGTCTTAGAACAAGTGTGAGATTGTGCCCTTCATATCCCTTGATGTCTCATGTCTCATCTGAAATTGTTGTCCTAGTGTTTTGTGATTACTAAAGTATGGGATCCTTAAATGTAGGAATCGTATAATCTTGTAGCTAAGAATGGGCAAGGGGACAAAAATAGTGAAGAGAAAAGGGTGAGATGGGAAGAGAGAGAGAGAGAGAGAGAGAGAGAGAGAGAGAGAGAGAGAGAGAGGGAGGTTGGGGGAGGTGGGGAGCACAAACTTCCACACGGTTCTATAAAGAATACATGGGCACCTATTGATGATCCACTTACTTTTAAAGACCATTGGTCCACATAATTGCATTAGGCCAAGTGTAAGATTGTGTCCCTTGATGCCACATAACTCATACAATATTATTGTTCTATGAGTACCTAAAGTTTTAGAACAAGTGTGAGATTGTGCCCTTCATATCCGTTGATGTCTCATGTCTCATCTGAAATTGTTGTCCTAGTGTTTTGTGATTACTAAAGTATGGGATCCTTGAATGTAGGAATTGTATAATCTTGTAGCTAAGAATGGGCAAGGTGACAAAAATAGTGAAGAGAAAAGGGTGAGATGGGAATGTGAGGCAGGGAGCGGGGAGGAACACTGAGTGCCTCTAGTGCAAGTAGGCACATGACTTAACAAAAATGATTAGTTTTATTTGTGAGTGAGTCAAAGAAAAATATTTTGAAGATTATAAATAGGAAAATATATGAGGCATGGGTGTTGTTCATTTTAGTTATCATTGACTAGGGTATGTATTATGTCTGGAGTAACAAAGGGTCAAGTTGACCTAAGATTAGGAGGACATTGACCACTTGCAATTGTTTAGACTTAGTTGGGTGATGGGGTCAATTAGGCCAGCCCCTGCGGCTAAGGGTTAGCAACCATAAGGTCTAGATTGGCTTGGAGTTATGCTAGGGTCAATAGAGGCGGGAATCTCCATGATCGCGAGACTGATGCTAAGTAAGGCCTAGCTACCTATGGCAAGAAGTCCAAAAGAGGGATAGATGCTAAGTATAGCCTGAGAGGCTATTCATATAGCAGAAAGCATAAATGATAACTGGGTGCCAGATGTGGCCTAGTGAGTGTTATAAGAGGCGGTAGCCTAGTATTGGGGGATAGGTCCATACGATGGAAATGTTCATCGAGGCATGTGGTACCTCCATGTCAGAGTAGGCAGGCAAGAAACGTAATGTTGTGTCACACCATGACGTGTTGTTTGGCCTTGTCTAACTGAAAGGCAATATAGACCTCAGCCTTGGAGGGTGATTGATAGGATATATGGCTAGGTGACGAGTCACTCACCTCAATCTCTACATTTCTTGTTTGCATGCTTAATTGCAAAGTTCATGGTTGTGGGTGTTTTAGTATGAACATGAGATCCACACAAATGAAGACAGATTGATAAGGTGTCAATCGTGGCAAATCTGTGCTCAAGATCTTTACGATAGGGGACTTTACTTCTTTTGATGCACAAAAGCATATGTATCATGGCTATACAATCACAAAGAGATTTGGAAAGCTAGCTGGTCTAGGTACTAGAAATGAAGGGTTATATGGTAAAGTGGTAAAACTGGACTATGTCAGTTGAAGGCTCAGACATAGCTTTCCTACAAAAGAACATAAACTCGTATAGGTTGCACTCATTGATGCATTGGATTATGTTTAGAAACACATACCATTCTATAGAGTATGTGTAGATGGGAAGCTACATAGAAAGACTATATAAAAGAACAAAGAAAAATGGCACATGCTCCATTGGCACCAATACACACAGACATGGTTGCTCCCATGCACACTACAAGCCTGCTGCCAGTGCTAAAAAAGATTAATATTGATCCTTGATTTTCACCGGTAGGCATTTAAAGTTGAAAACATTCTCTTACTGTAAAGAGTTTAATGCCCTTGTGAAGAATAAATTTCTATACAGTGGGAAATTGATAAAGGGAGAATACATCTAGCAAGCAATTTCAGGATTTTTTATCGCTAGCATTGCACAAGATAGCAACTCTCCACTGCTGCTAACTTTCCCTAGCATAATGGTGCACTTGAGAGGAAAGACTATCACCTCATAGATGTAGCTAGATGCATGTATATGTAAATGTTGTATTTTTCATAAAAGATGGCATTTGAGAGTAGTAAACGACAAAGGTCTTGGTCTGGGGGAAAGGAAATATGTTAAACGTGAAGCTTGGTTTGTTCCATATCTATGAATTCAAGGGTCAATGATGTTTTGATATCATGACTTCCCAATGGCCCCAAATGCCCAAGGTCCTTAACTTCTTGAAGTTGCCCTCTTCCTGACCCCACCTTGACATGACTGTCGATGTCATCACTTGAAGGTCTCTAGGTGGGCTATGTCACTGACTTCTAGTGACTCCCCAAGGCCCGACTTTGGGCTTCCAGATGTAGATGACTTTTGGGATTTCGAATAGCATTGGATGTTGAACTTCTAGACATGGTGCCACTACCACTAGCTGCCAAAGTTTTGGCTATTAAAATAGTTGGGTGGAGGACCTTCTCAAATTGGATACGCCTTGTTGTATGGACCTCTTGATGACATTTTGGTACCATTGCATATAGTTCTATCACTCCTTGTGGTCCCTATCTCTCAATATAGAACTGCATGTGCATTAATGGACATTTGCTAGGAAATTACAGTGAGCATCATAACTTGGCAATATGGAGATCCAAATGCACAGAGGCTATGCCCAGGTGCACCCAACTCATTCCATGGCTATTGTATGAATAGATATTTTACAAACCTTGATGGATATATGGTTGATGATTCCATGGATAGGCTAGGCTTTGCTTTAGTTAGGATGTTGATTTTTATGAGAGTGTGGAGGGGCTATCTGTCCACACAATCTAACCCTAACACAAATTGAAATTATGATCAGAGTGCAGGAAAACTCACCACCCAACCCTAGTTCCATTAACGCCAACCAACCATAGCCCCATAACTTCGAACCGTCACCTCAAACACCCCACCGAGCACGTGGGTCAAAGCTCAACTCTCACAATCTAACCCAAACACCCCACACCACCTGAGTACATCCACAAGGGACCTTTGACATGTCACCCTATGCACTGCCATATTGATGGTAAAACCCTCTAACCCCAAGCCAGACCTTCATAAGAGAGTGCTTAGCTCATCAATTGAATCTATGTCACACTCATATGCAAAAGAATTATGAAATAGCATCCTACCATAAATAGTATTTTGTCATAAGATTCCTAGGTTCTGCATCCCCAATTAGAAGCCTTCCCAGGAAGCTTCATGTGCTTTCTATAGGCATCCTTCAGAGAATCTCATCTATAGCTAGGTTCTAAGGAAATCGATTCACGATATTGCTTGTCATCCCGCCCCACTACCATGGTTTACTATTGATCCTTCTCGTATCCACCAAAATGTTGGCACCCTGCTTTGTCCCTTGAATGTGAGCTTTAGGATGAACCTCACTCCAAGCTGCTGAGGCATAAACTACCTGGGATAGAGTTTTCTATGGAGGACACCCAAGTTCTGGACACCTATGCTAATACCGCCAAAAATGGAGGGAAAGTTGAAATGCTTCTACGCTCTGCCTCTCCTGCAACCTTCAAGGCATCAATAGGTGATGTGTCTTAGGTGACGAAGGTACTCAAAAGGCAAAGCCACTCAAAGCTCAAGTAGCCATTGATCTGAGTAACCTTTGCTGTGAGTATAATAGACTCCATAGCTATGGTTTTCTTCCTTCTCTTCATGGGTAGGGTACCTACAAAGAACGAGTCTCCATGGTGGTTTCATGGAGCATTTGAAGGTTGGTGGACATTGTGGGACCATAGGTTCATTGGGAAAGGATTCTTTCAAGCGTCTATGTCAATGCAAGTGGAAAGGAACTAGTTGCTTACGTGATGTGTGGACTATCGTGGCAACCTTGTTTATCATTACGAAAAAAGGGACCTCATTTTGGGGCCTTTTGGCCAAAATGAAAAATAGCTCTCAATCAATGGCCAAAGGGCCAATGTATCATGGGAAATATTTTGAAAAAATTCTGAAATGTCAGAGCAAGAAATAATATTTATGCATGTACAACTATCAATAACAAATAAAACAAAATTTTGAGGTACTGACACAATCCTACTATCTGACAATGTCTTATTCAACAAAGATAACCAACTGAAATGTGCTTTCCTTCCCAAACTACTCTCCCCTCCCAAAGTACTCTATGTGTGTGTGTGTGTGTGTGTTGCTTTTTCGTATGCGTTCCTTCACCCTCTAGATTGGGTTTCCTTCTCTGAGTTTTTGGTGGCGATGGCAAACCAATAACTTGAAGTACCTCTAGGAGCAAGATACAAGACTGAGTTCTTTGCTTTGTCAATCTCTCTCTTTGAATTTTTAGAAGTTTGTGATGAGCAAGACTATGCTTTTGTGAAATGGTGTGTTTATCAGAATGCTGCAGACTAGAATGTAACTTTTGCAAGCTTTTCATGGGGACAATAAACCATTATAATTAGACCTTACTCTATGAGAAGCTATGTTTATCATAATATCGAGGAGCAAGGTACAAGAGTGAGCTCTTTGCTTTGTCAATCTCTTTCTTTGAGCTTTTAAAAGTTAATGTTTTAGGTTGGATAATATTGTTTTAGTTTTTGATGAACAAGAGTGTGCTTTTGAGAAATGGTGTACTTATCAAAATGTTGCACACTAGAATAGAACTTCTAAAAGTTTTTCATGGGGACGGTAGCCCGACCTAGTTCTACAAGAAGCTGTGTTCATCATAATATTGAAGAGCAAGGTACTAGAGCGATCTCTTGCTTTGGCAATCTCTCTCTTTGATTATATTCTTCAAGATTTCAATAAGAAGACCATGCTTATGCAAGATGGTGTGTTTATATCAAAATGATGCAGACTAGAATGTAATGTGTGCTCCTTGATATGTCCATTGAGTTTTCAGGTGTTCAAGTATAAGTTTGGATACTAGTCTCAATGGCATCCATTGATAATTAGTTTTGTTTTTGTGCAAAACATCATGTTGATCAAAGTGTAGAGGACGAAGCTATAGACATGCGCTCCCTCCCTCGTCGACCTCTTTCCTCTATATCTTCTATCGTAGTTGCCAACAAGGTTAATGTGGATGGCTGCTAGCAAAGATTGACTGTATCAATAGAAAGTTGGGTGCTCATGCAACCAAACAGAAGGAAGAAGCCATGTTGAAGTAATCCCTTTTGGACATCTTGGAAGTGTAGGGTGAAAGAAGTGTATGAAATCAATAAAGGAAATATTGGTTCTGAGAGATCTCAACAACGGAAGTGGAACGGAAGAAGGTGAGAGAGAAGGAGAGCCAGAAGAGAGAGCCACACAAGTCTTGGTGGGTGCAAAACACCCTAATCTTCTATGTCATCCATATATACATGTGTTTGAGTATTGTACATAACCGAGGTTAAGGCACAGTGGCCTTTAACCCCCATAGGTTCAACATGTATACATGCATAGAGAGCTTGTGTTGCGAGAGAATTATCCAAATTATCTTCCACAGCACCGACCAAATTATAAGTGCCTTCATTGAGAATTCATATTTCATAATCAGAGAATTTAAGATTTAATCTTGAACCTCAATGTTTGATTTTTATTTTTAGATATATATCCTTCATATTATGAGCAGTGGCAGCCTACAAATGCATTTTAGGGAAACATACACAATACATTAAGTACAGTCAAAGTTCCTAGAACCTTGCAAGAGTTTTTATATCAAAAGAGCTATCCTTATGATACTAATGAGTGCCACCACAACAAAAACATATAAAGCAACCATCACTACTACATCACAAATTTTAAAAACACATAGGAGAGGTTTTATGTGGTCAAATCTCATTTATGGGGAGTGACTTTTTAGTGAGCTTTTTGTTGCAAGATTTTTAGGGAAATCAATTAAATTTGTGAGCTTTTTGGACATCCCCCTCCTACACATACAAATCCCAGATTCATTTTATTGGTATATTTAATGAATTTTTTATAAATGTTGATGTATTTTTTTCAAAACGTAAATCTTAATATACCATGACCATTACTAACACTCCTAAGTAGTTTATAATGATTTTAGAAACAAGGATTAAGATATAGATTAGCAACAAAATTCTCATTACATTAAATTTCCCCCTTTAATATAAGGGTTCATACACCCTTGATCCAATACGAACATGATCAAATCATCTTCAACGTATATGATAATGAAGGCTATGGATGAGCTCTTGTAATGCAATGATGTATTCAGTGACCTTGATGCCTCTACTAAAGCCCTCAATGTTTCAATCAGAAATTATTACAAGATGGAATATATATCTAGTAATCATCAAACAAAGCCTTTGGAAGCTCTTATTTCTTTGAAAAAAATGAAAACTTTTTATATATGCATAATTTGGTATTTTGATACTTGAAATCAGCTTAGAAGGCCCAAAAACCCTGGAAACAATTGTAAAAATGGGTACCTTTTGATGGATTTTCAAAACCCATATGGGAAAAAAGTGCACCTGCAAGGCCCTGCTAGCGTCTGCGTACCTTTCGATGATTTTTCAAAAACCATCTAGGAAAAAAGTTCCCTGTAGGGCTTGGCTAAAGTGTGCCTGTAGGGCCCAGCTAGAAGTTACAATTAGGCCCTGCAGGTGCACTTTTCTCCCATATGATTTTTGAAAAATGATTGAAAGGTACCCTTGTTTAAAGTCATTTCTAAGGTTTTTGGGCCTTTTGAGATCATTTCTAGTGTCAAAAATGCCATGTTATGTGTGTATCAAAATGTTGGATTTTTTAACAAGGGATTTAGACTATAAATATACACTCTTAATCTATGTGCAATCCTTGATATGAGAAATTAATATATACACATGATATATATACATGAAGGTATCTAGGATTTATATAGATAAATTGAATGTCTTCATGTAATCTATAGATATGGCTAAAGACCTAGGTGCAAATGTGTGAAAAAAATTTGCACACTCTCCAAGAAGCCAAAAAGTTCACAAAAATTTTACTTCCGTTAATGTAGGACTCCTGGTCTCTTTGGAGTTGGGAGGATTTTGTCCAACCTAAAAACTCTGTGTGTGTGTGTGTGTGTGTGTGTGTGTGTGTGTGTGTGTGTGTGTGTGTGTGTGTGTGTGTGTGTGTGTGTGTGTGTGTGTGTGTGTGTGTGTGTGTGTGTGTGTGTGTGTGTGTACTCCTATAAAAATTGAACCATATAGTTCATTCCATCATATGGATAACTTGTACCACATACAATTAGCAATCTAACACTATATTAGGGAATTTGGGAATTTTCACATAGTTTGGGAATTCCCAATACGGTTAAGATTTGGTCATATGGTCAAATCTTTTTTTTTTGTTTTTGGGCAAAAAAAATAGTTGTTTTTTATATTGTGTCGCAAGAGACTGATAATCACATAAAGTTCCAATTACAACTGGTTCCACCAGTACATCTAAGAAAACAAAATAGAAAAAGGGAGAGGAAATGAAGATCATACATTAGTTATAGATTGAGGGTCTATTGGTTTTGCTTTGAAGTCTTTGATCAATGCCTTGCCATCTTGGTAGATAGCCCATTTGCCTTCCTTTCTAGCTGCCTTCACCTTTGCAAGCTCTGAGGCTTTGCTCTTCAGCTGAGTTTTTGTAAGTTCCTCTACAATCCACACTAGAAGTCCTTTCAATTTGTTAGATTGTCTAAGGATCTGTATTCTTTCATCTCTTGTTCCAAAAGTGAGAATTGCATGAGCTCCTTCTTGTCCAATGTCAAATTCTACATCTCCCCAGTCAATTCTTGGTAGAGATTTGCTAAGTTTTTCAAAGGTCTCACTCCCATTGTCTTCTGCTACATTCCAGTTGTCTAGTAGTCCTCCAATCCTTTTTTTTTTTGAGTTGAGCTGCCTTTCAGCTTGCTCCTTTACTTCCTTTTGGACCTGTGTACCTAAAGAGCTCTTTATCTCTCCTTTGAAATTCTCTTGAATCTCTCCCGTAAGCTTCTTGTGCAACTCTTCCATCTGAGTAGAGACTAGCTCCTCATCTAAAACTACATTAGGGATAGGATTGTTGAGTTTGAGCTCAACAGATTTCACTCTCTCTTCTAGCTTCTAGAACTTGTCTTTTAGCTCACTATTCTCCTTCTTGAGAAGGAGAACCTACTGTCAAAGAAGGAGGGTGACTTCATTCTACCTAGTATTGGGCAAAGATGATGCTACTGTTGCAACATAGGAAGGCTGCTTTTCTGCTTTTCTGTCACTCATTGAAAAAATGATAGATTGCCAAGACCCCCCTATTTGCAACACTAATATCATGCAAATAAGACCGAATTTGACTTTGACTTAGAAAAAAAAAATGTAGCTTAGCTTCTAAGGAACAAAGTTGCTTTTTACTTCAAAGTAATCTGAGCAAACCTAGAAAAGTTATGCTTGATTCTTTGTCTATGAAAAAACCAGTCTCTAGAGCAACAACCTTGCAAAACTTCGCCTGAAGGTGAGAAACAGCTAGGGTAGAGCTCCTAAAGCTCTTCCTAAGTAAGATCAGCTTGATGGTGACTCCAAGCTAGAATCTAACCCCCTAGTCTGGGGCTAGAATCTAACCCCCTAGTCTGGGCCATGGACGAAGAAGAGAAGGGAGAAGAGAAGCTGCTAAAGCACATGGTCAAATCTTAACCCCTTACTTGAAAGTGGGACTTGGGAGATTCCCAAATTCTCTAATATAGTGTTATCTCGAAGGTAACTAATAATTGGTACTAGGAGGAAGAAGATGAAACTAGTATGAATCAAATGAAAGAAGACTCCATTGCAATGGTAATAAGACATGCAACAATTTACATCAAACCATTATATGTGGATGAAAATAATTGAACAGCATAACCAAAGAGAATACATGACATCCAAGTGTTGAATCTTTCTGGAAGCCCGAGAACCAAGGTTGGGGTCAACTTACTTGAGCCAGGTCCCCAGTAAGGATCCAGGAGAGTGGTTTTGGCCTTCTAGGATTGGGCCTCACCGAGTAGGTGGACGAGGTGCCCTTCTTTTCCTATCCCACTCCGATTGGCAGGAGGCATGAGATGGACTCTTCAACTTGGACCCTTTGAGGGAGAGGGATTGGTTGGCCCAGAGGTTGCCTCAAGAGGTCCGTTCTAGGTTTTGGATGCGTCTATGGTCTAGTTTGTGGTCAAGGAAGATCTCCTACTTCTTCTAGCTGGCCACCCATGGAGGCTTGCCTATAGGCCCATGGTTGGAGAAGATGCGGCTGGAGGGGCAGTGTCACTGCTGCTAAACTGGATTTTTGGAGATGATCCCTCACTGCCTCTGGGGCTGTCATAGCACAGTGAGGATCTAGATGGGAACCCTTAGGATTATGACCCGCACGTAAAGCCTTCAAAGGGACTACACCTGGGGGATGGTGGTCTGGTTGATTGAGGGAGGTCACACATTCCACATTGATGAGGCCTCTCCAGCTTTCCAGATATAGGGTCAGAGCATTTACAAGATAGAGGTGGTCCCTCCTGATATCCCCGATCCTCATTCCCCTCTAAAGGATAGCCTATGGGAGGTAGTAGCCAATTCTCGGCATGGAACATTTGGGTTGCTCGTTGTAGTCTGGTGATGGGTGAGCATCCAACTCCACCCTCGGCTACCTTAGTCGTCATCTGGCAAGATATCATCTACACCTTGTGCTCCATCTAGGAGCATGGGACCTCAGGATCTAGGGTGACTGTTGCAAGGTGCGCATGTTTCTGCAAGGCTTGGCCGATAGGAGTTTTTTACATATTCACTCTACAAGGGATTCGCTAGTTGTGTAGTCCCCCCACCTGGCTGCTAGCTTCTGTACAATAGATTCCCTAGGTAGTGAGCTAGTTTTCTCTAAAGCAGGCTACGTTTTCTTCTTTTAACCTTTATCCTGGTTTTTTTCGTACTCAACACCTTCGAGGCTATTGTTATGTATGAAGTTTTTCAAGCATTAAGGTTCCTTTCTTTACCCAAAAAAAAAAACATGCCACCATCCAAGTGAAACTAAGTGTTAGAACATCTTAGCTTCAATTGGTAGATAGGTAATGGTTGTTTACCTCGGCTTGGTATCGCTTCTACCAAAAGAACCAAACTACCTTCTAGATTCAAAAAGTTGCCAGTTCAACATGCTTAAAGTACGACATGTGTTAGAGTGTGGGTTAGCATATGTGTGAAGGAGAGTCCTAGGGAGGGTAATCCACAAATTGTTACAATTAATAGGGACTAGAGATAAAATTATTGCATTAATAGACTCTACATAAAGGAAATACCATGATGGAATTCAGGAAATGTTAGTGAAGAAGTATTACTTAAGTCCCATTCTAAATTATAAGTATGCAATAATCCACCGTGTTTTTTAGGTTAAAGAACTTTTAAATGAAGACCATCCATTCAGATTTAAGGAGTAAATAAAGTCCACGGGAGCTCAATAAGAAAGAGAAGAAGAGTTTTAAGGCCAAAGAGACTAGGAGAAGTAGGAAGAAAAAAGTTTGGTTAATCAAGTAACTAGATAGGATAATTAGGTAACCAAATTAGATTAATCAAGAAAGAGGTAAGTAAGAATAAAAAGTGTGCATGCAACAATTTCTCATATAAGGACTAATACATAAATCAACATATGGAATTATAGAAGTACATATATAAATCCACATATGTAGTTATAGAAGAACATATATAATTTGACCTATAAAATCTTTAGACAATGAGGGCATGAGGGAAACAATACCCATTATCATTGAATACTAAGTCAGAAATTCCCATAGAAATGAATGTATCTATAATCCCTATATAAGGAAGTACAGATAGCGGATGAGAAGGAAAAAGACACTAAAATTCTACACATTTATAATTAGATCAACCTATAGAGACCTTACAGAAATAATACAAATTTGTAATTAGCTCAATCACCTATAGAGAACTAATATAAATAATTATTAGAGCAACCATATATGAATGCAATTACAACAAGGAATAAATCTACAACTCTAAACCCTTTAAGATAAAACTAAATACAAAAAATAGCAAATACAAAATACAAACAGCTAAGAAATGGTACAGTATATTTATGTTTTATAGGTAACATTAAAGCCCATTAAATGCTATGTCCGACAAGATAAATAACAATACTAAATAGAATAAGAAGCATCTATGGTCAACAAAGAACCATTCGGCAAGTCGAGAGTGAAAATCACCATGCAGATACTAAGCAAGGTGAGCAAACGGCAAGGCAATCGCCTCATAGAGCAAGGCTTTGCAGTGGCTAGGAGCCCAGGGTACGACCCAACAAAGATAGTAGTTGACCTTGGCACAAAGCCTATCAAACTCCCATACCACAAAGCTACTGAATAGCAAGGAAATCACCAAGAAAAAGAACACATCCAGCAAACCATCAATTGGGAAACACCATAACCAAACTCTCAAAAGCCAGCAATCATATGAATGGCACACTAAGCCAAGATGAGGATCAAGCAAAAGTAGCCAAGCAAGCTGCCATACAACATAACCAAGGCAAATCAACAAGACCAAACGTGCACGTCAAACAATTAACATCAAACTAACCAAATAAGCACCACCACAATTACAAAGAGCCAGCAATGGATGTGAAACCAACACTGACACTAACCACAAGGCACAAAGAGGTGCAAAACACCAGAAGCAAGCACAATGTAGCAATGATCCAATGCACTAGTAGACATGCAAACAAAGCGATCCAGGAAAATAAAGCACGAGTTAGACTTAAGCAGTGCAACACACTCCCCATGCCATAGAGTCCATAGCAAAGCACATCCGAAGGCTACAATCAAGATAGCACATAATCTTGAGCTACACCATAGTGCAATGAAAGAAGTCAGAGAAGCAAAAGGGAAAGTATGATGGGAGCCATTAGGGGAATTTTGGACTAAAAAAGGGCCTCTTGGATTAGTCCCTTGAGATTTGTGATTAGTAAACCAACCAATGGGAAGGCCTAGGCATTAAAAGAATGGAGGATTCCATATTGGCCTCTCATTGGTGGAGAGACTTCCCTTGGTCCCCACTAGGCTCCCACTTGCCTCCTCTTTCCCCCACCACCTCCTGGGGCATTTACTCCCCCCCTTAACTTTTTCATGGTCCCCCTACCCTCCTCCCTCACTCCGTTGGCCCCCAAAATCGTGAGTTTTTTTCCCAAGAGGCCCCCCAAACTATCCCCATTGACTCCCAACCTTCCTCCTAGCCTCTTTCTTCTCTCATCCTCTTTCTCCTCTCAGCCTCCTCCTCCTCCTCTCAACCTCCCCTCAACCTCCTCCTCTCAACCTCTTCCTGCTCTCAACCTCCTCTCAGCTTCCTCCTCTCAACCTCCACTCATTCTCCCCCTCTCAATATCCTTAGCCTCCTCTCAACATCCTCACAACCTCTTCTTGCTCTTAGCCTTATCCTCTCAATCTCTTCCTCTTTTCTTTCTCCCATTCTTTCCATATTTATGAAGCGCTCCTCTTCCCCTACACTAGATCTAAGACACATTTTGAAGGAGTACTTAATTTTGGGATTTCTCAAAAGGGGCTTGTATGGGAGCGAGGCTAAGAGGACTATGTTGTGGGGAGAGAGAGAGAGAGAGGGAGAGAGATGAGAGAGACAGAGACAGAGAGAGAGAGAGAGAGTGTGTGTGTGTGTGTGTGTGAGAGAGAGAGAGAGAGATATGGATTCCCATGCATTGTGTGTGTGTGTGTGTGTGTGTGTGTGATTTCACTAAGAAAAATGTGTGTGTGTGTGTGTGTAAGAGAGAGAGAGAGAGATGGATTCCCATGCTTTGTGTGTGTGTGTGTGTGTGTGTGTGTGTGTGTGTGTGTGTGTGTGAGAGAGAGAGAGAGAGAGAGAGAGAGAAAAGCAAATGGATTCCTATGGATCATGATGTAGTGGACATAGTAAAGATTTGATTTGATTCCTAGGCTTTGTTTGATTTAAAGTTATTTTGTAGATATTCAGATTTCTATTACTAGGTTAATGATTTTAAAGAAATACTAATGATTTACTTATTGCAATTCTCAGGATGCATCAAAATTGGCCATTTAGGGACGTGCCAAGCATCGCTACTACAATATCTATGAGAAGTGAATTCATGACCACAATGGGGCATGCCTTACAATGATTATTATTTTCTTTTATAGATCAAAAAGTTAAAGATCAAGAAGTTATTGGAAAGGCACATGGATGTAATACTATCTTTCATTGAATGGAAGCATTCATGTACATTGGCTAAAAATGATTTGATTGAATATACCAAGAAATTTTTTAAACCACATTGGATATCTATATTTTGTTCTGTAAAATTATCATATTAATTCTTTCAAAATATATTACTTTAGGTTAATTATTGTATTTAGTTAGTCAAGACAACTTTGAATTACTACATGAATCAGGATGAAGAACAATAGGTTGTGCATGGATGAGAGTAGCTAGGTTGTTTGTGGGATCTTGTCGATGAGGTGTAGATGTACGTCTTGAAAACAAGTGATGGGGCATGGATTTCTTTAGAATGAATTCCGTAGTAGGTTGTCTTTGGGATCTTGTGGATGAGGTATAGATGTATGTGTTGTGTTTGGGATTTTAAATCAACGGGTATATGGTCTTTGAAAATGTACTACTTTTAAAGATTATGTAGGTTCAGTTAGATATGAGTCTTTATTTACTTAATAAATCCCAATGGTGCCAAAATACACCACCTCATGCATGGATGAGACAAATTAATATGTATTATGTTGTGTATATGAAATATGTATGTATCTATTTGGAAGTTATATTTACTTCTTGGACATTACATCACATTTGAAAACAATCAGACATAATTGCATGTGATCACTTGTATTTATTATTTACATAGAATGGGAGTTGGCAACTTGAACCCCCAAGTAATACATGCTTTGATGGAATACTCTAAGTAACATTTTGGGAAGGTTCTACTCTTAGGTATTGCTTATATTTAGAGCTAGATTGATTTTTTAATTCAATTAATAACTTTCACTCATGAATAGTATAAGTTAGAGGGGATATTATAATTGAATATGTATTAAAAAACTTTGCTTTTATAATTTTTATCAATTATATAACATTTTTTAAAGATCTTCTTCAAATGTACCAAAAATTTGGATGTAATAAACACAATGCATCATTTTAAAATTATTTTATGTGGAAATCAAGCATGCACAGATTCAATAAGAAGATAGGACAGGGTGGGAAAAAAATGTTCAATTTTATTTATTAAAAGAAGTGGAAAGCTTTTGAAGGTTTAAAGTTAACATATCCATCAAGACCCGATGAAAGATATCCATATCATATCCTAATTTTTGGCATCCAAAAGTAAAAGTATTTGAGCATCTAAAAGAAGCAACACCTGTAGATCAATTGTACCATAAGCATAGAACATGTCCATGCATATCCATGCTATTGAATTGAGGTACAATGAGATTATTAGGGGCATACATGTGTATAGTATCGATGATTCTTGTATAAGGTAACAATTATCTGTAATGACAAATTGTCTCTAAAAGTTTAAGAGTTACATTTGTTCTTATTGGTTTTAGTGTAAACACTAAAACAATAACTAGAGAAGGACATAATACATAAGAAATAAATATGATTGAATTTATGTAATAGATCAATCTTGGAGTATAATATGCATATGCATGCAAAAGTGAAAGGGATGCGCATGGGACATATATAAACCATGAATAGAGTTTGTAGATTAACCTTGTAGAGTATAATATGTGTACTTTTTGTGAGTACCCATTGTGAGGCCATAGATCATTGCATTGTATTTTTGCTTCCATGATTTGTTTTCACAATTTCATCAACATATTGAGAGTGAGCACTTTGGAAAGGCAAATATGTCTGAGAAGATGATTGATTTTGGGAAAAGTCTATAAGAGAGAGTTTTAGATTTTACACCAAGCTACAACTTTGATTATTTATGATTTACATGGTTCAACCATTCAGATGGGCAAATAATGGCCCGAAGATGTAAAAAAGACACTCAAGTGTTTTCTTGGCTTGGATTTGCGTGCCCAATTTTAATTGCAAATTTGAAGCCTTAGATGGCGAGTTTGGGCAGAAAAAGATGATAAAAGTTGTAGGGAATCAAAAGACTATTAAAAGTTATAGTATGAATTATTTTCATATTTGCACCATTTAGAAGATATGGGCCTCCAAACAGGGCTGTTTTTTCCCAGTGTTTAAAAAAAAGAGAGAGAGAGAGAGAGAGAACTTGCTAGATCAAATCAATTGCACCTGCATGTAGGCATGGGGACCAATATTTGGGGCATGGAGAGACATTCCCCAATAAAAAATTTGAAAAAAAATGGCCAGATGGCCCTAGATGTGAGTGGGCGCAACTTTTGGCCCGTCTGCTCACATCCGAGGCCATCTAACCTTTTTTTTTTAATTTTTTTGGGGGAATGTCTCTCCATGCCCCAAACACTATTGGGGACCAGTATTTGAGGCATGGAGAGACATTCCCCCAAAAAAAATTTTAAAAAAATGGCCAGATGGCCCCAGATGTGAGCAGGCACGACTTTTGGCCTATCTACTCACATCTGGGGCCATTTGGCCAATTTTTTTAGGGGAATGTCTCTCCATGCCCCAAACACTATTGGGGACTAGTATTTGGGGCATGGAGAGACATTCCGCTGAAAAAATTTTGAAAAAAAATGGCCAGATGGCCCTAGGTGTGAGCAGGCACGACTTTTGGCTAGACGGGGACAAAAGTCGTGCCTACTCACAGCTAGGGCCATCTGGCCATTTTTTTTCAATTTTTTTTTGGGGGACTGTCCCTCCATGCCCGAAACACTGTTGGGGACCAATATATGGGGCATGGAGAGACATTCCCCCAAAAAAATTTTAAAAAAATGGCCAAATGGTAGCCCTAGGTGTGAGCAGGCGCGACTTTTGGCCAAACGAGGACCCCGTCTGGCCAAAAGTCACGCCTGCTGCCACCTAGGGCCATCTAGCCATTTTTTTTCAAATTTCTTTTAGGGGAATGTCTCTCCATGTCCCCGTTTGGCCAAAAGTCACGCCTGCCCACACCTAGGGCCATCTGGCCATTTTTTTTCAATTTTTTTTTGAGGGAATGTCTCTCCATGTCCCAAACACTATTGGGGACTAGTATTTGGGGCATGGAGAGACATTCCCCCAAAATAATGGCCAGATGGCCCTAGGCATGAGCAGGCGTGACTTTTGGCTAGACGGGGACCCCGTCTGGCCAAAAGTCGTGCCTGCCCATGCCTAGGGCCATCTGGCCTTTGCGACTTTTGGCCAGACGGGGACCCCGTCTGGCCAAAAGTCGCGCCTACTCACGCCTAGGGCCATCTGGCCTTTTTTTTCAAATTTTTTTTGGGGGGAATGTCTCTCCATACCCAAAACATTGTCTCGCCAAAAGTCGCACCTGCTCACACCTAGGGCCATCTGGCCATTTTTTTCCAAATTTTTTTTGGGGGGAATGTCTCTCCATGCCCCAAATACTGGTTCCCAACAAATCAATGATGCGTAATAGTTTTTTTTTTTTTAGGGGGGGGGTCAAGATTGCCTAATATTTTTTCAAATCATCTTTTTTCTCTTTTACTTATTGGGAACCACTATTTGGGGCTCAATCTTATTGAAGCCTAGTTCAAGTGGTTGCCTTTCTTTGTTTACACTATACTTGTTCTTCTTGGCTCAACTAATTTTTTGTATAGATGTGTGGCTAATGGGGTGTACTGGTGCTCATTATAGAGAAACTTGCTAATCACCAGGAAGGGGCTGATTAGGGGCAAGAAGTAATGTCATAGGACACAACAAAGTCCTCTTGGCCAAGCACACATTTGGACCAAACTTACATTGTTTGATCCAATTGCACACCCACATGCACGTTGAGGCCAAGAGGCCTTTTTGAAATTGAGTTTTGGGTAAACTTCAACAAGCAACAAGAATAAGACAACAATAATAAAACAACATAGATTATGATTTTACTTTATTTCATGAGAAAATTAACCTTTATTTATTTTAGAATGAAATAATATCAATTACCATAGAAAGGGCAAGTACAAGCAACCTCCATTGGGGAGCCAAAATATAGTGTCTACAAAAGGACACACTATAATATAATAGGTGTCCTCTAAAGGAAAAGAACACATACAAGACAGATAAATGTTGATGGGTATAGTGGTAAATGCTAAAGAATGACCACTTCCATCATGTTGAAGAAGATTCTTCCCTCTACCTTTGATTGCCTCAATGTTCTATCCATCCATGCTCAAGTTCCTTGAAATCCAATCGAGATTACTTCCACATATTTGAAAAGATTTAAATAATGTTTATCCAATAAGCTACATGGAGAAGGTATAGAGAACATTAGGAAATATGGATAAAGGAGGCTAGAAAAAGTTATGACTTATTTAAGAAAGGTTTAAGAAAGAGGGGATAAATAGAAAAAAAGGGGGGAAGAGAGAGAGAGACAGAGAGAGACAGAGAGAGAGGGAGAGAGAGAGAGAGAGAGCGAGGGAGAGAGAGAGAGAGAGAGAGAGAGAGCGAGAGAGAGAGAGAGAGAGAGAGAGAGAGAGAGAGGTAAGTAGAAGGATAAGAGAGGGGTTACTAAGCAAACTAGAGTATTAAGTAATTGTGCTAAGGATGGGGGGTAAAATTTTAGATTTAGAGGGGAGTCTCAGTCGGGGAAGGGAGGTCGAGAAACAAAGTCGAATTTTTCGATTTTGGTTAAGGGAGTAGTTTAGCAAATAATTAGGAGGGGATAATTGGAAGTTAATTTAAAAAAGGAAATTAAAAAATAGAGAGAGAAATAAGATACTAAGTAGGGATCCAAAAAGGTAGAGATTTAGTAAAAATTCAAGGAACCAAAGAGTTAAACCAAAAAACAAAGGGAACAAGGAACATTAATAAAGGAAAATATGGGGAAGAAAGGGGCAAAAATAAAGGGGGGGGGAAATTGGATAAAATTAGGATAATTTAAGGAAGAATTTGGGAATATTTTAAGAAAGAAAATTAAAAATAGGAAAATAGTGAGAAAAAGGAAGTAATCAGGGAATTTTAAGAAAAATTAGGGGAGAAATTAGGAAAATCAAGCAAAATTAGGGGAAATAAGGGAGTAAATTAGGAAAAAATGAGAAAACTAGGAAAAAGTTAGAGGGGGGTTAGAAAAATTAAAAATATATAGGAGAAAATTTAAGAAAAATTTAAGCAGAATTAGCGGGAATAAAGGAAAAAACTAGGGAAAAATAGAGAGAGGGTGGAGGGAAGGAAGAGGAGAGGGGGCCAGGGGGGAGGGATTAAACATGGAGATAAATAGAGGGAAGGGTTAAAAAGTAAATTGAATGTAAAGTGGGAAAGGGATGGTAAGTGTGTGTGTGTGTGTACCCAACTTAACCCCAATAAGATACAACACACTAGGTGAGATAGTAGGTCATCACCTAGTGTGATGACCTACTGTCTAACCGAAAAAGAAACAAGTGTTGTTTAAGGAGTGGAAAGGGTGTATTAGAGTATGGTGAGTTTGAAATTTGACAAACAAAGGCAAATATTTATGAAGAGGTCTAGGGTAGGTAGCAAGTTTAAGTAGTACCGGGGCGGGTGAGGGAGGTGGGTAACCTAGGAATTATTTGGGATAGAAGAATTTTTTTTGGGGCTATTATGGGAATTTTTTGGGCTAGAAAAGCAAGATCAAAAAGGTAAGTGGGGAAGAGAGAATCGCTCAGTGAGCAAAGAAGTGAGTCAAGAGGCATGAAGGCCTTACTGACTTAAATGTACTATGTGCAACCATCCAAAGTTGCAGGGGAAACGTTATGTGTGTGTTTTAGACTCCACAAGACCCCTTTCCATAGTGAAATGAAAACAATGTAGCTCAAAAGAGAGAGCAATTGATATTAATGAAAAATATTGAACGCTAATGTTTTGTCAAGAGATCAACGAGAGCTGGGCATTTCTTATAAAAAATTATAGAATGAACAATTGTTCAAAAGGTTGTGCTTTGACAAGTTATGGCAAGCATCACTTTTATTGAAGAGGGGAGTCTGCATACCTGCCAACATCCAACAAGAAAAACATGGTGAGAACCAGTTATACCTTAGTTGGGAAGATAGGTCTCATAAACACCCCTCCCTTGTCATCAGAGTCACAATAAAAATAAACCCTTGAGCACAAACTTACAAAGCTAGTTAGTAAAAAAATATGAGTGCAAGGTTGTAGCAATGGGTTAAGAGAATTATGGGGATAATGAAGTGGAGGTATGGTGAAAGAGTAGACATGGCCATTGCAAAAAAAGTTGAGAACTTTAAGCTTTGAAGTAAAAATTTAAAGTATTATGAGCAAATAGACGGTAGGGAGAAGGAAAAACTTAGGAGAGACCAATTAGGGAACATTAGGAAGTATGGATAAAGGAGGCTAGAAAAGGTTATAACTTATTTGGTTTAGGAAAGATGGAATAATTAGAAAAAAAGGGGGGAAGAGAGAGAGAGAGAGAGAGAGAGAGAGAGAGAGAGAGACATATAGAAAGGAAAAAAGGAGGAAAAGAGGTATATAGAAAGGAAGAAAAGGAGAGAGAGAGAGAGAGAGAGAGAGAGAGAGAGAGAGGTATATAGAAGGATAAGAGGGGGGTTAGTGAGCAAACTAGAACATTAAGTAACTGTGATAAGGATGGGGGGTAAAAATTTAGAAAAAATAATAGTACATACTTTCACTATAGTGGTGAGTTTTTAAAAATTTTGAGCAAATAGGCAAAATAAAGAGTTAGAAGAGGAGAGAAAAGAAATAAATTCCTAAAAGGGAATAAACAGAGAAAAATAAGGAGGGAAAGAGTTTAAAAACATGAATAAACCATAAAAAAGGAAGGGGGGGGGAAAGCTCTAAAGGTAAAGTACAAAGCTATAAAGTACCTGAGCTCGAAGACTCTGTCGAGTCCTATTGAAAGGTACAACGTTCTAAAGTATCTGAGCGTGACAATCTTGGGTGGCAGTAGAAAAACGGAGCAAACTTTCTCATAAGGCACAAGGCGTACTAAGTAGTGAGGGGATCGAGTAGTTGCATGGCAGTCAAGGCTTCAGGAAGCAAGGAAGTCTATGCTATAGCGGGTGACAGAAGAATCGGGATTTACATAGTTCGCACAGGTGGAGGGAAGAAAGGACTACCAAATCAATAGTTTTTTTAAGGCACAACAACTTTAAGGGAGCAGGGGATGGGAGGCAGCTAGTAGGGGGGGCGTGGCATGTGCGGCCGCGTAGTTAATAATCACGACTCAAATAGCATTGACTTATCGATGATCCATCGCCACGTGCACCACCAATGGTAGGTACTAGTGCGAGCTCCTCCCCATATATCCGCAGGTGGCGCATGACAATACTACGTTGATGTCGTACTTCTCGCTTGCAATGAGTGCAATGACAATACAACCTCTCCATAAGCCAGTCTGCACTCTCGGGCATTGGCACATCATTTGACAAGCTTTCATTCCTTCCATCTACACACCTCTAAAATCACAACACAAAATGCAAGGAAATCCATTAAGATCCAAAAAATAGCCACCCATGCGCTCCTTCTTTCTCATGTTAGATTTAGTGCCCTGAACCATTGCTATATAGCGACATTATATCCTGAAGCATCGCTATATAGTGATGCTTGTAGGATATACAGCATCACTATATAGCAACTAACCAGTGTCTTTGACCCTTTCTGACCAAGTCTTTGACCCTGAGAATAAGATGATGGCCACGTGTCATTGCTGGTGACCAAGTCCTAGGGTTGAGGTTACCCTTGGGTAGCTGTGTGGACCGCCACATGGCACGAGGAGGAAAGTCGGATTTTGACAAAATCTTGAAAGATTTCGTCTGTTTGTTGAAGAGTCGTTGGATCCTTGCAGGGAAGAGGCTGTCACTGCATAGGCGTTGATTGTGTTGGAGAGGTAGGTTATATAGGTGAGGGGAGTCTTAGTTGGGGAAGGGGGGTCGGGAAACAAAGTCTAATTTTTGGGTTTTGGTTAAGCGAGTAGTTTAGCAAATAATTAGGAGGGGATAATGAGGAGTTTAATTAAAAAATAGAGAGATAAATAAGATACTAAGTAGGGATCTAAAAAGGTAGAGATTTAGTAAAAGATCAAGGAACCAAAGAGTTAATTAGGAAAACAAAAAAACAAAGGGAACAAGGAACATTAATAAAGAAAAATACATGGGAAATTGGATTAAAATAGGATAATTTAAGGAAGAAATTGGAAATGTTTTAAGAAAGAAATTTAAAAATAGGAAAATAATGAGAAAAAGGAAGTAATTAGGGAATTTTAAGGGAAATCAGTGGAGAAATTAGGAAAATTAAGCAAAATTAGGGGAAATAAGGGAGTAAAGAAAACTAGGAAAAAATTAGAGGGGGGTTAGAAAAATTAAAAATATACATGAGAAAATTTAAGGGAAATTTAAGCAGAATTAGGGGGAATAAAGGAAAAAACTAGGGAAAAATAGAGAGGGGGTGGAGGGCAAGAAGAGGAGGGGGGACCGAGGGGGGGGGGAAGTAAACATGGAGATAAATAGGGGGAAGGGTTAAAAAGTAAATTGAATGTAAAGTGGGAAAGGGATAGTGAGTGTGTGTGTGTGTGTGTGTGTGTGTGTGTACCCAACTTAACCCCAATAGGATATAACACACTAGGTGAGATAGTAGGTCATCACCTAGTGTGATGACCTATTGTCTACCTAAAAAGGAAAGAAGTGTTGTTTAAGGAGTGGAAAGGAGGTATTAGAGTATGGTGAGTTTGAAATTTGACAAACGAAGGCAATTGTTTATGAAGACGTCTAGGGTAGGTAGCAAGTTTAAGCAGTACCGAGGGTGGGAGAGGGAGGTGGGCTAACCTAGGAATTATTCGGGATAGAAGAATCTTTTGGGGGGCTATTATGGGAATTGTTTGGGCTAGACAAGCAAGATCAAAAAGGTAAGTGGCGAAGAGAGAATTGGTCAGCGAACAAAGAATTGAGTCAAGAGGCACGAAGGCCTTACTGACTAAATGTACTATGTGCAACCATCCAAAGTTGCAAGGGAAACATTGTGCATCTATTTTAGACTCGACAAGACCCCTTTTCATAGTGAAATGAAAACAATGTAGCTCAAAAGAGAGAGCAATTGATATTAATGAAAAATATTGAACGCTAATGTTTTGTCAAGAGATCAATGAGAGCTGGGCATTTCTTATAAAAAATTATAGAATGAACAATTGTTCAAAAGGTTGTGCTTTGATAAGTCATGGCAAGCATCACTTTTATTGTGGAGATTGCATACCTGCCACCATCCACAACAAGAAAAATATGGTGAGAACCAGTTAAACCTTAGTTGGGAAGACAGGTGTCATAAACACCCCTCCCTTGTCATCGAAGTCACAATAAAAATAAACCCTTGACCACACAAACTTACAAAGCTAGTTAGTAAAAAATATGAGTGCAAGGTTGTAGAAATGGATTAAGAGAATTATGGGGATAATGAAGTGGAGGTGTGGTGAAAGAGTAGACATGGGCATTCCAAAAAAATTTGACAACTATAAGCTTTGAAGGAAAAAATTAAAGTATTATGAGCAAATAGACAATAGCGAGAAGGAAGAAGTTAGGAGAGACCAATTAGGGAACATTAGGAAATATGGATAAAGGAGCCTAGTAAAGGTTATGACTTATTTAAGAAAGGTTTAAGAAAGAGGGGATAATTAGAAAAAAAGGGGGGAAGAGAGAGAGAGAGAGAGAGAGAGAGAGGTAAATAGAAGGATAAGAGGGGGGTTAGTGAGCAAACTAGAGCATTAAGTAACTATGATAAGGAGGGGGGGTAAAAATAAGAAAAAGAGGGGAGTCTCAGTTGAGGAAAGGGGGTTGGGAAACAAAGTCAAATTTTTGGGTTTTGGTTAAGCGAGTAGTTTAGCAAATAATTAGGAGGGGATAATTAGGAGCTTAATTTAAAAAGGAAATTAAAAAATAGAGAGATAAATAAGATACTAAGTAGGGATCTAAAAAGAGATTTAGTAAAAATTCAAGGAACCAAAGAGTTAATTAGGAAAACAAAAAAACAAAGGGAATAAGGAAAATACGGGGAAGAAAGGGGCAAAAATAAAGGGGGAAATTGGATAAAATTAGAATAATTTAAGGAAGAATTTGGGAAAGAAAATAAAAAATAGGAAAATAGTGAGAAAAAGGAGGTAATGAGGGAATTTTAAGGAAAATTAGGGGAGAAATTAGGAAAATTAAGCAAAATTAGGGGAAATAAGGGAGTAAATTAGGAAAAAAGGAGAAAACTAGGAAAAAATTAGAGGGGGCTTAGAAAATTTAAAAATATATAGGAGAAAATTTAAGGGAAATTTAAGCAGAATTAGGGGGAATAAAGGAAAAAACTAGGGAAAAATAGAGAGGGGGTGGAGGGCAGGAAGAGGAGGGGGGGTTGGGCGGGGGGGGGGGGGGGGGATTAAACATGGAGATAAATAGGGGGAAGGGTTAAAAAATAAATTGAATGTAAAGTGGGAAAGGGATAGTAAGTGTGTGTGTGTGTGTGTGTGTGTGTGTGTGTGTGTGTGTGTCCCACCCCCCGACCTAGAGGATAAGACCACATGGTGAGCGTTAAGCCCACCATGTGTAACTTACCCCTCACCAAAGAGATTAATAAGATATTTGATATCAAACTATAATGCAAGAGAGGTGGTATTATTTAAGAGATGCATGATATTTTTGGTGAGATCGAGCAAGGGTTAAAACCATTTTTTTCGAAAAAGACCAATTAATCTCAGCAAATCAATATAAACCCATGAACCAATTAATCTTACCAAAACCAATTAATCGATATAAACCCATGAACCCTAAACCCTAAACCAATTAATCTCAGCATTGTAAATAAGAGGTAGCACTTGTGAAACACATACCTTGTACGCAATTAAACCAATTAATCTCAGCATTGTAAATAAGAGGTAGCACTTGTGAAACACATACCTTGTACGCAATGTTTTTGGGTCTATTGCTAGCTACATGAATAAACGAAACATTAGTACAAGGGATTTCATCTTTTTTCCAAAAGGTGTGCATTTTATAGCAAACAATAAAAGGTCTTACAAGTGTGATATAATGGTAGAATAAGTGTCATAAGTGGGTTTGATGGTAAAATATCCAAAGGGTAAATACACTATGGATCTGCCTTATCAAAGGGCTTATCATGAGTAAAACAATCCAAAATAAACTTATTATTAATAAAAATTAAATCACCCATGAATTGTGCCGAGAGATAAAAGGCCATGAGCTTCTCCATGACTTTAAGTCTAGAAAGTTTGAGAATATATTGTCCTTCAGACTAAGCAAGATACAAGTTGCACCAAAGTGGAGAACAAGAGTACCCCATAGGAGTAACTTTTGTTTGAACATACACTTCCCTACCAGATTTCATAAAATAGTTGTCTAAGATAAATAGGTTTAGATTGATAAAATCTTTAAAAGTGACTGTACACTCTTATTTTTCTTAGTAAGCCCAAAAGGTTTCCTGGTCTTTTTGAATCGAAGATAGCCAGCTTTGCTTAGTATAGTGATAAAATTTTGGAGGGACTCAATGAGGCTGTACTTTCCTTGGTGAGGTATGGCTTCATAGCACGACATGATGTCAAAGGTATACACTGAGGACATTCTCTTTGGAAGATTAATCAAAAAGTCATATTGGTTATGGATAATCCAATATGAATTAGTACAAGTATATGGTTTAAGGTCCAAAGTTCTCTTTGAAATGTTTTGTATACTCCTGGATTCTAGAATCCATGGCAATAAGCAATTTGGTAATAAGGTTGGTAATATTAGTAAACATACAGATATGGGCATTAGTGAGCCATCAAAAAGTCTTTTTGTGTGTTTTATACATCCCTATGAGATAGGGGAAAGTGAGTTTGGAGGGTTGTTCAATGCCATAGGATAATGAATAAGTTCCAACATTTTCATCTACCTCATTGTTTGTGACCAGAGATAGTGAGAATTCAAGAGAGCTAAGTCTTTGCTTGGCTGTAAGCCTCACCAGCTTTTTATAATGAAGGTTGGAGTTTGTCTAGACCCAAAATGTAAAGATGGTAAGGTAATCCACCTCATCTATAATATTTTTATCAAGAAATCCTGATTTTTTATTGAACCTATGATTTGAAAAGAGGGATTAAATTCCCTAAGGCCAATCATCTTAATGTAGTTATCATGTTTTGAAGTGGTATTAATTCTCATCAAGCACATAGTGTAGTCCAAGCAAGACTTATCTCTTTAATGGCTGGGTAGGGGTTCAATGGGACAAGGGGAATATGGTTCAGACCTTTTTTTCTGAAGTCTTATAGAACAAGGTGTCTATATATCAGTGGGTCTTTGGAGAGGATATGGGTATCCAAGTCCTCAAAGACTTGTATAAAATGCCCAAATCTTTTTAAAGTGGTACAAATGCAAGTTGGGGAATCTAAAGAGAAGTTACAAAAAGTGTCCAAAGGTCTATAGAAAGTGGTGGGCAAGTTTTTGGCAAATTTCCATCCAAAGCAAATGTTAAAAGTAGACAATGCCTTTTTAATACCAAATTTTTCAAAAACTTCCGTAAAGACCTTTTCTAGTGAGATAAAATCAAAAAGTTTACTGACAAAAAGGAGATGAATCAATATTTGATATTTTCATTTCTATAAATTGAGCAGAGATAAATCATTAGCTTTCTTGGTGATAAATCTTGCCAGCTCCTCATGTGTCATCAGTATTGAATTCAAGTGCTTTCAAGGTCTTGCCAAAGTCCTCCAAACTGCAAAAGGAATAAGGGTTCTTAGTGGAGCTTTTCATTGTTGATGGAGTAGCCACGAGTCATTTGAAATCCTTCATTAACTGAGGCAATAGTAAAGCCAAAATGTGAATTCTTGAGGGCAGCTTGCTTTTCAAAGTTCAAGAGTTTCTTATGGAAGTCTAAACCTTTGAAGCAAGATAAGATGCGTTATGTCCCAAAAGGAGGAATGGGAATGCTAGACGAAGTAGCAATGTAACCAAGTTTAAAAAGGGAAGGAATCCATTGGTTCTATCAAAAAATGTATATCATTAGTATCAAAAGAAAATGTGAACTCAGCAAAGATCAGTATTAGCATACAAGTGCATAGTATCAACAAGTAACTCAATGCATAGTGAGCCACCAATAATTTATCCATTGCCAATTTATCTCATGACAGTTAATCCAATGAATAGGAATTAATTGTATGCTACTAGCCCAACCAAGGGCTAGTTCAGAAATAAGAGTATGTGTTCAAACTTAGTACTCCCATCAAAATTGAACCATATAGTTAATTCCATCATTTGGATAACTTGTACCACATCAAATAACAATCTCGGAGGTAGCTAATAATTGATACTAGGAGGAAGAAAATGAAACTAGGAGGTATGAAATGAAAAAAGATTATACAACATCAACCATAGAAATGAATATATCTATAATCCTTATAGAAGAAAGTACATATCGAGGATGAGAAGAAAAAAGGCACTTTATTACTACACATTTATAATTAGATCAACCTATAGAGACCTTCTAGAAATAATACAAATTTATAATTAGCTCAGTCACCTATAGAGAACTAATAGAAATAATTTTTAAAGCAACTATATATGAATGCAAGTACAACAAGGAATAAATCTGCAATCACTAACCCCTTTAAGATAAAACTAAATACAAAAATAGCTAAGAAAATAGAAAATACAAAAAATGGGACAATATATGTATGTTTTATAGGTAACACTAAGCCCATCAAGTTCTAAGTCTGACAAGATAAATAACAATACCAAATAGAATAAGAAGTATCTATCGCCAACAGAGAACCATTCAACAAGTCCAGAGTGAAAATCATCATGCATATACTAGGCAAGGTGAGCAAACGGCAAGTGACCACCTCATAGAGCAAGGCTTCGTAGTGGCCAGAAGCCCAAGGTATGACCTAGCAAATATAGTAGTCAACCTTGGCACAAAGCCTATCAAACACTCGTACCACAAAGCTACCCAGTAGTAGCAAGAAAATGCTGAGAAAAAGAATGCACCTAGCAAACCATCAATCAGGAAACGCCAAAACCAAACTACCAAAAGCCAACAACCATATGAATGGTGCATCGGGACAAGACAAGGATCAAGAAAAATAGCCAAGCAAGCCACAAGACAACATGACCAAGGCCAAGGACCAAATGTGCATGTCAGCAGACAACCAACATCAAACTAACCAAATAAGCAGCACCACAATTACAAAGCACCAGCCATGGACATGAAACCAACACTGACACTAACCACAAGGCACATAAAGGTGCAAAAAGGTAGAAGCAAGAGCAACGTAGCAATGAGCCAAGGCACTAGTAGACGAGCAAACAAAGCAACCATGAAAATAAAGCATGAGCTAGACTTAAGCCATGCAATCCACTACAGAGTCCACAGCAAAGCACAATCAAACTCGCACATAATATTGAGCTAAGCCATAGTGCAATCAAAGAATTCAGGTTAGCAAAAGGGCACGCATGCTAGGAGCTAACGAGCAAGGCACTGCAAAACACGAAGTCATGGATAAATTTAAATAAATACCACTTCTAAGTGATGTACGTACATAAAAGTACCCATGCAAATCGTTAATCAAAACAAGATGTTGTAGTTAGCTCTTAAGGCCCCAAAGGAACGTCAAAAACCTAAAAGGCATCGTATGTTGTTGCATGCCTAGCTTTGAGAGCAACCATGTAACCCCACAGTGTGTGCATACATAGATGCAAGCAGAGAAGAAAAGCACTCAAGGGCCAAGCAGCTCATGCGCAAAGTATAGAGTAGAAGGGAGGTGTTACTATCAAAGAAAAAGGTCAACATAGCAGACCCATATAACCACACAACCTACTCGTCAAGAACCAATGCTTTTATAAGTTAATTGGGAAATAGAATGCCAAACGAACAAGCACTAACCTGGGAAGCCACCATATTGAGTTATATCCACAAGGTCAATGGCACATTGAAGAAGGGAGAGCCATACAACCAACATTCCAAGTAGCAAGGGGATGAGTGGAGTAGAGGATTTCTTTTTAGGAGCAACCCAACAGAGACCTTGGTGCAGCTTCTGCTTCACAACTACTTGGAGATTCGAGCCTTTCTTCCTTTTCAAGCAACGTAACTCTTCGTGTTTGTTTCTCGGGAGAACAGACCTTGACAATGACCCTTGGTCTGGCAAGAAGGGCTCACATGACAGCACCTTCGACCCCCACTGTGGTTAAGATTATGCTCTCTCGGGAAGATAAGCTGCAGGTCAAGTGTGAAGAAGTAGAGGCTTTGTAGGACACGCTCTACATGACGATAGCTAATATGCACAAATATAGCAACCTATAAGATGGCACTTTAAAAAAAAATGAGGATGATGGAAAGAAATAAATGAAATGCACAAGAAAACACAAGTAAGAACAATACTCGTTCACATGTTCGGAAAAATAATGCTCCGATTGGATCTCGTGCTGTGGTGCAAAGGTATAGTTCTCTGCAAAGTCCACCATGAAAATAAGTAGGCGAATGGTTACACCCCATCAAGGAAACAGGTCAGGGATTGGCTTCAGGTAAGCTTAGCCCTAGGGGCTGACCACATCCAGGAGATCACAATCTATGGGAGAGGAGTCTTCCTCATGCAGCTGAACTCCCTTAACACCACAGCCTCCCTTGTCGAGCGGAGCCCTATCCTACTAGGCCCTCATGTCATCTACCTCCTTCCTTGGTACCATGGCTTCACAATCGAGGACATGGATTCGACTCATCACGTGCCACAATTCCCAATGGCGCTCTGCTTCCTGAGGCTTCCAAAGGAGTTCTTCCTTCCATAGGAAATTGGTTTGGCACAGTTCTAGCATCTCTGCCACAGATAGCGGCTTCAGTAGTGGAAGACAACAAGGTCCCCCACCTCTAGGTTATTCGCAGAGCATCCAAAGTCCCTCCCAGAGGAGATCCTCCTAGAGACCTTAGATGGAGGCGAGTTCAAACAGCATGTGGAGATCTCAGACTTGCCCGGGCAGTGTCTTCAGTGCAGACAGATGGGTCACTTAGCAGGGATTGTTTGGTGGGTAGGGCCCTATTGAGAGTTGTGGTGCCATGAGCACATAATTTAAGGCTAAGGTATGGTATAGGAAAGAATTAAAGTAGCCACCCTAGGATGTGGACTACATGATGTGGAGATGTGGATTGAGGATATCCACAAGGAGAGATGTTGATGAGAGGATCCCACATGGTTTGACTATTCTAAAGGCTCTCTCTATATAAGAGGCCTATCATGTATTGTTGAGTACACATTGCAATAGATTGAGTATTGCCTACCGTATGTCTCTCATGGAGTTTCTTCTATGGTTTGATCCCCCTTGATCTTTTGCTAATTCCACGTTGCACTAGGAGAGCACGATTCGCACTTTCACATGGTATCAGAGCTTAGGTCTAGCTCTCCTTGATTAGTTATAGGCATGTTTTCTCATGCTTTCTCTTGAGTGATATTCTTAAAATTTTCATTTACTCATTCACTTTCTCTTACGAGAGTAGAGAGATTTTTGTTGTTATATACTTGTGTATGATAGAGCTTCTTATAAGGGAAAGAGGGAGATTTGAGTGACTTCTTCAAGAGAGAGGAGATCTATTTGCAGATGAGGAGTAAGGAAAGATGAAGTTGAAGGTTTCAATCACGACAACAACAGCCTCAATCGACTCAGCCTCAAAGCTATAGCCAAGGGCACCTCGAGTCTCCGCTTCAAGCTGCCTTCATGTAGAGACCTCTTGCATTGATCATAAGCTCACGGATTTCAAGATTTCAATTGTTGAAATAGAGATTGCACAGGAGCCAACAGCAAGCTCATGAATCGTTCCTGGTCCTTCACATAAGCGCAGTCTTCCTCACAAACCTTGCTGGGAGAAGAAGAATTCCTAGTGTCTGCAGCAACAAGGTTCGCTCGCCCAGCCGGTGAACCACAACGCCAAACTGTGAGGGCTAGCAATGCTCAGCCGGCCAACAACACTAGCCGACAACATCTATAGGCAACTAATCTGGGAGCCTCCTCCATTGGCGCTACTCCTCCAAGTTCCAAGCTTCAATCGACACGCAATGGTTGACTCCTTCTATGAACTATGACCTACCTAGATGCCTAGTGACACCTTTTGTAGAAGACCTTTGAAAACGGCTTGCAGCAGATCCATCAACGTCCCTCCAAGGCAAGCTCCTTCAACAAGCTAATTTGCAACAGCCAATGCCTCCATGGAATCTCTACCTTGCACGCTAGCTTCGTCTTCATGGGCATCAGGTCCTTCACCACAATAGTAGCGGCAAGGCAACAACCCTCCAACACGTAACTCCTTCAAAGCTTGCAAGCTCACAGAGGCTTCCCACAACACACAGCACCGTCTAGTAGCTCTCCGTCTCCACTCTCAGAGCAAGAGCAAACACTCGCACCTCTCCAACAAGCTTCCAAAGCCATCTGCGCTCCTAGCTGACAGCCTCGCCTCCTCATAGCTCCAACGACCAGAGGTGCAATGGCCTCCTACAGGCAGACCTCCCACACTCACTAATAGTGACGAGAAGGACAAAGGTGGAAGACGCCATCGCTGTCAACGTTGCCTCACCATTTCTGCCGCCCGTCGCCTCCTGCAACCTTAGCCTCAAAGCTTTAAAATCCTAGGTTAGATTTTTAACCAAGGTATATTAAAATCTACCATGATTAAGTTTGGTTACGTTTCCTAGTTTAGTTGAATCATAGTTAAGATTGTGTAACCTTGGGTTTACTAACTTGGTTAGAAGGTTGCCACATGGCATAGTGCCACCGAAGCACATAGCCCCTACTAAGCATAGTGTATCTGTAGCATGTGAATGCCTCCTGTGCCACATCATCATGCCCCCTCTCCTTCATAGAAACTTCGACAAGGCGTAACTTCCAATCCAGGAAGAATTTGGACACGCTCCAAAAAGGAAAAATGATAGCCTTTTTGAGCTCTACGTGCCTGTCAGATCAGAATTATTGTTAGCAATTAGACACTGCAAATATTGAAAGAAATCAATTGGTAAGACCTTTGCAACAAATGGAAAAGCGACGCATCAATGCAAAAAGCATGCCAAAAGCACAAGTGCATGAGATGACCATAGCACGAAGCATGGCATCCACACGTAAAGCATTAAGGCACATGGAAGAACAAAGCATCATGCATGAAGCGACACAAGGAAGAAGATTGCAGATTGAAGAACCAGCAAGTCAACTACATAGCATCGTCATCAAGCCATGAGCCAAATGGTGACATCAATGGAATGTATTGAGAAACAAAAACCCTTGCCAACCTTGCCTATATTTTGTAAAACAAGCCTGACCACCTGAGAGTAGCTATGAAAGCACCCAGGGGAGGTAATGACATGTAAAAACCACACTTAACCACCTTAAGTAGCAATGCATGCACTAAGGGGAGGTGATGGAATGTAACTCACATCTGACCACCTTGCAGTAGCCAAAGGATCATGGCACCAAGGGGAGGTGTTGAGAGTTGTGGTGCCATGAGCACATAATTAAAGGCTAAGGTATGGTATAGGAAAGAATTAAAGTAGCCAGCCTAGGATGTGGACTACATGATGTGGAGATGTGGATTGAGGATATCCACAAGGAGAGATGTGGATGAGAGGATCCCACATGGTTTGACTATTCTAAAGGCTCTCTCTATATAAGAAGCCTATCATGTATTGTTGAGTACACATTGCAATAGATTGAGTATTGCCTACCGTATGTCTCTCATGGAGCCTCTTCTATGGTTTGATCCCCCTTGATCTTTTGCTAATTCCACATTGCACTAGGAGAGCGCGATTCGCACTTTCACAGGCCCCTCACTAGAGACAAGAGCACAGGGAGGCTCAGCGCCATCCATTGGCCAGGCCCCAACATTAGATGAGGTAGCATCAAACTCAGACACCTTGGATCGAGCCCTCCCAAGGGACTTGGACCAAGGTGGAGAAAAAGAAGCCCTCCAAATCAGCTCGAAAAAACAAAAGGAGGAGAGCCAAACTTAAAGAGCGCAAGAAGGTGCAGACTTCTTCTTCCCAGGACACAAGGAAGGTGAAGGGGAAGGTGCCAACAGAGTCCCCGACCGAACACAGATGGAGAAGGAGGAGAACTTTTTTGATCTCCCCTCAGACCCGTAGGTGACAGCAGAGCAGAGTACCCAAGCTCCTATTCAGTGGGAGTCTGGAGCCCCAGCAGAGTCGGCCCCGGAGGTCCCTCCACCTCCCCTGCCCCCTCCTCCCGAGGTCACCCCCTGATCCTACACCCGCTCCCCCCAGCTACTGTTACTCTCATCTCCCACCCCCCTGCCTCTCCTTCTCCCCCCCCGCCCCCCTTACAACAGCCTCCTCCCCCCCACCCGCCTCTTGCCCTTCCTCGTCTCGGCCTATGAGCAAGGGGGTGCCTAAGCACTCTTCGACATGGCCCACCAGCCTTGGCTCTGCCTCCTCACAGTTAGGGTCATCGGGGCCCTTTTCTCAGCTTCCAGGTCCTAAGCTCCGCCCTGGTCATCCTCTGCCCAGAGAGTTTTGGAGGCTAGGACCATGGAGCTACCTAGAGATTCCAGACAAATACCCGCTTGCTCTAGAGATGTCAGTCCTAATTTTACAGCCCCGAAAAGGGGGTTCCATAGGAGTGTATGGCTCTCGCACTCATCCCTTCAGGGGATTTCACTTCTTAGCTAGTGGGGAGGAGCAGTGGACCCCCATGTTGTTTGATCTGATGATGGGGCAGCAGATGTTCAGCATGATGGAGGAGTGGCTAGGCCCGCAAGGGAGGGAACTGTGGGTCTCCCACGAGAAGACCGCCACTTTTCACAGTTGGTTTTTTTGCAGATAGACGAGACTTGGGAGCAGCTATTTGTGTGCTTCGCCTAGGTCCTGAGGTTCAACTTAAGCAGGCATCATACTGGACACTACAGTAGTGTATGGATAGGGTTGGAGTCAAGGCCTCTGTCTTGATGCAGTGGGCCATCAAGGTAGGCATTGAGGCAGTTACGCCACTAGTTCGGTGCCGAGTGGATTTGGACTACTCCCGCTCCAAACCACTGGCGAATTCATAGAAGTCAGAGGTTGTAGTGCAGGCTCCTTCGCAAAGGAGAGCCTTGTTTTCCAACCCCCACCTCCCCATGAGTTCGACCATGGTGAGTTAGAATGTGCATGGACTCCACGATTGGGCACGTGAACAACCCCAATACTTGTTACTTCGCCAAGAGTTACAGAGAGTAGTGGTTGGCAGGGCAGTGGATTTTCTTTTGGTACAAGAGCATATGTTTTCTTCCTTGGATATTAGACGTAGACGCCACCTCCTTCCTAGGAGAGGCCAGGAGATCTAGTCTTCTACAGTGGGAAGGAGTGGAGGGGTTTGCATTTCAATCTCACAGGTGGTTGCATCAGAGGTGTATGACCAAGGGGACCTCATTATAGGTAGAGCAGTCTGGATGGAATTACAGATGGGAGATTCCAAGATTGGGATCCTGAACGTGTATGCCCCAGCTTGTAGACAGCAGCGTCCGGCCTTCTGGAGGCGCTTGACTGATTGTCTCCCGGATGTAGACTCGTGGATTGTTGGAGGGGACTTCAACAATCTGGAGTTCAGAGAAGACAAACAAGGGGTTGCTTCTTTCTCCAAGATGCTCGCAGCGGCAGAGAAGAGTACTTGGGAGCAGTTTATCTTTTTGGTCTGCGGCAGTAGGGGAGGTTGAGTTCTCCGGGACCCCTGGCAGCCTTAGTCTCTCCTTTGGCATGCGCCAGCATGATGGATTGCTTGAGAGGCTAGATAGGTTCTACGTTGGAGATTGGGCCATGCATAGAGGTGGTTCCACTGGCATTCTTGTAGGGACTACCCTCTCAGACCACTCATCGATTGTGCTTCATTTGGAGCAGCCCCGTCGAGGGCTTCCACAAAGGGAAGTTTGCATCCCAAATGCATTGATGCACGAGGAGGATGCACAGCAAGTCATATCGGAGATTTGGTAGTAGCTAGAGGACACTCCGAAGGGTTACTAGGCATCTTGGACAGCCGAGGCAATTCAGAGGAGCAGTGAGGAGGAGCTCCACACCTAGGCTCTCCACCGTCGTTTTTCCCACAGAGAGAGAGAGAGAGAGAGAGAGAGAGAGAGAGAGAGAGCTTTGAGGCAAGCCGCCAGTTCTTTCAGGCCATGGGTCCTAGGTCGGTAGGTGCCCAGTTGCAGAGACTGAGAGACACTAGCAATAGGGTGGTTTCGGACCCTCATGAGATGATGGAGTTGGATTGGGATTTGTATCGACACCTTTTTTAGGTTGAGGAGGAGTCCCCCCAGGTGTGGGAGGCCTGTGAGGCGGTATGGGAGCATGTCCCAGTTGTGGCCTCTCAAGGCATGAGCAGCCAGTTGGATTCTCCCTCACAGAGATGACGAGCTTCAGGAAGCTCTCATGGCACTTCCGACTTAGACATGCCCAAGGGAGGATGGGCTGTCCTCGGTCTTCTTCATGAGCTTTTGGCCCTTTGTGCACACCCCCCTTCGGCTGGCCTTTCAGGAGATCTTTGACTCAAGAGCACTCCCACCATCCCTGAGCAAAGGTTGGATTTGTTTGATCCCGAAGGGAGGGGATCGCTCGGACGCGGCTATGACCCCATCTAATCGACATCATCCACGACATGCAGACATGTTTTGTCCAGGAGCGTAGCACCCGCGACGACATCTTCACCTTTTGGGAGGCACTAGATTGGGCCAGGGAGGAGGCGCAGCCCCTTGCGATTCTGCACCTGGATTTTGAGAAGGCCTATGATCAGGTAGAGTGGTCCTTCTTGGAGGGCATGATGCAGAGATTAGGCTTCTCAGACAGGTGGATTAGAGGGTGTCTCCGCCTTGTATGCAGGGAGTTCCAGTCAGATGTTGATTGGTGGGTTCATCGAGGAGGCCTTCCCACTCACCTGCTTCATGAGACAAGGCTGCCCATTGGCTTTCTTCCACTTTCTCTTTGTCGCGGAGGCGTTGGACTATTTCTTGAGGTTGCATACGGTTGGCCTTGGAGGGATGAGGCTATCGATCAAACAAGAGGAGGAGCTTCTGGACTCGAAGTTCGTAGATGATATGGCCTTGTATGTGGAGGGTTCGGAGGAGAGACTGGATGCGGTCAGTGGGACTCTTGAGGTTTATTGCACCACCTCAGGGGCAAGGATCAACTAGGGCAAATCACTCGGTGTTCTTTCAGTGACTGAGGAGTCCCAGGAGATTCTTCAATGGGGCGCATTGGTAGGCTTCAAGTGGATCCCGAGTGGCCAGTCGGCAAGGTACTTGGGATGCCGTGTGGGTGTTGACATCTCCGCAGAGTAGTAGATAACCTCAGTCCTTAAGAGAGTGAGGCACAAGCTTCTTCTTTACTAGAGCTTAGCCAAACTCTCTCTGGCAGGTAGGGCCTTGGTGGGGCTAACCAGGTCCTGTTGGCCATAGCCTAGTATATAGCCTCTTATTGGTGTTTTCACAGGGGTTGCATGGGACAATGAAGACGCTTGGTGTGTAACTATCTTTGGGCAGGATCACATGGCACTCGCAACACTAGAGCTAGAGTTGCGTGGCAGACAGTGATACTACCACAGGCACAAGGAGGCTTGGGTATTATAGATCAAGAGATGCATAGCAAAGCCCTATTGGGCAAGTTGATAGTTAGGGGTCTCACTCCAGGCATGGAGCCCTGGAAACTTCTCCTGTACCGCGGTCTCTTGACAAACACCTCTCGCACAAGTGGTCAATGGCAACCATCCCACAAGTGGATCTTTTCGGAGGCCCCTCTCATGGGGAAGGGCTCACCCCTGATGAGGGTCTGGCAGCGGATCTCAGGAGGTCTCATCCGAGTCAGCCCCCGGTATGCGGAGGAGTTTGCACGCCAATTGCTTATCTAGCACCCGGAGGTCAGAGACCATGATGGTTTGATGCTAGGGCAACGACTACACATTGGCCGGGCACAGTGGGACAGTGGCCTGGCTCGCTCCCTGCGGACATGGTCTAGACTCCCAGCAGAGGCAGAGGCACGATTAGAGGCCCTTTCTCATATGAGAGGGGCCGGCCAGAGGATGGTGGAGATAGAGGCAACTATTCCAGACTCTTGGAGGGAGGGACTGCAGGTTTTCACTTCGGCACACTAGCTAGGACAGTTCTCTAGGATGGGTGTACCTCTGAGGATTCAGTTGTGCCCGTAGCCGCCGCCAGCCCCCACAAGCATGTGGTTCTATGATGTGGGATCGGGCAGACTTCTGCAGCCCTAGATCACAGGGGATCAGGAGATGGATGGGGTGTTAGGCCAGGTGGGTTGGCAGAGGGTCAAAGTAATGGGACATTGGGCAATGAGTTGTCAATGGACCCTTCTTGCATCACAGACCTAGAGACCCCTTGCTAGAGACTATGGTTATGGGAGGGACGCCCTCTCAGTGAAATACAATGGGACCCCAGAGAGTGGTTATGGTCGGTTAGAGCAGCTCTCTAAGAGAGAGTGAAGGAGGTGCCTTTCTTCTCGTACACCATGTGGATAGGACATTGCATCCAAATGGATGCAATGGCCTGGACCCCTTTGTAGGAGAGACACTAGAGTGCGCAGCAGGTGCCCGAGGAGGTTAGATCCAGATTTTGGGCCCGCTTATGTTTTAGCCTGCATCCACGAAAGATATCCTATTTCTTCTGGATGGTCACACACGATGGTCTCCCATTGGGCCCATGGCTTGAGCAGATGCGGGTGGATGGCAACTGCCACAAATGCACAGTTGGAGCTATGGACACTATTCCTCACTGCTTATGGAGCTGACCAGTAGCTCAGAGGATCTGGCTTGGAGCACTTCAGATTGTGGCACGACTTCAAAGCACGCAGAGAGATTTCACATGGGGTATGGCAGCTTGGCTTACAGAGGGGGGCCATGCGTTCTCCATAGACACGGTCTCGCTAGCTTACCGGATATAGGGTCAGAGCATTCATAACATTGAGCTTCACTTGGATACTCCCCCCCCTTCTCACCATCCCCCTTAGTCGAGAGAGGATAGTTGGCAAGCATCATGGTCTGGAACATCTGGGTGGCCCATTGCAGCTGGGTCATGGGCTAGCACCATGTTCCTTTGACGGCGACATTGGTTGCCATTTGGCAGGATATCATTTATATGCTACAATCCATTTGAGAGCACAGTGTTACAGGCTCTCGAGCTATCGACGATAATAGGCGGGCACGTTTCTGCAAGGCTTGGCCTACAGGTGTATTTTATGAATCTCACACCGCGAGGGATTCGCTGGCTATATAGTCCACCACCATGGTTGTTGGCCCCTATTATAGAGAATCCCTAGGCAGTGAGCTGGGATCTCTGGCAACAGGCGGGTTTTCTTTCAGCCCGTTTTTGTTTTTGGCCACGATTGGCACCTTTTCGATTTTGCCAATTAGTATGGCTGGATTTTAAGCATTAATAAAAGTTCCTTTTCTCTATAAAAAAATAAGACCGTCGTGCTCGCATATATATTCAACATGTCTTTACCCATGTGGACATATACATATGTAGGCCTTCCATATAGTAGGCCCAATCGCAAGTGCTTCATAGTGTATTAGGGCCATGCTTTAAAGTACTTGCATTTAGTGAGAGACATTGACAATCCTTGCATTTCTTTGATAGATTTGTAGCCATCCAATTGCAAGGAGTGGGAGCCTACCACATGCATAATTGGGGTGTTGCATGTCCTTCATGTAGTCTTCAATATGAAGGTCACACTCCATCAGAGTTGAAGAAGAATGGGACCTTCTTTCATGACTTGATGTTCATCATGCTGGATCAAGAAGGTTAGTATGGAAGATTAGAATATCTTCCCTTGCCCCTTTTGACAATTCAGAGTGACCACTTCCAAGCTTAGACATCAGCAAATCATATAGAAGTAGAATGTTCAGTGATGTGAGAAATTCTATGAAGCCAACTACTGGTGAACAAAATGCTAGGATGAGTTGGTCTCTTCCATTCCCATGCTTTGTTGATGTTTTTGCTAATTGTAAACAATTGAGGAAAACAAAGAGAATGTATACTTGCAAGGGCTTAGAACTAGAGTGGTTGTGTGAATTAGTTGACAATGGATGGACAACAAGAACAAGCCATAGTGAAGACTTGGTAAAATGTCAATTGAACACTTTAAGTGTGACATTTTGGTAAGCGTATCTAACAATTCTTGTTTGTATAAAAAAGAAAAATTTTACAGGCTACTATTATTGTTACAAGCTACTATTATTGATAGATTTCAATTTTTGCAAGTATTTCATTTGGAAGGCAAAGTCTTTGCATGTGTTTCACATATAGAAGGTTTAGATGGAAAAACCTGCAATGGGGAGCAATGGATGATGATTTGCATAATGGGACTCATAGCTCGGTTGTCGAGGTATTCATTTCTTAGCAAGGACCTCTAGATCTAATGCTGGAACTGGAAGAGGAGTGGACCATGTGGTTTATTAGAGAAAGAAATGCAGTTGGCAGCATCAAGCCCACCCCAAGACTATTTTTTGGACTTGATAATTGCAAAGTTAGATATAGGAATGTAAATCCCACTCCCAAAACTCTCCATAGCCAACATCAGTCGACAAATTGTAATCGCGTCCTCAGATTACCAAGCTCCCAGAGCACATTTCAAATAAGATTTCACCATCAAGTGGATCATTTTTTGGCATGGATTAAACAAGCCATCCAAAAATTCTCTCGAAATAAGAAGTCATCCATAATTCCAATGCAAGACAACACTCAATTTGAGCTACCACCTTTTCACTCTGTCATTTTTGAACGCATGGCAAAGATCGAGCAGGAACTCATCATCGTGCACAAGGACCACCCTCAAAGATGGTGTAGCAATTGCCACCGTGTATCGCGTCACATTTTTAATGTGAGAAAAGCATGCCACATATGGTTGCAAAATAGCACTGGGTTAAGAGTAAAGATCAAAAAAGAATTCATCCACAGGGACAACTCCAAATTGATAAGTTAGAGGATTGCCGCCACGAGATGCAACATATCAGTGGAAGCTATGAATTCTTGTTGGGAATAAATGATAGGAATAGAGGCAAGAACAAAGAACATGAAAAAGAAAAACGTGAGCAAAATAATCAAGGTTTTGGATTGTGGAATCTAGCATATGAACGTAGCTTGTGTAGTTGCGTGATAAGCCTAAAAAAGCATAATGATAAGTTTGTTGAAGTATAAACATAAAGATGCATGAGAAAACTAGGAAGCAAAGAGTGGCCTTTGGGCCAACTCAATCCTTAAGCACTGTCTCTAGGAGAGCAAGTGCTAACAAACAAACAAGACTGATGGTCACGATGATCAGCAATTGTCGTTGTTATTGTGTGCGCAATATCGCAAATGGATTGGCAAAGGCTAGCACACTAGTAGTTGTTGTCGTTTGTTTTCTTGGATGCCTTACCGGATTGGGCTGCTAATTGGATCAAAGAAAGGATCAAACATAAACTTCAATCATGGACTTCAATCATGGAGTAGAATTCAATTGGGTTGGAATGCTAGATCCCTTGTGGTAAAGCATGTCTTGGCTACCTCAACTATTTATGTGGCCTTAGTTTGGAGATTTAGGCCCTCTCACTCGTTGGAAATTGGGAAAATGCTAAGGGATTTTTTATGGTTGGAGGAGGCGTGTATCAGAAGGTTACACTATATCCCATGGAACATGCTTAAGGCTCCTAAGAGTGATGGTGGCCTTGCACTTCTTGATGTTTCCCTTAGGAATCTATCACTGACGTTTAAATGGTTACCTATGATTCTAGGTGCTCCTCTGTGGTCTAAGATACTTCGGGACTTTGTTGAGAAAGCGGCATGGAAGGCCAACAAAGCTAAATTATGTTAAGAAAAGGAAATTAGTGAAGAGTGTGCCACATATGGTGATGGTACAAATGGAGCACATACTTTCAAATAAATAGTTGTTTTAATACGTTTTCTCATGGAAGATGGAATTGCACATAACATTTTTTAAAATTCGAATGGGAGCCAGACAGGAAGCCATTATGAGTCGTGACATGCTGTTCCCATATCTGTTGTTGTGCCTAGTGCCCACATTCTCTACTAGGCCTTACCAGCCTTCCAAGCTCCAACTATCACATTTCAGTGAGTTGCCACCCACTTCAACTCCTATACACATAACGTGCATTTTCATGAATTTCCTCCTACGCACTTGCCATCCTCTCTCCTTTGAGGTTGCACTTAATTTCTTGCATCTTTTCGCACATTATATTCACCATCATTCCGTCTTTGATTCATACCTTCCTCCTAGCTCCACCAAATCCCTGTCTCCACCTCCCACTTGACTAACCACTAGGAGAAACTGTTTCTTGCCGGTTTAGTCTCAGCTCTTGTTGCCTGATGCAGCATTTTGGATGGGATAGCCAATGACATTATAGTTGGGACTCGGTAGTAGTGATGAAACGCCTGCATTTTGAGCGTGACAATCGTTGCCCCGCAACTAAAATTTGACATTATCCACAAAAATTACAGATGCTAAATCCAACCCTCTTTATAACTAATAACACCGGCCCATGAGGTGCCCGAGAGTACTACCCTTTTTACTAAAAAGAAAAATGATGGTATGAATATGATGGCCGAAATGCAACCAATCATGCCCAAGACAATATTCCAAACATAAGCAAGAGAAGGACTAATCTGGAGGAATTGCAGAAATTGCATAGTAGAGGCGGAGAACTTAGACGCTTGCCCGGACTATCTTCTAGTATTCATATACATGTCAAACCTTAACAATGAACACTATGGAAGTGTCATATACTTTACGCATGTCTATGTAATGAGAGTTTCGTATGTTGAAAGCATGATCTCAATCACAAGTGCCTTATTTGAAAGCATTAATCGTACATTCACATCACACGGTGCAAGATTTGTAAGCACTGGATTTTTAGTGGATTGGCTCTTGCGAGAACCTGTCAACCAAACTCTTCATCTTGCATCATTACCCATTTGAAAATGGAGAAGTTGAAAATATTGAAGATCCAAGTAATAAGGTATTATAAGGGAGAGAAAACTCCACCAACCCACAGGGTAGACTTGCTCTTCTTTAGCCAGTCCCTAAGGAAAGACCAACCACAAAGACCACAGCAGCAACCTGAGCTAGCTAGACCAAGAAGAGGCTGAAGGCGGACATGAAAGACCACCAACGACTAGGCTATAGAGTCCAACTCAAGATAGGAACTGTATGCCACCCAACCTTCAACCAAGGAGCCAATAACAAAGGTGATTGCAAAGCTTCACAAAATGGAATAGCTACTGCAACCTTAGCCAAGGTCTATTCAAAAAACAAAGGACCCAAAACACGTCTTACACCTTGCTCTACCAACTCCACATAGGAAACCAGAAGCCCAATTAGCTCCACAACTAGTTGTAGCTAAGTAGGTGGGCTCCCAATGCAGCCCCAATTGTTGGCTTGGCAAGCAAGAGTAGTCCGCGACCAACAAGAACTAGTCCAAATGGCTCACACAAACTGCTAGAACACTTCCAGGGAGAAGTGTGCCTAGTTGAATGCTGCTAGGAGGAAGTGCGACATGCAAGAGGATCAATGCACCATCCAAGTAGCTCGAAAAACAACAAGAGTCTTGTTTAAACTAACCTATCAACAATCGCATGCCACCTTTGAATAGCTACTTCGAACATCTACCATGAACATAGGAACACCCAGTCGGCCACTAGTAGCGAATTCGACCTTTAGAACTTGAAATGGACTTGGGACAGAGAGAGCAAGGTGACCAAAAAGAAGGGAGGGGGGTGGAAGAAAAGGCTGAGGAGAGAAATGGCAAATAATTTTTGTTGCCTTGTGCGTAGTGAAGAGAAACAACTAATTCCACACTCTTCATCCGTCTGACCGTTGCAGAAGGAACGTAAATGGAAAGGTATGCAAAGTCCACTCTAAAGTAAATTGAAGGGCCCAGGTTATAAAAATCCGCAACCAAAGTCATGAGGAGCCAATAAGAATGTAATGCACTAAAACATATACCAAATTTTGAGACTCTCTAGACAAAGCAATAATTCAAACAACCTCTTAGACCATGCCTGCAAACACCAATTAAAAATTTCCACCTAGACCTCCCAAGAAAAATACAAAAGAAACTAATTTACCTTTTAAGGGAGATAGAACCAGCAGGCCAAAAAGTACAAACGAGTCTTGTTTGTTAGCGCTGCCTTGCAAGCGTTACACTTTTCTTAAAAAAGTCTCACACCATTTTTCGGCACGTAGCTCCCTACTATTTTGGTTTTTTCTCTCTCACACACTCACTCAATCACTCTCTCTCTCTTTCTCTCTCACACACACACACTTTCTCTCTCTCTCTCTCTCACAGTTTGCAAATCATTTGAACTTTCCTACACACGGCCTTCCATCAAAGGTGGTGCAAATTAATCATTCATTCATCTTGACAATTGTTTTCCTTTGACAGAGTCAATTGTTTGCAAATCATTTGAACTTTCCTACACACGGCATTCCATCAAAGGTGGTGCAAATTAATCATTCATTCATCTTTACAATTGTTTTCCTTTGACAGAGTCAATTGAAGGCGTAGTATTTGTACTCACTTGTTCATTTCTTTTCTTGTGTGGCTTAAGTGTTTTCCCAAGCTCTTCTTCAACTACAAAATGAGGATTGGATCTTGTAGCTGGCACGCAGAAATTGGTGATAGATGTCCTGCAAAATAACTTCGAAGTTCGGATGATCGGCATTGTTCGGCACAGATCGGCGGAGGGACCCTCCAAAGGACAGATGATTGCAATTCTCCGCAGATATCGCGCGCAGTTTGTCTGCACCAGAAACGAGGCGAATTCAAAGCTGGAAAACAGCAGGCACAAGAAGTGTTTTGGGCCTGCAGTTTGCGAGACTAATGCAGCATGCTTTCCTCAATTCGATTTGAGGCTTTAATTTCGAGCTACAAGCAGTTACGACCTGTTCTTACAGATTTGTGTGGTTGATTTTCCTTCAATTGTTTATTGGCAATCTTGCGACCGCTGGGATTCGAGGACGGATGTGACGAGGAGAACCTGTACGTGAGGGTGATAGAGACGTATGTCGAAATAATACATTATGGGTTGCGAAACAGAACGCTCAAATTCTCCACTGATCCAGATTCAAGCTGAAAGAAAGCGAGCGGGGACTCGGGAGACTTTAATTAAGATCAAGTCAACCCCATACCAGTTCCAAAGCAGCGATTGAAGAGCAATAGGCATTGGGCAACGGCAAAAAGCAGTGGGCAAACGTGTATGTACAAGCAGGTGTAAGATAAGCGTGGGTTTCCGTCATCGAGAGTGGATGAAAGTCTTGGGTCAAAGATGGTTCAAACTTTGAAGCCAAAGGGCGGTGAGGAATGAACGGCGAAGCAACCGAGGTCCGAGAGGCAGGATTTTGTAGATAGTACCTGGAGAACTACAGCTGTTGCATGAGGAGAAGGCATGTAGAATAAAGTTATATCTGATGCAGCAGAGGCAAAATTCAGGTGAGGTTCAAGGGACAGGAAGCTGCCAGGGAAGGTGCACGCAACCTGGAGGCCATCACAAAATCAGAAAACTTTTATGTGGTCATTTGGTTAACAATCTTTTTCCTTCATGGAATAGGGTAACGGGCAGGTACTATGGAGGGCTCACTTTTTAGCACTAATCCATGGCGGAAATGGCCTTCCTAACATCAGAATTCAGATTTGAAGCTATTGCTATCGTCTGGTCATAATCGGGAGCTAATTTTTATTTTAAAACTTTTCAAACAAATTGTGGAAGATAGGTTTAGGTCAAGTGAGGGCCACTACTAAGGCATTGTGTGTCCAAAAAATGGTGAAAGGAGGGCTTGACACATCATCTTTTTCTATGAAGAGCATTGGGTGGCACCTGCCAGGGGGGTTGATGACATTTTAAAGGCACTCGCCTCTTTACTGGCCCCTTTACCCTAGGGAGTCTGGTCCCTCACAGAGGAGGAATTTCCCACTTAAAAAAATGGCCTTCGAGTAGCCTTTTTCTTCTTGGTGAATTCCTCCTGCCCCACCTTCTCGATTGTCGTAGGATTCGAGAGGGAGCTCTATCTCATGACACCTGTGGCATTCGATTCGGACTCGTTGATTCAGGCATGCACATTCGGACAGTCCAAATTAATCATCCGCCGATCCAAGCAGGAAATCACTCCAGGAGTGGAGAAAAATGGGTAAAATTTAGGTCAGGTTCAAAGGGTGGGAAGGTGCCTAGCCAGAGGAAACTCATAGGGAAGGTGCAAGCAAACAAATGAAATGATCTACTCACTAGTCCGTGCTTGTCTATCCCTTGTTCCTTTTTTAGCTACTTTCAACAACAAAGCCTACCCCTCTCTGGTCATGTTTTTGGGGCTAACCACCCCCTAATAAATTCGGCAAGTTAAAAAGGCTAACAGATCAAATGATAAATATCATTGTGAATTTTCATTCACATTCGAATGAGCGTGTAAATCAACAAAACCTTTTATGGTAAACAATCTTCCCTTGATGGGTGTGGGGAGGTGGCTCTAGGGACGAAATCGGTGTTGCAGCTGTTGACTGGCACCAATTTCTGACCATCAATGATTAAAGGAGTTAGGATGTGTGGTAGTTCCGTATTGTGGAGGTTGATTTGGTAGTTGGTTAATTTGAGTTTGGAGTTGACTTTTAAATAAAGTAATTGATTAATGGCTGGGATGAGCTAGGACGTCTGGTAGTAGTGTGTATTGTGGAGGTTAATTTAAAGTAGCTGGTTAATTTAAGTTTCGAGTTGACTTTTAAATAGAGTAGCCGATTAATGGAAAATTTAAAGTTTTAGGATCAAAACTCTTGCAAGGTCGAAAAGACTCCTTAAGGAGTGTGTCCCACATGGGCTGCTCCATGATATCCCAAGCTGATGTGTAGCATAGGCTATGGGTGATATGCCCTTTAACAAGTTAGCCAAATTTCGTAAGGAGGTCCTTTAACCCCTGTAATATAAGCCGGCTAGTTTAGTAAAAGGAAAAAACTCTCACGATGACGGAATCAACCATGCTTGTTGAACGTTCAACTTCCAAAAACTTGATAGCTTTCAAAGTGTTGTATCCCAACCGTCGAATTGTTCAAGGTCCATAATTGTAATCCGCACATGTTGTCATTTTTACACTCATGATTTATGATTACCCATTTAATCTAGGTAGCAAAATGTTATGTATGCCTCTTGAAGTCTTCAATATACATCCATAAAAGGGCTCAACTTGAATCCCAACCATCGGATCTCTCAAGATCCATAATCATACTCTGCACATGTTGTCATTTTATGCGCATCATAATACACGATTACACATGTAAATTGAGATGGCAAGACATTATGCATGCCTCCTCACACTTTCAATAGTGGGAAAACCCCACGTTACTTGCTTTAAAAAAGGGCTTGTGACTATGCCAATCCATCTTGTACAATAGACTCTCTTTCTTTGTGGATAGAGCTCTTCATACCTTGTGTTAAAAGCCTTTATGGGCTCACTTCCATCTCATTTCACTAAACTCTTCCTTTGTGTAAGAGGGATTTATTGTGTACATGCTAAACATGTGTCTCTTTCCAATCTCTTTCGCCTTTCTAAAGCACATCAACCTCACTACTTTTAGGACAACCTCTCTTTTCCTTTGTGTTCTTTATGGAACAACCTCCTTCACATCGATTCTTAGTAAAATAACCTCTTTCTATGTGGAATCACCTCTCTCTTTCGTGTATGTGGAAAACACATACATCCATCTCGACATAGAAACCTCATCCTTTGTGGAAGAACCTCTCCATTAGGAACAACAATTGTTTTGTAGGGCATCCACCAAGGACATCAAGACAAAGTCTTCCTTTGTGGGAGGCAGGTCGATATTGTTGTTTGCAAGGAGAAGAAGACGATAAATAAAACACGATGTCATGGAAGAAAGAGACTACGATTATCACTGGAATAGGAAATCATTTCTACTATAAACAAATGGGAGAAGCCATCTGAGAGCATGAAACGAGGAATCGGAAAATCATTCCCACTATAAACAAATGGGGGGAGCCATCTGAGAACACAACACTAGCCATCTAAGAACAAAATCCTGGGAAGATAGAAAATCATTTGGAGGATAAACAAATGGGGGAAGCCAACTAAGAACACAATACTACCTAGTATTATAAGCTCCCTTCTATCAAAGAAAATGAGTTCCAAGGATAAAGAACTCTATCTAGTATAGTGAGCCTCCTTCCATTGAAGAAAAATCATTAGAAGCCATGTAAGAAGAACACAATACTGAGAAGAGAGAAGATGATTCCTAGTATAAAGAAAGGGGGCAATACTAAAGGATTTGTTTGCCTACAACACTCTCTTACCTTAGTACCTCGTGAAGAGAGCCTGGTTTTCCCCTACACAGGCTGTTACCCCCCCCCCGTTTCCTCAACTGTACAAAACTTCATCTTTTTCTGTAGCTCCCCCATCGCTTTCTGCCCTCAGACTCCTCTCCATCCAGAATTCTTTCACCTTTGACCCGTTTTCCCTTCTCCCCCTCCCTCTTCCGACGATCCCCTCATCTTTCCTTCTCCCCCCTCATTTTTCCTATCGATCCTATTTTTCGCATCCTTAGCTCATCCCAAAAACCTGTCGGCATTCCCCCCCCCCCTTGCTGTTCGCTTGCCAGAAATACGCGTTCTGTATAGTTGGGTTCTACCCTGACGCAGCCGATATCCCACTGCAGCGGCGTGCCTGAACGCAAATTGCGACTTGGGTGCATTCAGAACTGTGGGGCTTTGGTGCGTCATTGACATGCGCACCCGTTTTGGCTTCAGCGATTTTTGTTCCCAGGGTTGAAAGGGAAAGAGACTGGATGATGGATCATCGTGGCTATGGAGGGCTTCCCACACAGCCTGGTAAGCATTTCAAGCGAACATTGTCGGGGACGTACTCTGATTGTCTTTTCCGCGTGGAATTTTTCACATGGTTTCCTACTCCAGAAGAGTATCAAAATGTGTCACGTGTTTCTAGGACAATACATTTTGGAACATGGAGGAACTAGGAATTTATTTGTGTTTTCTGATTGCAAACCCATGTGGAAAGATGAGAGATCTCTAATCAAAGAACTTCAGCGAGACAATAGCTGTTGAACAGTGCTCATGGTTTTTTGCATTATAGGTCATGTTGCAAAACCTTTTATGGCTATTTTTGCACTCGGTTCCAAGGATTTTTCCAAATTTAGTATTTATTTTCTCATAATGTACTGCACATCAGCTTGTTCGCTGCTTGACCTGATCGATATGGGAAAAAATATA